>NW_008751682.1:516703-613776 GCF_000715545.1 Opisthorchis viverrini
GTACCTTACCTCTACGATGGCGAAAATTATTTGTCCATTTCTACCGAAAAATACGGTGCATAATTACTGTACCAAGACCATCCATTGTTAAAATCATTCTAATTTCTTTTGTAACACTGTGACTGGTCGAATAATTGTATATAATTAGACATCACGAAAAGAACTGCAGCACATTCATGAATACAGATACAACACTTCGGTTTCATTCCTTGTTATTACTTTTTTGGGGTTTTGAAATAGTAACCGGAAGAATATGCCGGAAATCGATACTGAAGGCTAATGCATTCTGGTATATCTTAGAAAAATGAGGTTCTTTCCGTCAACTTTTCTGGTGACATAGAATCTATTACGGACTCTGTTAGTTTTGTTTGACATTTTGATCCTATTTTTTTCCTCTTAAGACTGGTAGCTGTCAATATGTGGGAGAACATGCCCCTTTATTATTGACCTTTACTTTGTCATTTACCTGGTCAAGTTGACTGCAAATTTTTTATCGCACCCGAGATGACATCCTCAGTGTGTCGCAACGAGTGCTTTAGTGAGTGCGCATTCGGTAGTTTACGAGAACTGAACTGTGTGCTGCTCGCCGGGCGGACCTTCAATTATGATTAGTCTTCTGGCCAAGGGCCTCCGCTGGTTGGCGTTATTCTGTGCTCCGCGTCGTGATCATTGAGTCCAACCACTTTTGCTTTCCTTAATTGGTGGGTGCCCGAAATAGATCTGCCGTCGATATTCGTGGCTTCCATGCCATAATCTTTGCTGATGCAGCTCCAAGCAGGTTCTTGTGCCCCGAATGGTATTCCGTCAGTCGGTTTAAATAAGGTAATACGATAGAACTTCTGCTCCATTGCACGCAACGGTAGATTGATTCTTGTTTGTAATATCGGTTCCTCAAGTCCACCTCGAGAAATTTCCTTCCTCTTTTTCGGACAGAATACGTATGCTTACTGGTTTACATTTGTGGCGGTCAAGGACAGAAGTCCAGAATATCCTTTGTCACTCGAATACACACTTTTCTGCATAAAACCTGGAATTACTTAGGATAAACTGACACATCACGTTGTTCCTGTTACATGTTTTCACGGTTTTCTTAAGTCTTCAGGTCCACTGTGTAGGCTGGGAAATCAGTTTTGATATAATCTCTGGATAAAGCGATGCGAGAAAACTTCTTAAAACCACAAACAAACATTTGTTTTTTGGCTACATTAAAACAACATATAAATTAGTCTGCATAATACAATCAGAGATTCCAATCAGATTCCACTTTGTTCCTTCATTAGATAGATTTTTGTCAAACTGAGAGATTCTAAATTTATTCGATGCCTTCTGAGAAACGGCCATATTTACAAGCGAATCGCAAATATGTCCTAGATGTAGACAAGAAACGGGAACATTATATATTTCCAAAAGTAATACACATAAGAATCAACAGAAAGCATACAAATGGAAATAACTAGGGAGCCAAAAACAGGATGCATTAGTTTGTTAGAGGAAAAAGCACCTCAAACAAACTAGGGTGTGTCCCGTTGCGAACGGATCTCCGTTTTGTAGGACTGCTGGTAAATGATGTCCTCAGATTTAGCCTAGGTGTCTGAGTGCATTGCAGTGGCCTATAAAACAATGCCTTTAAGTTCAACGCCCATATTTCTTCCGTGGGAAGGACTATACATTTAAACAAGAATATTTTGGACGTAAGCTTTCAATAGAATTGTCTAAAAACTCACGATAGTCCTGAGATTAGTAGAACAAATATTAACCAGGCGGCTATACATGTGCTAATATTCTTCACAATTTAATGCTCTCGAAGTTTCACTTAGGTTAATTTAGATTACCAGTGCATGAGATCGAAAGTACAATAAAGACGTACCGCTTTATTTGCTTAAAACGGTTGGGTTGCAAAAAAAGGGCTGCGCAAAAGGAGTCATTGTGCAAAACATATATGACTATTCTTTTCCAAACCTGAATGCTTCAGTCCTTGTGTCAGGTTTTATTTAATTTAACCGGTTTTTTCAGCTGAGTGTTTTGATCTACGTTTCGTTGTTCTCTGGTTTCCAGTGGTTACTCACTCACTTTTACGAATGTCCAATCCCTTTCAGTTATAAAAATCTATGGATGGTTTTAGTCCAGTTGTGATATAGAGAATTACTTGGAGAGCCAGTGAACACTGAACCACTGGACAGGAACGGTATACAAGAAATGTAGCGGAGCAGTGTAATGTTCTAGTATTGCAGAAAGTTGGGGTTATGCATGACTCAAGTGGTCCATGAAATATCTACTGCCGATGATTTCCAACAGGGGGTAACCAGCCACGTGGTTATTTCTAGACTTTTCAATGGCTTAATTCCCAGTGACGGATGAAGCACCAGTTGGGAATTGAGCTGGCTGTAAGCAAATGAAAATTGGCACCAAAAGTTTTCCGTCACCTGATTGTAAGTACCCGTGAGTCGCTGACGTCATTTAGGGCTTGCTACAAACTTTGACGTCGAGTTAAATTAACTACGCCACTTCGGGTAGCTGTGGACTCATTGGACATCAAAACTGAATCTAGGAGGGTGGTAGTAATTTTCCTATTTGAAAGTGAAAATGAATCAAATGATTAAAGCGGTTCGAGGGAATTTTGCCTTGTCAGCTTTACCAAGAAAGCTTCGGCTAACATCTAAAAGCCAAGACATATGATATCATCCAAAAGGTGAGCCATCGCATAGAATGAGAAATTTGATTAATTTCAGGCGTCAGAGCTCCAGGTTGATTTCAGAGTGATGTGAACAGTCATCAACCGTTTTACTTACACTTACTATGTAAGTTAGTGTAAGGAATCAGACAATCAGCTCCTATTCCGCAATTCTTAGAACATTAGCAGCAGAACTGCTCAACCTTTTTGGCTACCAAGGTTTCACATAACATAGAAAATATAAAATTATCACAAATAGATAACGCTTGTACCTGATTAAGATAGTACGTACTATGGTAATCCTGATACTATTCACGGGTGTGTAAAACTCTATCTATTGATTGCGACGCCAACCATACCCCCCAGACAGCGGAGGAAAACAGGTTATTCATTATTGCTCGTTTTGGTATTAAATAGGGAAACAACTTAATCGCATGGAAGATTGAGCCTTTTTACACTGTTCTGCAATTTATAGGAACGAATAGATATTAGCTATCAGAAACTGGTCCATCAATGCTGAACCACCTACCTGGTCTGAGGTGGCCAGTTTTCGTGGAAAACAAGGTAGTTGATTTGGTGGCCGTTGTTCTATTCGCCGAGCTTGAAGATTGTCTTGAAAATGTCTCGTCCCAGTCAGGCAGGTATCATTGGTACGCAGATGATGCTTCCTCAACTGGGGACGAAACGTTTGTGGGTTAACGGCCAAGCTCTACGAACAGATCAACGGCTAAGTGATCAGCCACCAGTAAACACACCCGTCCTAACAATATTCCGACACATTGCCAAGGAGAACCTTCTCCACCCATATGAACCAATAAATTAATGCATACCTCAATTTTTCATGAAGACTCAATGATACAATGAAGCTGGTGGGCTAATGCTTCCAATTCTTATAATGTGACCAGCGTCTCCTATACATGATTGTCTTTATTGTCCACTTGTGCAGCTGTTGTAGCGGAGGTATAGACCATGTGCTTCAAACGCCTTTTAGGTTTAGTCATTTCTTTAACGAAGAGTGTTGTCCACTACATACACTTATGTCTGTACACACGGAACAATACACGGATATACACAGCACCCAAGCAGTAATGCTTGAACAACAGATTATAAATCATTGATAAAAGCATCCGGTATACGGAAGAGCTAGAACAATATAAATATCCATCTGTGTGCCCGTGTACACTCTAAACTCAGTCAATGAGTTCCAGGATATAGGGCATACCAGCTCACTTCTGTTGTCTAACAAATCAAAAGCACATCATTATACAAGTTGTTTCAAAGAGTGGTAGGATGGATGAGCACCCTACCTGTCACTAAATTGACGGTTAGCTTGGCATGATAAGACATGTTACTTCTGGGTGAGTCCGTTAAGAGTGATTCTGCGGAAATAAGATTAACCTCTGTCACGTACCAATTCATTTATTGTTATTGATTAAGACTAGTCTGTTCTTAAAGAACGTATAATCCGGTGGCTTTTGACCGTTTCAGGTATCTTTGAAGAACTTGCACTCAATACTTTTTCAACCAGGAGATAGTGCGCACCAAAATTTACTTGCCAACAATTGAGACACTCAGAGAATGGATGCCTGGCTCCTTCAGGTTTACCATTGTTCTACGGATTGGTGAGCACTAGTTAAGAACACGTCAATGAAATCTGAGCACTGGGAAATCAAGAGTTAAATAGGCCTCTCAGATCCCGGGATAATTTGTGAGAAGTTGAGTATGCATTTACAGAAAATACTATGAGTCTTCGCTGCACGGGTGTGTACGGCTTATCGGAATTTGGAAGGAAAATTAATATAGGACATAGGCCATATCGACATTTTCTGTATTAAAGCCACATCTAACTGGGCGCTTAAGTTTAGTTTAATCCAACAAAGTAGCACGTTTGTACTCTGAGGCGATGTTGGGATTTTCAGCCGAGAATTCGTTCCATGACAAAGTTCATCTATGCTGAAACACCAAGGAGCACCTTACGCCTACTTCGTGCTTATTAAAATCCATCACCATTGCGAATCTAAAGCATTCTAAGGCGTTTCAGATCCGGCGAGTAGTTTGAACCCTTGATTGTTTGTCACAGCTGTCCTCAAAATTCAAACGATCATGTTATATATACATGTATTTCAAGAAAACTGATCTGTAATAACAATGTACACAGCAGTTAGGATACAAAATAACACATCTGTTTTAGTATAAAATTCACCAGAAATCTCCGTAAAAATTATTCACAATGTAACATATTTGTAGTAGAATATCGTCCACAACTGTACACTAAATAATTCCAGAAACCAACTGTTCTTTTTCATACACTGATCTGAAGAGTAAATTAGGAATGACATGTGTTAATTTGTGTTGCCCGATAGGTTGAAAAGCGGTCTGCTACGACGAACATAGCAAACGAGCTTGTCAATTTATAGGATAAATTTTAAGCACTGCTGCTGTAGCGGAAAAAAGAAATGCATAGTCATAATGACGGAGCAAAGCTTGGGGGAAGGTCTGCTTTTGCGTTTGTTGCTGGTCACTTGTTTGGTCTTGTCAGTCTCCATCTTGATGATGCAAGGTGGTGTAAAGCAGTCTTCTGCTTAAAGTGCGTTCCGATACTTCCTTATTTGTACGACCTTCTTACGCACTGAGAATTCAGACAGCAAATCTTATATAAAAATTGTCTACAGTGACCTAAATTTCATGAAGCTTTCACTCAGTAATGATTGTTAGTATTATATAACCCAAAAATGATTTAGACTAGTGAATTCCTAGTGTTTGCATATAAAACCACTCCTCCACCTGCACCTCTTGAATGAATTTATTAGTACGCGGAATGGTTGTTACTACCACAACTAAGATCCGTATGCTACTAGGGCGCTGTAAAATGCAACCATTTAAATCAGGAGAATTGGTGATTTCAAAGAGGCTAAATTTGGCATTTCAGTGGAATGACGCTCAAGAATGATAATCCATGAGAGATTCATATGTACTATGACCTCCCATAGGGAAAGGAAATTCTCATATTCATTAGGCGGAGCACTGTCTCTTTGAATTACGTGGTATTATCGTGTGGTATTCTGAGATTCCAACTAAACAGGTTAATTCCAGTGCAGTACATCGAGTTCTTCCCCTACATATGACGATTGACACCTTCATTATAGATGCGTCCATTTTCTCACCGTAATTCTAGTAGTACACGACTGAGACCAGCAGAACGCCCGGTGAACAGAACGTCACCTAGCTGGCTCACGACTAGTGAACGGAATCAGTATGATTTTCTTTGCCAGACAAGACGAATTGTGGTCAACAATCGGTTTGATCAACATGAAAGATAGTAATTTTTGAACACTCTTGAGTGGAGCAAAGATGGTCTTATAGATAATATTACTGTGATTCAACTCATACCCAATGTCCACGGTTATCCGGTTAGTATAAACTCCCAAACATTTTCAGGTTCGACATCCTGCTCTGCATGACCGGTGTGGCAAATAGAACTTGGCAAAGAGCCTTCGGTGAGCAAAGATAACATAAGGTGGCTCCAACCGGTACCAAGTGGTTTTCCTGGCTTATGATAAAATCCTGAAATGTATCATGGAATCCCATTGCTAAGCACAATGTATTCCTTACTCACCGCTGTTCGGGTGCGGAGCAGTTCGAACGGTATCCTAATTTCAAAATTCTCCCGGCCTATGAATATCAAAGGAATGCCTAGAAAACTCTTTTCTACCGAGGCAGTAAGATTTGTACTTATAAAAATGTGGACAGGAATGTTCTCATTTTAACAGCTCTGCCGACGAAAAATAGTTCCACAATCAAAGGCATTACGAACCACTGAAAAAATTATAGAAGATTATAAATGATATCATTTACAAGGCTATTTTGGGGTGCTCCTCTTCAAAAGAAGCCAGAATGACAAGCAGTATAAGCGTCAGCTGCGCCATTTACTTATGTGAAACTTAAACCCTAGAAACACTGCCACTGGAGCTGTCAAAACTAACGCAAACAAACTATTTTTTCCATGCAACTGATGAATGTGTCTTTTACTTTGTGCCGTAGTTCCGGATATAAGATCTTCACCAAGTGTTTGCATAACTTCGCTCATACGCAGACCGAATGTGACTCCATATCAATGTCAAAATTGAGCGTACGTAAAGATTTGGTGAGATAACACAGGAAATCTGAATTTATTTTGTTCTACAACCGGGTTATCACTGGTTTTTGTGAAGAAACGGTTTCCGTTTAGTAAGCACCGGACGTCATCAGAGGCGAGACAAAAATGTAGAGTAGGAACGGATACCAAAGTACGAAAAACCAGAAAAGGGGCTTTCTAAAAATAGTGGATCACACTAGGGTGCCTAAACCTACCACGTCACCTCGGCTACAAAACAGATAGCTCTACCGCAAATTTCTGAGTGTACAGATGCCCTGGTGGTGGACATCGTTCAGTTGCACTAGGGTGCCTAAACCTACCACGTCACCTCGGCTACAAAACAGATAGCTCTACCGCAAATTTCTGAGTGTACAGATGCCCTGGTGGTGGACATTCGTTCAGTTGACATCAGTGTTCAACATTGATGTTTCGCTGACGTACATCCATGGTATATTCGAAAGACTTACTGTGAGGAAAAGAATAAAGTGGATGGGGAAGGTAATTGATGACAGCTTACTACAATCACTCTGAGGTGCCTACACCTTCAGACATTCATTAACGCAATCTGGATAGAAACTGACAACAAGGACTCCAACGGCATCGATTAGCAGCCACATTTTGCCGCGTCTTCAGCCAGGCACCACCAGTTCCCCGTTTTGGGGAAATACCGCTTTTACGCCATAGGTGTCAAGTTAGAAAACGTGACCTTGCCGATTGGTGCATTGACCTCATATATCACGCTACAATCAGGACTTGTGGGGCTTCCAGTACTAGAAAAAGGTCCATGACTTCGAGTGCCTCATCCTGGATTGTAATTGAAGTGTTCAGTGACTTTATGTTAGGGATAGGACTTTGTGAGTGTAAGGTGTTTGCCAATGGATGAGATGATTTTCCTCAGTTCATCCGAAAACATTTGCGCCTTCTCACCCCATTTGAAGACGAGAAATATGTCGTCTACACACTCTAGGTCGACAGGTGAGGACAGCACTGCCGTGGCCAATACAAAGATACATCTACTGTAGCTTACTAAAACCAAGGAAAAGGTAGTGAAAACCGTCAAAGCACAGTATTTTTTGGGTGGCTCTGATTTATTCAGAAGCAGCGGTTTTTGACTGACGTTAATTTTTCCTGAGCAAAAAATGACCTGTACTTCATTCTTGCTTCTGACTCACCCATAAGGACTTTTGTTTTGCCAGTAATTGATACTCTGGGAGATTTAAATCGTTTGACCAACAGTGGACCTGAAGTCGACGTCCCGCGACGTCCCCAACATATATTTTGAACTCTACTGGATTTACAATCATTTCGCACTATGTGCGAAGCGAAATGTCAATTTCAAATTGTACACAAGGCACAGTTGGTGGACTGAACTGCTGGGAGGCATTCCCAGGATACATTCTTTTGAGTATTTATGGGTTTTAATTGACGTTAATTTTTCCTGAGCAAAAAATGACCTGTACTTCATTCTTGCTTCTGACTCACCCATAAGGACTTTTGTTTTGCCAGTAATTGATACTCTGGGAGATTTAAATCGTTTGACCAACAGTGGACCTGAAGTCGACGTCCCGCGACGTCCCCAACATATATTTTGAACTCTACTGGATTTACAATCATTTCGCACTATGTGCGAAGCGAAATGTCAATTTCAAATTGTACACAAGGCACAGTTGGTGGACTGAACTGCTGGGAGGCATTCCCAGGATACATTCTTTTGAGGATTTATTTAATCTAATCTCCGGCCAAGGCAGGGAATCGAAAAAAACGAGTTCAAAAGTGAAATTTGCTTAGTTGCACATTACCATGTCCTGCTATCAACTCATTTGAGAACATGTTGAAATGAGCAACTCCTTTAAAAACATATATTAGATGATGGAAAAAAACTGAATCGGTTTCCCCCGTGAAAGAAGACATTAAACCCATTCGTCAAAATGTGACTCAGCCAAACGTAAACAAGTTCTTATCGGGAAGGATTAATTATAATGCCATTAGGATCTTCTTTATATCAACGGTATTTTGAGGTATTCCATAATGTTTGGTGTATCTGCATTCCAACTTTGGACCCTTTTGAATTACAGTCTAGGAGATAGATTATTCAAATTCCTGGTCTGGTTTGTGACGATCTCCACTGTTTGCTGATCGATCACTTTTGCACTGAGTTACTGGGATAATGTTCAGAACACAAAGGTATCTCTTAAATAATGATTTGCGGTTGGCTTTTTAATGTGGATGTTTTCATGTCTGTTTAACAGCCTTTCCCTTGTACGCCCTGGGAAGTACCTTGATCGTACTTTCTTGCCAATACCCTACCTAGATGAGTGCTTCAGGGTGTGCTTTATTTTATATGACAGGGTTTGTTTGTATATAGATATGTTTTACCAGTAATTACAAACTGACATGATGAGTGCTTCAGGGTGTGCTTTATTTTACCAGTAATTACAAACTGGCCTCCATTTTCCTAGGTCATTTTGAATTGATAGTTTAACATGTAAATTTCACGGCTACCCTCATAAATTACCCTCATGTTACTCGCAACTTTATCTTCCCCAGATTAACGTAACGCACTCTGTACATGATACTTCTGCATTCGCGAAATTAGCGTTACATCCATCCGCGAAAGAATATAAAATGAGGAATTATAGGACGCATTTATTCGCGTAGGCTTTTACTTTTGTCCAACAGGATCCGTATAATGTTATATCCCTACCTCTGTCCCGTATTCGTCGCCGTCGACAGTTACCTGTGACTTTTAAATAGAGCTTCAGTGCGACATGTTAAAGCGCGACCCCATCTGAGAACTTGGTAGGGTACGATTTGTTTGTGGCAGTGGAGAAAATAATTACTGGTGTTATCCACATGTATTTTGTTTTCATTTCCCCGAATTAATTGAATAGCTTTTCAAAACATTAAAAAGGTTCAAACTAAAGCCACGTAATCATCATACCTGCCAATTTCTGTCCTGCTTGAATTCGACGCAACGAGTAAGAACCAATGAGCCCTCGTTGAGAGCTCTATACTTTCAACTAATTTTTCTAGACTACCTCCTGAAACTGAATGTTCTTCAAGGATGGCTGAACTGAAATGCTGAAATGCTGATTTATTGTCCTGTTGTGAGCAGTTATTAATCACTGGTGTTTTCATCATCAGTGAGTTTGTACTATTTGACTTTATCAAATTGAAAAGAAATCTGGCTTTCTTGCTTTTCAGTGCCATGAAGACTAAGAAACCTGATGAAATCAATATCGTGGAGATTTCCTGCGCTTAGTCAATGCACACTGAAAAGCCGAGAAGCACTGCACAGTTGTTTCCTCCTTAGTGGGAATCATCAGCAGTGCACATCTCAGGAAACTCCGGCGAGTCTCGAACCTCCGACCTCCCGGCTAGTAGTTTAAACACTTGACCGTTCGGCCATTTAGCGGCTGATTACTTCGCACTCATTCAGGATATAGCGCCGCTCATCATCCAATCACGGGTTCCAAATCTCGCTGGCACACGTGTTGACTGGCTCCTCTAACAGCAAATTCTCAGATGGAAGTTTCACTCAACGGGTGAAGTTTATTCGTCCGCCTAGCTACTCATAGATTTTTGTTATTGTGAGGAGTTTTGGGATATGTTGTGCAGAAATTTCGTCCTGTAAGGGGCGCTAAACTTTACTGGAAGTCGCGGGTTCTAGACTCTTTGGAGTTTGGTAAGATGCGCACTGTTGATGATTCTTACTATGGATGAAACAAGTGTTCAGTGCCTCTCGGGTTTATAGCATAGATTGACTTCATGTACAGGATGAAATCTCCACAAAAAGACCCAAGTCCCCTCGCACTACCAACGAAGTTATTACCGTTCTATGGTATTGCTGTGAAAGCTTATTCTATATTGACTTTTTTCCCTCGTTGATCATTCTAACTATGAATGGACACTAGCTATATATAAGGAAAGTCCCTGTGTCGTTAACACAAGAATTCTAGTACGTTGGTCACTGCGTTATTTTATTTTAACTAACGCAAATTATGCCATTTGTTAATTTGTCTATTTAATATACTAATAAATTTCCAAAAGGCCGGTCTATTAAAGTGAATTTTCCTCAATTGTATTGAGAAGCTGCACGACAATGTCCTCTACAAATTCCGGAAAATCAGTGTATACTGAGTGTGCACTTATGCGCAAAAACTTTATCCGCCTTCGGTAAGCCAAGCATTTGGCCTAATCCATTAAACTCAACTCATCAAGGCAAACAACGATTGTTTTAAGAGCAGAATTAGTTTTGTTTGTTCAGCAGGTTAATGACTTTAACATGCTCTGGCAGCCAGCTGCTGGGGTAGGCGCAAATCGACTACAAAGCCTGACACTTTTCCATTTTATCCAGAGAGGTCTCGCTTGTTTGATGAAGCGTGGTCAAGTGTTGATAGGAAAAGTGCGATTATCGACAGCGGGCATTTTGGGGGAAATCATGTGGGTTTGGGCGGAAAAGTAAGTGGAATATCACACCACTTCGTCTGGCTTCACTGCAAGAACACGTTTAATGCATTGCATTTCTAGCCGCATGCCTCGGAAAGGATAAGCAGGTTCTCGCTGTCTGTTGTGTTAATTCTGTCGATCAGTAAGTGTTTGCCCAACGAGTCGCAAGTCACTGAACCGATTGACAGAATTAATTTTAACAAACACAAAAGAGATTTTTCGCCAAATGTTGTTCCTCTTTGTACTAAATCACCCCCTCCCTCAGGAGACCAGCCATTTCTTGACAGTCAGATAGAAATCAATGAGTTGACTGGGCTGCCCAACAAGAACGGTGAGATACTGATGAATTGCGTGCGAGATAACAGTTGAGCTATGTTTCGGCAGTGTTAGAATATCGTTGAAAACAAACAACAAGTTAGGAATCAGAAGACAATTTAATACGAGGTCTTATAAACCAAGTCTATTTAACCTGTCATTTTTGTGTATTTTTTGCAAAATGCTGCTTATGTACTTCACCAAGGAAGCAAACGGTCCTAAAATCTAATGCGTAGGTTTTGTAGGGAACGTAAAATGAGACACTTTAGATGAGCGAAAGTTTATCATTTCATCGTCGTGTGGGGCAATTTTCATGGGCTTTGTTCCACAGGATAGCAGTAGGAAAATTTAAGTACATTTTTACCATGCTTTAATTTACTTTTCGCAGATACACTCAGATTGAGTTTGCCAGTTATCCGTTGAAATTTTTGGGTCAGAGATGGCTAGTAAATGAATCATTCTAATTAGCTGATCGAATACGGGAGCCGTTTGATCGTCTTTTCCTCACACCCTCACACATGAACTTTCATTTTCAAATTTGTCCGCCTGCGCACAGTGGGATACACGACATGCAGTTTGTGTTCAGTCGCATATGCAATCAGGCGACCTCACTGCGCTCTATGTAGATTCGAGGGGATGAGACTTAAGGACGAACTGCAGCAATGTGCAAGCTTTGCTCTACGTTTATTTTCAGGTGCTCAGTGTCACATTAGACTGGCCAACGCACATCTACAGAAGTAACTCACCGGAAGTTTAAAATGTATACAATCCAAAGAATCCAGTGCCAACAAAATGCTCATTCGAGAAAAACTTCAGCACGACACAAGATTCATACCATTCGATGTGATATCGGTTGTCAGCGGTCTGTTGATGACACAAGCGTCGTTTTGGATAGGTAAGCAATTCCATTGGGTAACAACTGCGTAATTCTACGTAATCTCCCATACGGGCGTCAGAGCACCTGATATAGAAGTGCAAATATGGGAATTTATTCGTGGTGTGGCATGTGAGGTAATCAACTTGAACGAAACTACGGTCAGACGCGTAGCTCCCCAGGCTTACTAGACGGTGCTGTTGTGATCAGGCTCAAAAATAATCTCAACTCATTCTGTTGATCATATAACTTTAAAGTTCCCTTTTAGATCTAGTCACATGTATAAAGCAGGACAGTATTCAGATTGAGCTCGAAAGGCATAAAGCATCAAAATGAAGTAAAAAGAGGACCTAGTATCATCACTTCCAAAATGGGTGAAATGTACCTAAATTTTCGCTGAAGAACACGTTCATGAGTTTTGAGTATGCGATATTTGCAGATGTGAATTCTCAACACAGGAGTGATTCATGATGAACTGAGACTTCCTAATGAAGGTACAGATTTTCGTACATGCTTTCATTGAGCGACGGTTACCCTAACCACAGGTTTGCATGCTGCATATACGTTGTGACGTTGTGCACATAGTCTTTGCGGATTATCATGGTATAGAGTGGTTATCACTACTGGTTTGGGGTCGGAGTAGCTTAGTTGGTAACATATGGGTATTCCGTTGAATGAATAAATTGAAATTCCTGGGAGGTCACCTTTAATTTGGCTGCTGGTTGGTACTTTAAAATACGTGTACACATGTCGTTTTTTTCATTAAAAAGCAGTTTAAACAAACTTCACTACACTGCGTGAAATTATTCCGTCGTATGTGGTACTTTTACCAAACAGAGCTAGCGAGTTACGCCAAAAAATCGTGTGTGATAACAAGGTTTGAATAGATTCATGAACTTACGTCTTTGACGCACTTTCCACATCAAATTCGAGAAATTCGATCTCGATTTTTCTTACATTATTCCCGGAGAAACGATATTCACATGTGATGTCTATGGGATAGAGGCCTGGGTAATTTGGCGAAGAGAAATTCCCCTTCGTCGCCATCGAGAGATTGAACTCAAATTGGCATCCTTGACGAAAACAAAAGAAAATAACAAAATACCAGAGGCGCTTCTACCTTTTGAATTCGACACAGCAGTCCGGTGGATCTGACACAACTGCATCTCTAGTGAGGTGGAATATGACCAAGGGGCTTTAGAGCTTTTTAGTGTGTCCACCGTCTCTATGACATTTATTAAGAAATGAAAAATATCCCGCTGGTATATTAGGACACCGTCTGAGGTGTAACCCGTGGCGTCAAAAACATCGTGCAGCTAGCTGTGAAATGGTTGAGATGATCGAAGAATATCATGCCTACGAGATTTCGTCATATTGCTTGACAGACGTGAGGTTTCCAACTCTTACCAGGAGGTTAGGAGATCTCGAACATGCCCAAGATGCGTAGTTTCCAAGAAACGAACCAGGACAAATTCCAGAATTTTATACCTCAACATGTCATTAAGTTTATATGGAATTCCACACTATTGTTCAGTTGTTGTATGTGATTCGCTTCATACGTTAGATGAAAATTGTAAAAAACCGATGTATTTTCCAGAATGAATTTTGAATGCTTCCCCAAAACACATTTTACACCACGAGGACCTTTATTGGTATCAATTTAGCGTCAGTCCATAAGAGCTTCAACGACAAGACTAATCTGTGTTAATCCATCCTCCCGTTTGTCAACGTTCCCCAAAATATATGGGTAAGATGAAGGGTAGTTCTGAGGATTACTAAGCACATAGCATCATCTACGATGCCAGACAGATGAAACCGCTTAACGTGAGAGCTTGTACTGCAGTCGACCGATACTGAAAACTGAATTCATTCAACCAGTCCGTTTGGTGCAATCTGAAGCTCAGCGTCAGAACGCTGGGGCAAGATGTAATTCCAATGGCTGAGGCATTACAAATTTCAACAACGACAGCCAACTCTTCGCTACTACAACCGTCTCGTATAAACGTTGGCCCATGGGCGGCGTAGCAGCACCACTTAAGCTAAAGTGATTTCAACAACCAAACGCAAACGGGTTCTAATTTTTTTGGTAGGGTTTTGGTGATTAATGTTATTTCCACATACTCAGTCCGGTTGAATTGCTCGTGTTTATTAGCTCATGGGCAGGCCATACCAAAATAGCACGGTGCGTAGGAATGTGCTCCAAGATTTTGCACTGTAAATTAAATGGTCATTTGTCACAAAGTTAATAGACTACATGCAAATTGTTACTAATGTCACAGGATCGTAACATGCAAAACTACTGGTTGAAGTGAAATTTTCGATAGGGAGCACTCCACGCTTTGATTGCGCTCGAAAATAATAAAACAAGGACATTTGATAAAGCCATGTTATTATTTCTCAATGGAGAAGCCAACCCCTAATAGAATAGCAGTGAAAGTCTGATATACAAAGTTGAACTGATTTAAATAATGAAAACGCGAGTCCCCCTGATTTCAGATGGAGATGTTGAAAAAAGAACAGTACTAATTGAATAAAAATGGCCTGAAATCTTTCACCAGTTAAATAATTAAAAGAATTGAAAGAATCAGGTCTCGTTGAAAAAATGACGAATAGAACAATGGCGTATGAACTATTAAGTCGCTTGCGTCCACTTTATACTGACAAAATGATGTCTTGGAAAGAACCAGATGCACTTTAAGCCTCTAACGGTCATCACATCCCTCTTCCAGTTTTAAACTTTTCAGAGGTGTATGTGGTGCATGTGGACGGGGCCTAAGTACGTTCATTCATTAGAAGTGAAATGCCTAAAACTGTTTTATAGACCTGCTATTTACCGTATCACGCCGCTTTTACCAAACAATCCCTTGACCAACAGTGGAATAACAAGAAAAATAGAGCCAGACGACGACCGAAAGCCAGGTCACGATTAGGTCTGGTCTGAAGCAAATCATTGACTTATATACTGACAGATTGGTTTTTGGCCTGTTCCGAGGAATATGATCTTGACATTCCGTGACAGTTTGTTTACACGACGATTAGTCTGAAGTCGTATCTCCACTTTTCGTGATTACATTGTTTTCATTAGCGGTATCCGGCTGTTTCTATCAAGCGTAATATATGTCCACTCTATTTGGTTTACCCACGACTCTCACGAATGAAAACTTTGCTTTTTTCTGTAATCATCCCTGGGGGGATCACAACCCTGGATACTACCTACTGGCTACTTTCATCGGGACAAGAAACTGTAAAGCGTTTTGGAGTCCTCAGTGTTGCTAGCTGAAGATCGTAAAACGGTGAGTAGTGGATCTGGGCACCACATTACTTCTGACATAATTGATTTATTCCTCTCATGTACCAGGGGGTTTGTCTGAATGTGAAAACCGTATATCTTTGACTATCTTAGATGTGTTCTTGTGCATAAAGCCCAGGTATTCAGATTGTAGGGTTATTCAAACCGGTTATGTGCCTAAACGAAATGGAAGCCATGCGATAGTTACCCTCAGGGGACAATCGATAACATCGTAAACATGAAGGTGCCCTTCAGGAGGATATTTTAAAATCAGCACGCCTGAAAGGCATACCCAGATTCAATTTTTTATGAACGGTATCTCTACTAATGAGAACAGATTGTCCTAGGTCACTCAAAGGTGCCGCGCGGCCCACAAAACGTCAGAAACCAATAGGCCACACGGTCAAGTCATGTAATGCTTTGAAAGAAACAAGTATATTGTTAAACACAGTTGAATCGATCCACTTTCACAAGTATTCTACCTTTGGAGTACACTATCCAAGATAGTGAAAAAGTAAACCTCATGGTATACTTTGTTAAGTGGCCATTGCGCGAAATGAACACGTGGCTGTCTACATGGATCGGTGCGAATCGAGTGAGGTGCCGGAAAGCTGAGAATGTTTTGACAATAAGTTGTACTTATGACAGATACATTGCCGCATACGTGGAACAATTATTCTGATGTCAACCTTGAAGTAACTAGCAGTAATAATCTTAAGCTAGATTTTGATTCGTCCATGAGAGAAGTTTCATAGGGACAAATACATTCATTTGCAAATCAAATCACGGGAGACTCAACTGAATTTCTCGTTCGTGATATTCTTCAGTTAAATGTGCTGCACAAGGGCCATTTTATGTTTCGGCTGGTACGATATTCGAGATTTCACAGTATATTTTAATAAAGGAAGCTACTCACTAGGCTGCTGAAACTTCTCGACGGCCTACGACTGGTTTTGTCCTTAATTCGGCTCATCAGGTAGTTTGGTGAAAAATAAGGGACTGCACCTAACTGATGAGCCCCAAGAAGGACCGCCAAAATTTTTCCAGCACTTTCCTTTGTGAAAATATACTGAAAAAACTCGATTATCCTGCTAATTGCCGCATGAGGTGACATTTGTGCAGCACATTCAGTTGAAGGGTAGCATAAACGGGAGATTCAGTTGAGTCTCCCTTGAAAACTAACTTGATATGCAAATGAGCGTACTTGTCGAAATCAACATAATTGTCCCATTTTTTCTCATTGAAAAGCTGACCCGTGTTTCCGTTAGGACGACTTTGAGTGATCGAATTACTTTCGTGGCAACTTCGGTTTTACTCATAAGCTACTGCTGGAGGTGGTTGCAACATATCATGAAATTGTAGATAAATTGGGGATATAATACTCACGTATACCCACGTAGTTGAATTTAGGGTATAGTGATGCACTATCATCTTTGTCGCTTGCTGTGCGTCAGTAATTGGCTCCCAATTGACCAAAGTAGTTCAGAGGTTGTGCATCAAATACGCACGATCGATTGCCCTCTGAATTCTACGGAAAATAATGCTACCTTTTTAAAAGAGCAAATGGCGAAATTTTGAACGTCTATCTTCCACTAGGTATGCGCCGCATTCGTTGCTTTAGAAAATTAGGATTCATCTCCTAGTCCATCGACAGAATATCTGAACCAACATTTGCCCACGGAATCGGGTACAGATACTTCTCGCAACTTTATCCATACGACTGACAAGACAAAAACTGACTATTTAAACTTAAACGATTTTTATTCTTTTCAAAGTCCAAGATGCTACTCTGACCATTATGTGGATCACGAGGGCAGGTTAAGAGTAAATTTTGCCCTCGGGAATAATGCACAATTATATACGAAACCGTTCGAGCTTTAGGTTGGGGAACTTAAATGCATGAGGTCATGTGTGGCCAAACAGTACGAAGCAGAAAGTTGCCTTCAGGACCATGGCAAAGTAACTAATTATTGAAGTTCCCTTGGCCTTTCAGTCCTTTCCTGACAGACCTGACGACGTATCATGCTTCTTACCGGTTCCGGGTTACCTGTTAGCCGCTGACTGACTAACACTCAAGCATTTTGATACGATGCTTGCACTCACATGCACCAACTGACCGGTTTGTATCATTGGAAACGTGAATCAGGTGCCACGTTTGGTTTAAAAACCCGTGAATAAACCACAACTGTAGGAGTGAGGAATAACCGAACAGATTGGTCTGGATGACCATCGATCCTCAAGAGGGATCTGATGATCAATAAGGACATAGTTCATTATTTTTCATCAAAAGTTTACATTGAGTGTGTAATAAGTTTGATAGAATTCTGAAAAGGCCGGCTATTGAGACTTTGATGTAGGCAGGGAGAGGATTCACCGAGAGCCCTAGACTGATCGATGATCCGGGCGATTCCAAAAGGCTTCACATGACTGGGATTTGCCACAACCTAACTGACACAAGTCCGGTGAAATTCCAATACCATTTTCAGTATCCATCCGTAATTGTTCATCAAAAAACGTGCTTCTCGCTGTTAACGAGAGGTCTTCTTGTCTTATGACTGTCTGGATTAATGTTCACACCAGAAGGATGAGGATCATGCTGACATCAAAAAGTATGTAAAACGACGCACAAACTTTGGCAATTCCTCATTGGAATGGCTAGTTTGAATAACAGCCGATGAGTGATGTAACATGGTGTAAGACGACTAAGCAAACAACCTAGCGTTGAGTAGGGTCAGGGTAAAATCACATTACGAAAAAATTATATCACGTCACCTTATTACACTGATTAAGTAAGCCCTTGGACTGGCTGCTGGTTGCCCAAACACTGGCGTTGGCGTGGCAATGGGTAACAGATATGCGAGCAGTTAGGCAATCTGCAATGAACATTGCGAGCCAAGGCGACCTAAATTTACCGTGTGCTTTACCATGTTTGTGTTGTGGAAAAGATACGCAAGTGGTCCAGAAATTAGTGGGACCATAGTAAGCGTGCAGGTCAAAGTGATTGTGAATGTGCAATTGGCAGAATATCGCATAAAAACTGAATTGACCCTAAACAACCAAAGGGGGACTCATTATTGGCCGGCCAGATATTCAAACGGGGCTGGAACCAGTTGTGGTGAGAGTGAAATTCTCGATGTCGGTTTGGCTAGAAAGGAATGTAAACGGTGAATTTATGGAACAGTGAATTTTACATATTTGCAACAAATTATTGCTCTTGAGGGGATTTGTTCCTAAAGGCCGGAAAACAAACTGGTCAAATTTGCTTGGGATATACAAACAATGGGTAAGCATGTCTGGCTGAGGGAAGATTGTTAAACACCGGTTGATCGATTGGGTTCTTTGGTCGACCAAGTTTTAGTTCGGTCTGAACCTTGTGAACCTATAGCACTCAGTCCGTTCGTTTCTTCCAAATGGCCGTTCACGCCATCAAAAACAGCTGTCGTTTTGGCTCTCCAGTGGGAATGAGTTACAATATTCATAGGCAAAATCCGTATCTTCGATAGACCGGTATCCACATAATTCCTTTGAAATCATTAGATCTTTTGCCTTGCGAACATCATTTATTAAAAGATCCAACAGTTGACAATTTAGCCTGCGTGCAGTGAAATTCGCCTGAATAGGTCACTCCACGGACGAACGTAGCTCTGAAGTGGCTTTCAAATGTTTTCGATTCCCTTTTGTTTGATGCGATCTGTCACGTTTAAGCGGTGAATATGGTGTGGAAACAAAAACATGAGTTATTTTTGTGTTGTTTTATTTGGAAGTGACAGGCGCCTCCGCATGTACTGTTACAATTCAAGTTGTGGCATCTCGTATGCCAGAAGTGTGCAATGAGGACTGCGAGGATTATGGATAGTTCGGTTAGGCTGCCTAATTTGAGACTTTTTGGTAAGATTGGCATTTGAAGTGTATACATTTAGAACGTAAACGACAAGATATTTTGGCAATCGGTGTGTTTCGCCAGTTTCAAGTAATTCGGTGTTCAAGTATGACATAATGCTGGTGAAAACACAAGGCTATGCCTACCTGTTGAGCCCCAAGTAGGCCGAAACTGGTACTAGATTGTCAAAAGTATTTGAGCAATTTCATGACTAGTGTGCGATTTTTAAATACGTTCAAGGTGATATCCTAAATATTGTGTCACTTTCGATATGAAGTTTCTGCTTTGCAGTACATTCAGTCGAAGAATGTGATTGAGGAGAAACTCTACTGGGATTCAGTTGAATCTTTCGTTGACACATATCTACTTTACAAATCAGGAAGTAATCCACGAGCAACTCTCGACCCAACACTGAGGGGAAGCTTTCGACAAAAACCTCTCCTAGTCACAACTACTAAAAATCAGCAGATTTGGACTGTATACTAGAGAGAATGTACACATGATAAGCCTTGCGGGATTTCTCGGTCTGCTAGGTAGCTGCGCTGTTAACCAGGTCAAACCAACCGAGTAAAACACCAAGTTGAATTTTCAGGCTCTTTGAGTCGGGCTGGACATAAATCAATTAAAGCTATTCGTGTTGAAGTGCAGAACAGCACACCCTGTCATCATGCATTCGCAAAGGAACCGGAATCCCTTGGGTGAAACCGAATGCTGAATTAACAGATACGGTAGGCCAGAGAACAAGCAAACAGGTGCTGACTGTATCGGTATGACACCCCATGCCAAGAGTCCAAAGCCACGTTATCGGATCTCATCGGTCTGACGACTGATTCCATTGTGTAACGGTTGTATGGCTACTCGGTAACTAAGTGGTTTTCTCGACAATTAACTCGACAATCTTTTCAGATAAAGACTGCGAAGTGCGTAAATTTATTTTTGCAATACGAAACAACTTGTGTCTGACTTCCTCAAGTGATCTCACAAATACCTCACTCTTTGAGTTAGCTGCTGCACACCAGCTATCCGTGATAACCTGGAATCACGTGTGAGTTATTCACAACTGAGGAATTCATTATAGTCATAAATAGCCTAAATTAATAGACGAAACCAAAAGCCCACTGCCCGATGAATGCGACTCTTGCCCACGGTCTATTTAAAGAGGTAAGCCTCTACTGCGTTAGTGTGGTTAACGACTTTTCATCTGAACCAAACTTCCTTAAGATTGGTCGAACAATGCATAAAAACGCGTACTCGTCAACACACTGAGTTGACGTGACAACAATCAGTGTTCAAAGGAATCACTTGAAATAAAAAGAAATTCTCAAGAGAATACTAATTGCAAACTGCTAGCCTGTGAATTCCACCAAATTACACTGCATCTGCCCAGTGCACTTATGAATGAAAAATACGTTTAAAATTTTGACGACATAATGATGATTGGTATAGCCGATCGACAGTCGTTTCTACCATTGTGAGTGTTTTCTTTGAAGACGTAGGAACGGGTGATTCGCAATGGTACCTTTCCCTGAACGGCATAGGTAAAGCGAATCTTTGGAAGATGTGTCTGTTCACCTTACAAACGTGCATAGCGGGCCACTCGCAAATTAATCAACTGATCATCAGGAAAGGGTCGAAGATCATTGCTTGTGCTAAGCAACCAATCACTGTTGGATCCTTAACAAAGCGGTGATGATCATTCCCTTGGTGGAAGTGGTTTGTCACTACAGGACCATTGTGGAAAAGCTGTTACTTTTGAATAGTAGTTTAATATCGGAATTTGCCGAATCAGCTCGATCGCATTACGACAGTCATGGATAATAAGTACCATTTGCATACTACTGGGAAAATATCAGTTATTCTGATAGTTTTCAAGAATGCCCGGTTCGATTTTACTCGAACTACTCTCAGCTATAAGCAGACCCCTTAGCCACTAGACTTTTCTGTTTGTAGAAGGGACCATTGAATAAAATGTGTATTAAATTTGTATCTCACAATTTAACTCTATTACGCCACAAATAAAAATGGGTGCACTAGGGTTAGACTGAATGAGGTATTCACAGGTAAAGTCAATAGGAGATCGAACATCTACTGAGTACATTCATCCAGTTTGGTAGAAAACTTGTTTATGGGTAATTGTTGGAAGTGTGTAAACTCTAGAGAGTACGAAACCCTATTCACATGTGATACCAACTTTGTTCTCGAGATGTTCTATCATGGAAAGTTTACAGTTTACGGTCGAAACACAGCGTAGTGGAATCAGGTGTTATAATCTGACATCTACGGTGCCGTGGATAACTTTTCGAATCCCCTTAACAATCGATTGAATGTGAGCCAACCACAGTATCGTTTGGGCCATCCACCTTGTTTTCGGATTGTTGTGTCCATGCGGTCATATGCAACCACTGCGAGTGTCACTAATCGAAACACGTTGTTAGGCAGTTCGTTGAAACAGCAGAGAACGAACAAGCACGAACTGGGCTAATCGTAATGACGGGGTCAGCCACCTCATGTACACCTTAGTAAACAAGGCGTCTAGACGTCAAGTAGGAATCTGAGGCGACAACTAAGCGGGCCATATCTCATTTAGGGCACACACAGTATGCGCACACGCACGCACTGAGCTAACACACACACACATGCAGGTTGTATGTGACTCACAGATGATCCCAGTAGCACCAGTCAGAGAACATGATGTCGAACCCGGCACCAAGGAGATTGATAACGAGATTCGACTCCACTGCTTGCGCATTTTAAGGTATATTCACCAGAATGGTTGCGGCAAGACTGGCGAATGACTGTTCAAAAATGATTGATGTGAGCGTGACACGGTATTTGTTCCACATTCGGTTACCCGTAAGGTGCTATGAGAACAGTTAACCATACTAACTTTCCATACCAAACACAACGTGGTACATATTGTGATCCCAGCCGGGATGAACTGGGAACACCTCACAGCCAGTCAAGTGTCTCTTATATGTTCCTCGTTTGTATGTGTTGATCAGAAAATAGCACTGACATCTGGTCAGCCTAACCGGTTTTGTTGGGACGGAGGGTGACGGATAATGTGGTTGTTTCCGTTTATATCATTTCTGCCTTGTATTTTTCGTACTCTCTTTTTATGTTCTGGTTTTATGGAGGCCTTTGGAATACCTAACTCTGGCTGTATTGATAGCAATCGCTGACAAACTCGACTGTGGATCGTACATACACATGTGATAACTAACTCGTAAACAAAGCGGATTTCCCGATTTGCTTGGGTTTGTTCAGCAAGAGATGGTCTAGTTTTTGGGTATACCAACAAGAACAAGACCTTTGGCTGACTAAAATACGGTGTGTTTCAGTTATGGAGAGGCTAGGGGATTCATAGTACGTCGACGGGAGGGAATATTATTCATACATATGTAAAATGCTGGCTTTACATTCTGGGTAATCGAGTATACCACAGTCTCAGGACAGGAAAGTCATTTTGACCCAGTAGGAACCATATGGCTTTCGGGACTTGGAATCCCATCAAGCGTTAGAAGCCCACGGATGTGATCACGATCTGCTCTGACAGTGGAACACTTGAGGATCACCTGCTTTGTCTCTTCCGTTATAGGTGTCTAGAAATATGTCATTTTCATGATCAAACCATGAACATAATGGCCGATTAAATAGAAGTTTGTTTCTCCTACTAATCACCCGGCTGTGCTGCAGAACGTTACCGCACAAATCTCAGGAAAAAATATGGGGTAAGAAATCAATGCCTACGCACCTCTTATTCCGACTCTGATGCATCTACGCAGGTGAGCCCTACTTCCAAAACCTAATGCCAAGATTTCTGGAGCAATCTTGAAAATTTAACAGTGTTTAGCCATGGGCATGGCGACTTGCTCCGACCGATGGAAGTGGACCGCAAGTGGATAAACTGAGTCCACAAATGGTTTTTCAAGGATAGAGAGAACGTTTGGAGGACAGGAGCTCTAACTAAAATGGCGAGGAATTGGATGCTATGGCAAATTAGAAGCAAAAAGAGCTACTGTACACTAATGGCCTCAATATGCAAACGGAGGATATCTCGTATGACCGAGAATTTCAAGTTCCGAAGCTTATTTTGGAAGCGATCACCTAAAGAAAGATTACCACTAACAAAGCGCACCTTCAAGGTTAACGTTCTATTTGCGCAGTGGTTTATTTACGAATTTGTTTTTCTTCAGTAACCAGACTAGCGAAAGAGTGTAATGGTAAATATCACCAAGAACACAACCAACCCTTTGGATTGAAATGGTAAGACAGATGAACAAATCACGTCTTTTGTATCCCCGTTTTTCTCACCAACCCAACGGAACTTGATCATCTGGGGTAGAATCGCTTCTGATGGAACATAATGCATCTCCTTAAGAAAAACTGTAATGTATCTGTGAATTTCATACGAAAATGGAGATAAGTGCATTTATCTGTTACATCAAAAGCAGCCAAATTTTAACAACCATAATTAAAATAAATTGGCGGAATCAACCACAAAGCAAAGGACGTACCCGGTTTGCGTTGCACGCCGAATGGAGCCGTAACACCATAATCTGTTGGAAAAAACATGAATTCATACTTCGTAATTCTGCTTGGTTGAATTTCATGCGTACATGAGCCACAATACTGAGGGTCCAACTAAGTTCCTTCAAAGAAAGACAAAAAATTTCACGTCCATCCATAAACTAAAGTTGTTGTCCCCAAAGACTACACAACGCCACTCATTTGGAAAAATTAAAAATGGTTTGTCAGCGCAAAGTATCCTTGAAAAATGTCGTCAGTAAAGACAGAGTCAGTGACAATCTAAGAGTTTTCGATACTTTTCCTTTGATAAATCCAGCTCCAGCAAAGTTGAGTCTCATGCTGGTTATGAAATTCGTTATGTGAAAATAACTGATGCATCCGATACAGTCGATATTGGTGACTATCTCATAGCCGCTTACGATCCTTAAATCTAAGCTGGCAGGAGCCAAAATATGACGCGGGATGCATTTAATATGCTTCAAACAGCAGCCAACGCGGTGCCTCTAGAATTAACAAGTAAGAAAACATTATGCTCATAATACAGAATGCGCTACCTTTCTCTGACTCACAGAATTGGGAACACAATTCAAAACAATTAAACTAATCGCCTGATTTTTCTCTGCCTTGGTTTTTCGAGGGTGTTCTACCGAATGTCACAGTAAATACATTCGATCGAAATCGCATAGCGGAAGCTACGGAACACATGACATCTTCGAATCTTGTCTTAACAAGTTCGACTTGCGCATGAAGGCATTTATGCCAGAAAACTTCGGGAAAATATCCATATGTTTAGTATATTTTGGCAAATTTATTAAAATACTTAAGACGTTACTGTACTACCATATTTATGCAAACCAGAATTTTAAACAGTTGCCTCATGAATAAGTGACAGAAGGAACTAAATAAATTTTGCTGTATTTTGCGAAGACAGTGATATGGAATAATTAAAGCTGTAGAATTTGGTATTGGTTTACCCCATGTTAACTGCAAACCGTCAGGAGATAGATTTGCGGCATAAAATATGCTGATGACATAAGTGCCGAAGGGCATATTTTGAATATGTTCCCAGGAATAATGCTGCTGACCCAAAGGGTATGGGCTTGAGCTTCGTTGGTGCTTCGGTGGTGCAGTAATTGTGTCCGATATAATTACTATTACTAGGTTCCTCAAGCGTAACCATAATCAGAAAGTCAAAAAGTAAGAAGTGAATAAAAGAAGCAAGTTTTCGCTTAAAGTGTAACCTTATTTCTGATGAAAGAACGGTGATATGTTCGAATTTATGTTCGACATGAAGTGTAACAATTCTGTTGCTTACTGTCTGCTCCATCGGGTCGGGTAAGGTGGTTTACCAGGTACGTTATTTGAACAAGTCGCTGTTTTGTGGGCTGTCCCTTAGCCCGGAGTTTAGATGGGAAAATACTGGTTGTGGACAAAGACACAAAACAAACCACTCGTTTTTTATTACCATTTTAGTAATTGGCTCGCGGTGAACGACATTATACAAGGCCCACTGCTTGTCCTGGGCAGTCAAACATCATCGTCTCTCTTACAGCTATTTGTCAAATAGTGTGGTTCTAGAGTACTTAAACAGAGTGTGATTGGACGTTGGTTTAAGATTACCAACCATCAAATCACGCTAGCTTATTTTACTTAGTGGTAGATAAGTACAGACAAATCGATGAATAACCACTTCATCTGAAATCTAGTGGTCTGCATAAAACAAGTTAACTAGCACAACTTTTGAAGCCTTACTGGTCTTATGGCCAACCTGTACTTTTTCTTGAAGACTCATTTGAACTAGCGCGCAGGCCTGGAAGAATATTTTTTATTGATGTCTCTCTGGACTGATTTGTTTTGAAGGACGTAACTACCATCCGATGAATATCCAAGAAAATTGACCACCAAACCATGTGGACATATCTTCAGGTGATCCACCCCAAATTGATGGCAGAGAATGGAAAACGGACAGTGACTTTCTTCAGTGAAGTAGTGACCATCGGCCATCGCGGTTTAGAAAAAATTTCCGACAGACAGTCGCGCCATCCATTTTGGTCATCGAGTCCAAATTTACCCCAAACTCATGGGGGCTGACTATAAACTAGGCGTGTTTCAGTCCTTCGCAGCAATTGGACGTTTTCGATACCACCTTAGTTTGTTAGAATGGCAGGTTCGTTAACCGTGCGGCGTGCACAGATTGACGGTTGCTGAATATGCTGATGATAAAGTTTTCATTACCTGTGTCTGTTGCCTCATGAGGAAGCCCAAAAGGCTAAGTAGAGACTGGTGCCCGAAATTCTCATATTCATTCGAAACTCCTGAGTTTCCACAGAGTGATCCCATGAAATGCACTATTTATGTCATCATCCACCCTTTACAGAGGTTTCTATCGGGATGTTTTTTTAGATATCCAACAGTGTGTCGTATATCAAACTATCAGGCCCAGTATAGAACCATTTTCTATCCCTGTCTTCCGTCTGTTTTCAAACGAAGGGTGCTTTATCTGTCTTATTTCGCAACCGAACATGAATATGGAGATACTTTCAAGAACTCACTTGTCTATAACCATCAGAGGGTACACTTAGGTGAAATCACACGTTAAAAAGATGTGTAGATCCAACAGAACAATACACTAGCATTGTCGGCATCGATATGATTGCTATAAGGGTAAGCTTTACCTGTATATCAATACTTTACCGTTCAAAAGCGTTTTTTTGATAAAAATAATTTTAAACTTGATCCTACTCAACAAAATACGGGGCTAGAAGAAAGACTAAACGGAAAAGACCTGCTGTTTTACAAACCAAATATAGCATCCAGTAGTTTTCAGTTCGGGCAAGGGATGGAGTACATTTTTCAAAAGTAATAATACTGGACTCGTCAGTTCAGTTCTTCACAAGTGCGTCATTAACCGAGAAAATTCTAACAGCAAGATTTATTTGAAACTGTAATACAGCAATGCGAAAACAAACAAGTCTAAGCGTCCTAAAATAAAGGGGGACAAAATCCAAACTAAATGTCACCCAGTGTCGATTCCAGTTGAGGCGGTTGGAAAGCTGGAGATTATTTTCGAGTACAACACGATGGGGATGCATAAGTTTTACTTCAGTATGATTTGTTCTCTTCAGTCTGAATGGGTATTATTAGTCCAGAGTCAGTGGTGATTGTTGTAGACTATTTGGGGGAGGGGTGAGTTTTTGCTGTTCGTTGGAAGCAATCCCATGTTTATCGGTTTTCGCAGTTGATGAATGAATACATAACAACATTTTAGAGAAATGCAGATGGTGTTTCCTTTGAAACTGCGTATGCTACCAATGACACCTGTATTATCTGACTGCAGTTCGATGCAATACAAATGCAGTTACTGGTTAGTTAATTCGCAAGTTATTGACCTATTGGAATATGTTCTTCCATTGGAGTTATTAAGACAAATGTTATCCAGAAAGGTTTGAAAGTTCATCTGCGAACAATGAGTTTCCTAACTGTATGCAAATGAGTAATTCGCTTTCGAAATCGGTTGATCACAATCGCTTTGTTCGCTTTTCGCTTGAGACGGAGCGCCAGAGTGCGTTCTTTCTTTCTGCAGGACAGCTTAGCGGGAGACTGCTGCGCAGGTAAGTATAGGTAATAACTACCACAATTTTAGGCTTAGGGTAAGTAGCTGATGGGCTTGAGAGCCTTGGCGAAATGAGCGAAATTCCGCAATAACGCATTCTGCCTGGTACAATGGCATCGTGAAGAACATCCTGCGCACAGTTTGTTAACTAGATACACAAAGGTTTTGCACCAAAAAGCAAGTTGCATATTTGTGGCTGGTTCTTGTTGAGCGATACACTTGATCATGTGGGCCGTAATTTGCGTTATTCACAAGAAAATTTGCTCATTACATATAGCTATTCCATATGAATAAGACATCACCCATAGAATACCATTTGAGGTTGCTTCATTGGCTCAGTTACTTTGATAGTGTTACCACCCTAAGAAGAAACCACCTTTGATGAGACTCGTGAGTTGTTTCCCCCACGTAAAACTATAGTTGAGCATATCAGAATCATATGCCGTATTTCCTTTGTAGCAGAATCTGGCATCAGTCGTGGAAAGCAAATACAGACACAAATTGCATTACATCTCGAGAGTTCAATATGAAAAAAACAGCCCAAACGCTTAAAGTATTATTCTCACTATAATCCCTATTTTGTCGTTTTGATTTCCCTTGGAAGCGCATACAATTCCAGACAGCTTTAATCTTTCAAATCAGGCGTATCATAATGATGGATATCAAACGCGAACGATATTCCTCCCTCTAAGACAGACTGCAGTTTTATACGCTGCTTTGCTATCCTTTGGTTGGAAAATTCTGGCACTTGACCGCTTGTAGATCAAAGAGTAAAATATCCGTTTAAATGTGGAAAAATTTCTCTTACAAACAAACATGAGATGATAAAGCTACCAGTGGGTGTTATTACTGAAGGAATAAATTCTTGACAGGTTTCTTGCTTTTCTTTCCAAACAGCTGTCTGTGTAGAAACATTGGACCCTACAGAAGACCTCTTTAGGTTGGTAGACGGCTTTTGAATTACTAAAGGTTATTCGGCAGTGAGCGCTTGACATAATATTGTCCTCGGATATATTTCTTAGAATAGATACTTGTCACTAGCTGTCAGTCATACGCCCATAGTTCACGTAGCTCAGTGTCTAGGAGCACACACATACGACGATTCGAACAACTTTACTGCGAAGGATGCTGGCCAGCACGTTACTGACATCTATCGAGTTAGCAGTTTTCGGTGTTCGACCGAGTAGTTTCACGAACGCTGCACTAAAAACTACTGTCACCTGACAACTATAAACACGCAAATTCTGGACACGAGTTTTTATTAGGGTCCATTTGAAATTGTTCATCAAGTTTTCGACGTAATACGGAACGTAGCGCATTACACCCCGGGTGGAGTTCGTTGGGAGTGCGTAACTGACAAACTTTTGTCAAATGGATACCGTCTTGAAAACAAACATAGACCTACCGCTGTAAAATTATCCTTTTTGGTGACAGTATGCAGGAACTTTGAAGTTTAGTCAATATTCCATTCTCCAAGTAATGTGCGCAGCTAGGTTAACGTATACTTACGGAGGATTTGGTGTCATTGAGACTTGAATTACTCGATTCAAGTAAGTAGTAACCTGCTGAGTTTCTCCCATCTGACGAGAGAGAAAGCCAACTTGCGGGATTTATGTATTTCATGAGTGAATTGCATTAGATTTTAGCGTTTTTGTCTATTTTTTGACAACTGATAAAGTAACGACATCATTGAACGCACCACTTGAATTTAAGCCATTTGAGGTGCAAGACAAGCAACCTCCAACGAAGCTTCCTTGATCTACCGAACTTCGTAACAATATGCACCATTCAGCAATGTAAATTTTCTGTCCCACATTATGAGTAATTCGTCCTTTTTCTCTGTTTTTTTTCGAGCGAATACGGAACTACGAGGATTTCTCAACCTGTTAACAGCACGGATAATTTAAATCTGACGGATAGTTTTGGGTTACATATGGATAGTTTTGGTTTACGTGTGGTTTACACATGGCGCTTTTACGAAAGTTTTCGCCTCGTGGCCTACTAAAAATGTCGGCACCATGCATTGCTGTCACATAGATCAAAGGGTATCGATCCCAAGAGTTCGATAATTTTCACCCAAACGGGCTTATACTTGAGGAACTTGACTCAAGGCATCACTAAGGATATAAGCTAGTCATAAGTTTTACACGAAAATAGTTTATTTCGGTGAAAATAATTTTTCAATACATGGATAGATTATCTAAGGGGAGAATCTCTTGGACTTGTATCATACTTTATCATCAATACGCTTATTTAGGTTTTATGTTGTCATGAATAATTTAGTTATATCCAGGATATATAATAATTTGGTTTAATACTAATTGATTTGCAACTCCTTGTAATGCCACAATGATTCAGTCGATCTACATGACAAACAGCAGACGAACGGCATTTAAAAATTTGGCATCCAAAGGTGGATTCGATTTCTACGACAGTAAATAAGCAATACTCACGGAATGTATCAAAAATGGACCAAAACTTCACCACTCACCGGTGACGAACTGATATTCAATATCGTAATCTAAATCTGGGGGTAAATGTGGAATTGTTTCAAAAGCTTTGATTGGCTTGTTGCCCGCCATCATTCGGTTTACTCGTAAGACAATATCCATTCTGGGTATGTGGCCGGACATGAAGCCCTTTCCAGCCGGCGAGGACATGGCTGATTCATCAGCGCAAAAAAACACTGGATCTGATGGTATTAACGACGATTGTTGGCGGTCTTTCTGCACGAAGTGGGCAGATCCGATCAAAGCCGCCGTGTCCGATGTTGATCGAAGATGCACAGGATTGGCGTTGGTTCTACCTTCCTGAAGGTAATTTATCAGTTCCACAGTTAGGGGTGTTGAGCACCTAAAATAATATTGCACAAAGACGTTAGAATATTCGTTAGGGAAAGAGATACCAAAAGAGTGAAGGTTAAATTTTCAAAAATAAATTGTCATCACCAGTACATAGAAACCAGGGAGAATAGGTCCTACTGTTAGAAGGATTTTTGCAAGCAAGACAAGATTCTACTTGTGTAGTTGTAGTGGTGGTTTTACCCTTCTTCACCTGGACTAAGCTAAACATGCACATATAATTGAGAAAATGTTTATATCTGGGTCAGTTGTACTGTTACACACGTTTTAGAGCTATAACTCCTTCCTTGAACGTAACGCTGAAGAAATGCCTACCTATTCTATTCTGTATCACAGCAAATAGGTGTCATCGTCCTATGGAAGTTCCATGATACACACAGTATACGGCCTAAGATATTAGTTCCTAAGGTGGTAACGTTATGTTCACCTCGAAATGGCGTGAACAATTTTATCGATGGTATCTCCCCCATCAACCTCTTATGGTTAAAGATGGTTAAGCTATGTAGAATGTAATAAGTCTGGAAATTGGTTGGAGAAGATCTAAAAATATAAAAACCCAGGAGAATTAAATCGGTAGATTTAGGAAGATACCTGAGATAAGATGCTAGATCAAGATTGTCTGGAAGAAACTCGTTTTGGTCCATACACGCTGCTTCACATTGGTATTCTATATCAGATTTAGGTGCAGCGTCGTATTTTGCAGAGAAGTATACTCCCAACTCCCGTACTTTTCATTGTGAACTGCGGTCGATTTGTAGGTTTACGCGCGGCTGATGTTGGCACTCAAATCGGTCACTGAATTACTCGCTCCCGCCTACTATGTTCTATCTTCTCTTGAAAATATTCACTGTTTCTGTTCTGCTATGACGTCGATTGGCAGCTTATCCCACCGAAAGCCATTAAGTTTATAGCTGCTCCGGGATTTTCCCCTCCTACTCAACGTAGCATGTTCAAACTTTCAACACGTTATACATGGAGACCTGACCGAGATTGTGAAAAATTTCAACTTGGTATGAAACAACTCTCGAAAATAGTTTTGCTAGCCAAATTGGAAAAGCTCTTATAGCTGTTCTATATTCCGGTCGATAGCTGCAACCGATCTACAATAGACATGTACGATGCTCGCCGGGCAAAACACTGAGGTTTCTTAATGATAGCCACAGTGCTTTTGCGGTGACTTTCACCCACAGGTAAATCGCATCCACGTCACGGGCGTAAACAAGTCACCAAACTCATCTGAGAGAGGGATCCCAAGTATCTGGTACACCTGGTAGGTTACAAAAGTTACACGCTGGAATAAATAAGTTATTCAGTGCTAAATTGTTTGATCGACCAGAAACTTTTGTAAACGGTTTCTGGGACAATTCAAGGGCTTGCCGTAAACCATAAGCGACCCAGCAGAGCAAGAGTTGCTGAGGCCAAGCTTGGTCCAGTGCATCGAACAGGTTTAAAACACATAGAATGAAAGAAACCTCTGTAGTTGACTGGAATACACGTGGAACATACTCACTTCTCAGGCTCTCCGGCACAAAAATACAGGCAAAAAGCATTTTCGCAATTGTTTGGAGCGTATTCATAGTTAAATCGGTCTTTTAGACATTGTGCTGACCAAAAATAGGAGTCGTGGACGTATGATGAAAAAGAAAGCCGAATTGTTCGTTCACTGAGTCGAGAATTGAGTAGAAATGACATGTAACTGATGTATATCAATAGAGGTCGTTTGCACCGATATGTACTCATTTTTTGTGCTCAGTACATTGTGATTCTATTTAGATACTGCGAGTTTTAAGCACCAGCCATAATGCATTGGGAAACTCTCCTAGTAGTTGAATGGCACCAAATCGAATGAAGAAAACCGGGTATCTCAATATATTTTGGCATACCACGTACCTTATAAAATGTATAACAGCAACCGAAACTGAACTCTACAAAAACTAATGCCACCTTTGAACTTGTGGGATAACAAATCCAATCCGTTTGAAAGACCAGTATGACTGGCCCTGCGCTTTTGTTAGTTAACATCAATTACACGTGTGGGGCATCATACCTCGTCGGCAGAAAAGCCTCTAGGTGAAAAAGCAACATAGCGAGTCTATCAGTTAGCAGAGGAGACCAAGCATGTTCCGCATGTCTTAAATAGTAGTTTCACCAGGCCTGCGGTAAATGTTTTTCAAACAATAATATCTGGATTTTTCGCGTCAGTGCGCACTGTGCAACTCTTGTTCCAGATTAGACGTTAGGGCATTCAAACTTGTCCATAATTGGGACACATGGTAAGTAATGTCCGTAAGCGGACAGCCCATTGGTGCGCATATTGATATCTGCGGGAGTCATAAGTGTTCATAAGTGCATCCCCGCCTTGCTGCAGAACAGAGAGGATTGACAGTCAAACAACGTCAAGCGCCTATTCTTGGCATCGAAGGGTACCTAATGGTTTCAAGGCAATGTCTGACCCAGGGAAGGAGTACATGATGATGGGCTACTTGGTTGGATTGTTAATAGTCTAACAGTGACGATGTAGGGAATCCCATTGCGTATAAGCAGACAACAACAAGAGCATATCGACCAAGGCACCATCTCCTTGTGTGGCCCGCAGTTTTACGACGTAGAAGAATATCCGCCTATTTCCAAATGAACTGAACAGAATTCACGGATAAAAGAGTGTACTCTGCGACTTTTGTACAATTTGGGTTTAACTAGAAAGCGAATTTAAGGGATACTTGGGAAATGCGCCTATCTGATGAGCCCTAAATGGGGCAAAACAGTTCGTGGGCTGTCGAAGGGTTTTCAGCAACCTCATGAGTAGTATTTCCTCAAGTAGATATACTATGTAATAAGATAATTTGAAAATGTAATGAACGAGCAGTTGAGGTAGGATTCCGCTGAGTGTCTCGTTCAAATCAAATTGGTGTGCAAGTGGGCATATTTTGCGACAGGTGGATAGGATTAGTGCACTCTGTCTAAAACGAAATTCCGGTTAACCACAAGAGCATGCACGGTTGTACTCGTAATAACGATTTCAAGTCTTCTAGCGACCCTATCATGGAAAACAAGAAAAATGTAGACAAACTCCAGACACCATAATGGTACATTCAAGTATCCTGTAGCACTCGAGATAGCAGTTTATCCGCTGTTTCTTCCCCACCAGGAAACTGACTTAGTTTTACCTCTTAGGTACTGAATAGATTGTAAATTTTCCAGGCTTTACTACTGGTTGCGTTCTACACATATACTTGTGTCATGAACATTAGTTATCAAGCAGGAGTTCATTGCTTTTTTAGTGAGACATTTGACGAGAATTGTTATCGTTTGTTAAGCGATAACGTATCAGATACCTTCATGATGTACGCCTTTGTTACCATCATCCTTCCCCATAATTCTATTATTGAATCAAAGACTCAATCCATAGGTGAAGTAGATTCCTGATAAACTTAGGCTAAAATCGTCAATGCAACATTCAAATGGATGAATTGAATCAAAGACTCAATCCATAGGTGAAGTAGATTCCTGATAAACTTAGGCTAAAATCGTCAATGCAACATTCAAATAGATGAAACTATTTGATTTAATGAATAGATCATCGTTTCACTACTTTCTAGTGAATCACTTAAAATGAATGAATATGTTACCTGAGTTGCCGGAACGGTGGCTGGGGGTTCTCTTCTATATCCGGGAGTTCAGGTTGTGGAGCTAATGTTCTACGGCTGCCAGCCTCTTCATCATGTTGTATAAAGCTAGTCTGGAACTGGGGGCCTTTAGCAGCATCTTTTGCCTTCCGCCGAAGTAACCTCAACCGGATTCTCTGACCAGGGTCCCCTTGGAGTTTCCAACGACAGGAAGAGTTGTAACCGTTTCTGGTTTGTTTCGATGTGAATATTTGCATAGTTAGGTGCCGTGGAAGAGGTACCATACCGAATACATCTTGCCCGTTACTCCTGATGGTGAATTGACAATCATCTATAAAATACGATCCCAGAATTATTTACCCAAAATAAACATTTGAAATGCAGAATACTGTGTCCAATGAAAAGTAAATGCTACAAGCTAAAAGTGGACCACGTTAGCCCGAATAGGATACTAGTGAATAATGCTGCCAAGTCAGGAATTTGTATGCTGATCGTTTTGAAGGAACTCATGTGCCTTGTATGACAGCTTAGGATCTGCAGATGGCCGCATACTTTGGCTGGATACGCTGACCGTGAATATTCCATCATCGGCTGAAGTAAAATTTACCAATGAAAAAGCCAAAAGCCACTTTCTAGATGGATGATGTATATGAGCTTACTTATAAGGCACTGAGTTGGAGGACTCTGTCACCTTCAAACTTCCCTAACCGGATCGTCCTTTTTGAAGACCGTGTTAAAGTCAAGGACAGATTTGTTATCATACGGACCTGCTGTCTAAGTCACTTCCTACCATATCTCAACACCCTGTGGTAATGTGTTTGCTTCATTGCTGAACGTGAAACAGCTAACAGGACGAGGGCTTCTGTTGATTCTAAATCCCATGAACACTTTGAACCAACAGTTCACCACAAACCAACCCAATCAAATGGCTACTTGCCTAACCACTGAGAATGAGATGAGCGATTATTTGCACAGCGGCTGATCGAGCGAACGAGGTCTGTAGTAACAGTCCTCTCCGAAACTAAGATTCCCAGTAGTTCTCTTCAAACACAAGCTTCAGACGCTCAGTCCAGATAAATGACCAGAACTACGGTTAAACTGTGGAAATCCCGTATCGGCAGCACACATTTGAAAGTATTGGTACTCTGCATCTTCAGTGGCCATATTGCCTTCCAAATGGATGACACTATAGAGGCGAATGGTTGGTATGGCAGTCTCCTATATACCCGATGAACATAAGAACTATGTCCACAGGATAGACTGTACTGATTGTGACCGTTTTAGAGTTAGGTAAGCCAAGACAATTGACTGGTTGAATCAACGTACATCAACGCCACCATTTAGCCCCCCCAGGAAAAGCAAGCAACTGAGTGCACTAGAGCGTGACGCAAATATGGCATTCCACGAATTAACTGAAAACCACCAGGTCCACTTTGATAGCGTGCATATTCTGGGGCATGCTTTCAACGCATATGCACTGGACTGATGCGCTGAATTACTTACCATTCACATGACGCCTTCACGCGTTAGCTTGTTTGAGTGTTGACTATCTACTATCTGGTTCTGCACACTTCATCATACAGGGCGACCCAAGCACGCAAGACCGCATGCAACACGAAAACCAAGTCCAAAATTCAGGAGTGGAGTATTCATGCTGTGGTTAGCACACTCAGACAAGCGGCGGGACACAAAAGTGATTCAACAGCTGTGTAATCTCCAGTATTCCCAGTATTAAGGATGCAAGTGTTCTTGTTGCAGATGGGTTTTCTTATGGGTGCGTACATAAACTTGTCGCCCATAAGATCCGCCAAAGCGCTGCCCAAGTTCGTGCAACTGCTCCAGACTCAAACCCTTCAGAAAAATAATTTTGCATTGTGGTAGTTACCAGTGTAAGAGCGAGGCTTTCGACAACTTGTATTGGCCTGAGTGTTTGTTTTTGTTGTGATATGATTTCCGAGTCAGAGACGCCTATCCATCGGTTTTAAAGAATGAAGTGGAAATTCGCAAACTTAGCAACAGCCCTCAGGGACGATTTAATACATGCTTACTTAGTAACTGGAGTTAAAGCTCGAGTTTGAATGATTTACATTTTCCAGTGAAAAAGAATAAAACATACCGGTGTTGCCAGGAAGGTTGATTAAGTGTGGCGATGGGATCAATTCACTTGGAATGCGAATGCTGCCTGGCAGGTTTTTTGCGTTTTTCGGTGGGATGACGTCATCTATCTTCATGCTTCCGTACTCATAGGACAGAAGAAACCCTCTTCCATTCCCTGCTGCAATGTGGTCGGAGAGGAAGCGAAGTGTGTAGGTTTTTGTTGTTCGCACGCTAACGTCTTTGGGTGACAACTGCCTTTGAAGTTCGTCTGGGATGTGGTTACCAAAAAGTGTGAGTTTAGGCTTATTGTTTATTGCTGGACCCTCATAGAATTCCAGACGATCACCTCCGACAACTGGATACCTTTAATTCGGAAAAAATGGCGAGTTTTGATTGTCCAATTCGTAAGTTGTGCATAATACTGGGTCAGGGCTACACTGAGCACTATTTCTTGTGGATAAAGGCAATTGTTTAAATCTAGCCTTATCAATTCCATGGTAACAGTTGACGGATTTATCGCTTCTTATTTAGCCGCCGATACAGATGACTCTCTGAAAACTAAATGAAACCAACACTGTTTGCACACTGTCACTGCGTAAAATTACTAATTTTGATAAACTGAGGTGATTATTATATACAAACTCACAGTCGATATTCTAGAGCTAATTTTAATAATCAAGACTGTTGAACTGTCCGATCATGTGATGTAGTCCTCTGCAAGGAACTGGAGTAGGTTTTATACGCAGCGAAGTTAAATTATGTCTTTTGGTTTCGAGATTTCGTTTGTGAATGAATGAGGCGTCATAGTCATGAGTATTGATCGGCCAGTCATAGGTTGTCTTGCTTTCGTGTTGTGAAGTATGCTAGGCAGACACTTTGACAAGCGAAATGCTTAGATGGCTGATTCTTATTTAAGGCTGGCAGTCCTAACCATGGGCCATGGGTCAGCCGTCTCAATTCAATTGATCCCATGATGTTCATTTCGGTGATGACAAACATCTGCTGAGACCCTATTCAATACCTGTGCTCGGTACCAATATTTGGTTTAACTTTCTTCAGTAGAATTGGTCATGCGCATAATTTCAACTTCCTGTCACTCCTGTTTGATCAATCCTCCTCCTACCCTGGCGCAACTATTTAGGTGATTGCGCGACAAAAAACACTGTACTCCAATTTCGATGCTACAAGAGCTTGTTAGCAATGCATACCCTTGACTGTGTCTGGCTCTGAACTCCAGATAATTTATTTGCGAGGCGAGAATATCACCACCACCCCATCAGTGCACGCTAGAAGCACCTAAATAATCAGGCCTGAGACGACGGGCGTATCTATGCAGGACCGGTGGGATTGGTTCGGTGGGCTAGTCGTTTAACGAGGTTTCCCTTTGTACGTTTTTTGAAAGGTGTACTAACTAGATGATAATACTTTACTCCAGACCATCCGTTGAATCAACCTAGTCGGACTGCCATATATATTTAATTGGAGTTAAACGGGATTGTCAGAACTGTCCGCTTCCCAAGTAAAAGCAAGTAGAACCAATCCGTTGAATCAACCTAGTCGGACTGCCATATATATATATATATAATTGGAGTTAAACGGGATTGTCAGAACTGTCCGCTTCCCAAGTAAAAGCAAGTAGAACCATTTGGGACCATTGGTTTGGCACAGACACAACACAGGTTACCAATACCACAGAATGTCTGGTCTGTTTAAAACAGTAAATTAAATCTTGTTTCAGACTAAGGAGCAAGAATTTGAAGATGATTCTTTTGACATCCACGTGTGGACGTTTGGGGCCATTGGGACCATTGGTTTGGGACCATTGGTTTGGCACAGACACAACACAGGTTACCAATACCACAGAATGTCTGATCTGTTTAAAACAGTAAATTAAATCTTATTTCAGAGTAATGAGCAAGAATTTGAAGAAGATTCTTTTGACATCCACGTGTGGACGTTTACGATTACGGTGGCTCGACGGTCTTCAATTTTTGACAAGATTATCCAGCAACTTCGAAGCAACTCGAGTATAACGCAAAATAAAATGCAAACGAGGTAGATGAACTCCACAACTGACGAGTTCATACGTCAAATAGCAAATTAACGTCGCCCATATGTAGCTTAAGTGCGCCTTCACAGGGGCACAACAGATACACAGTGGAAAGCAATTCTAAAATTCGTCTTGTGTGGATGAGTGCGGCAATACTATATATCGCTTTTTTGGAAGAACGGATAAATGCAAGTTTTGCTATATTTTGATTGAATGTCTTAGTCCCAAAGAACTCTTCTTTACTTGTAAACTGCCGACATTTTAGCCCTTTTGGATGAGAAAAAATCATTAGCATGCTCTCTGGGTAAGTAGTCATCCCTGGAAATTTATCATTGTCTCGGACGACTGAAAACATTTGGCCTTATGTTTTTTGTCGTAGACAGCTGTCTGAAAAGCGATCTGCGTTCTTTACTGTACGCATGGTCCGCTTTTGAGGAATTTTCGACTCATATCGTTGAATTCAGGCTAACCAGAGGAAACATCGATCCATATGTTCGGCAGTGACATGGCTTGTAAGTGTTGGCCGGAAATTATACAGCTACCAACTCGTCTGCTGAAAGTAATTGTGAGAACATTTAACTGACAGTTGTCGCTGTCACTTATATGCAAAACATTTGGCTGGTGGATATTCTACGAGCTGCATTTCTATGTGTTTGGCGTTGTTAATTCCGCTGGGATGAGAAAAACACCACCGATCATACATAGTGGGTTAAACAAATAATTGTTGGGTGTCTGGCAATAGAAAGTGAAATAGCCCTGCCTACAATAGCTTCAGACACATTTTTCTGGCACAAGTGGCTGTGGCCACGAAGCATATTATCCTGGGTGACAAATAGATTTATGTTGCGTATTTCCTTTGTACTGGTGAAGGCACACTATCACTGTCAAATCGGTTGCCTCTTTTATCTGTCCATTTACATACCACTAAAATAATAGAAACACCATACCAGCCAGTTTCCTCATCGATTTAGTAGTTCCGTTCACCTGTATACATGAAGAGCAAAAGATGGTACTTAGATGGATTTTATGGTCAAAATAAGTTACTCATTTGTATTACTGATTAGCTGAATCGTCTCTCACTATCACACCTGAGAGTTGCCGCAGAGTTTCAAGTTTTCCTTGGGTACATGTATTCCAAATTGTTTCCTTAGGCGTGGAAAGGTCTCTTATTAATCTTAGCTCGCTTTATCTTGCACAACCAACTAAATAGTGGCCCTAGTTGGTGTTCAATGTTCTGATACATCCACTGGGAAAACTTGACGTTTAGTATTGCTCCTTTTTCTCACCACTTTATCAGAACAAGCATTCTGCCACTACTTCAATAGCCATCGTGTGAGCAAGTTGTTAAACTCTAATTTTATTCTAAATGCCAACACTATCAAGAAAGCTTAAGTTTTACAAGCAAACTAGGCATGGAAAATTGCAGAGAACTACAATTCTAGAAGTTGATGGGGGTTAATGGGAGATGAGAGTGCTGTCAAAATGTGATTCAGACGCACCAAAAGCCACCAGAACAGATTGTGAATTTGACTGAATGGATTTTAATGATTAAATACTAATACTAAATACCCGTAAAACTGACTGATTTTACTCAGCCACCTAATTTCTTGAGCAATTTGTTTTTTCGATGATTTATTAAGTACGGAATGTGCATCCCAAAGACATAGTAGACTAATACGAACATGACAGTACGCACGAAGCACGACAGGCGTGTGCATGATTACTTCCAATCTCTAATAATAGTTAGGTTGTCAAGCCCTTTCCGCTGGCTAACTAATTTGTCATTCGAAGGGAACACGAGGGCTGAACTTAGGTGAGAATTCTCAAGCATACACAGGAGTAGTCAAGATGTTGAAGCTGAGTTGGAACCGTGGACCTTCCTGTCAGTAGCGATTGGTTCCAGTAACTTGAGAAAAGACCCTGCCAGCTTTTAGACCAGCATTGTGCCTACGAGGTACTGGCTGTTTTTCACAAAGACGGTAGTCCGATGTGCAGATGACCGAGTCTGAGGATGACGTCAGATTCTTTGCCCCGGTTGCTCCAATTCTACAATACCCTACGCTTTCTGGCAATTTTTTAATTCTTCACAATTAACATAGATTTTGCAGGAGGAATTTAGGTAAAGCTGCCCACAGTTGAACATTCACCTGTGCTCCGAGGGGTCCGGTTTGCTTTTCACTATTTCAGTGCCCACATTCTCCATCAATCTTCCGAATGACACTTCATAATTTAGCGCATTAGGGCACAGAAAATTTTGGATATTGGTTGCATAAGCGTGTTGTTTCTGGTTACATACCGCTGTAAGATCTTTGTGTATTTAGAAAAAAGTACTCATTGCTGACGAGCCCGTACTATGAAATTTACTCTGAAAACATCATGTCTCGTTTTAAAAATGCCCATTAATTTATCACACTATTTAATTCCTCAGTTCTGGGTTCGCATTAAAGAATGACGCGTTTCGCTTTGGTTTTGCAAACCGAAATAATTTGCAAATGAGTGTATTTCCTCGAAAACAGTGCAATTTGGGTTCAAGTAGATCACAAGGTTGACGAAAACTCGGGGACTGCGCCTACCTGATGAGCCCCAAGAAGGGCGAAACCGGTCGTGGACTGTCGAAGAGTTTTCAGCAACCTTGTGAGTAGTTTCCTTTATGAAAATATCCTGCGATATATCGAATATCGTGCCAACTGAATCATGAGGTGGCCTGTGTGCAGCACTTTCAGTTTTCGAATACCATAAACGAGAGATTCAGTTGAATCTCTCGTGAAAACCAAATTGATTTGCAAATGAGTGTAATACTCGAATGACCGGTTTCCCTTTCAATGAATCCGAAGGCCTGCTGAAATTTTCGGTACAAGACCTTGCAAGCAAGCATTAGACACGTATAACGATACCAGTGAATCATGTGATTCGATTTGACCCACGAATAACCCGCATTTGTGCGAGCCTGCCTTAAGTAGTATAACCTCAACCAGTATGCTGAAACGCTCCTCAGTTTTCCGTTTTGTAACAATTCACAGGGTTAACCGTTTCACCATTTGAGAAACCATCAACGGTGCTGGCGAAACTCAATTACTGCCCACGGAAATGTGTTAGCGTCAGAACACACATTCGTCTCAGAATCTAATGTTTTGAAGACTAACCTTGATTGGGAATAATCACTCAGGCGAAAGTCAAGAAAATTCAGCTGCAAGTTTGTGTCCGTTGGGATGTGAAATATGTACAGGATTTGTATGTTAGCTGGATAGGGCGCCGGGTAGTTTGGGCTTTCAATCAATCCAGTGCGTTGGTTTTTGTTCATCCAAATCTCTTTGATGATCGGTTTATCCTCCGCCCCATATGACTGCTCACCTGTTGGAAAATAGTCGGTACCATCAATAAGAGTTAAAAATAACAAAACCTACACGAATGCTGGAATTAACAAGTAGACAGTCCGTCATGCAGGTATAAGTGTTTCCGCCCTCGGTCTCCTGGTCGGAAACGAAAGCAGTCTGTCTTTCACTGCAAAATTCGACACCTATTTGTCACTAGTTTTAGAACTCGGTTTAGGCGGCAAGCCGAACATTCCAAGCACTTGGAATAAACAAGGACGACACAAAGTCAGACCAAACCGTTACACACGAAAAATAATAAATAATAAAATAATAATAAAAAGATAATAAAATAATAAATGTCACAAGACCATTTTACTTCAAATTAGTGGGTGGGATAATTTGGGAATGATTTTTGAATGATTTCGCAACAGTGAAGAACGCTTAGTGAAGAATATCACTTAACTCTGTAAGGTTACTTGATTGACCAGTGTAAGTTATCATCCGATTTGATAAATAAGGCCGAAGTGTAACTAACTGAAGGAGAACAATGCACCATTACATGTGGATTCAAATAAAACGCATTACGATTCCTGGTCGCATTATATCCTGCTTGATATCGTATGCGTCTCAAGTGGGGCCCCATTCACAAAATGTTCGAGTTTGTTTCCAGATAATTTCCAATATTCCAAAGACTGCATAGTGCAACCAAGCATTTCCTACACCGATGTTCATTTCGGATAACCTATTCGTTGCCACGACCTACTGGACGTAATAGATGCCAAGCATTTCCTACACCGATGTTCATTTCGTTGCCATGACCTACTGGACGTAATAGATGAAGGTCAGAATGTGAATTACACGCGTGAGGATCACATGACCCGCTTCCGATCACGGAATGGAACTATTAATTGTTCCACCCGGATGTCCTCTCTTTTTAGCACGCCAGTAATTAGGGTAGCACAGAGAACAGATAAATGTCGTCATAATTCTGAAGGGAAGTTGGAAGTAAAGTGAACAAATCAGTAAATACAAAGTATGATAATGACGCGTTTCCGTTTTTCTCAAAGTTCATCAGATCCAATTCGCTAAAAACCTAAAATGTTGAGTCCTTGATGAAATGCTCTAGTGTTATGCACCCGATTTCCTTTGGATGACTGTGGTGTAGGAGGGTGATCTTATGATTTCGAGGAATGCTTGAACTTCCGTCGCATTTTTCTCCATGTTAGTACGCTGGTCCTTGACCAGATCGGAGCTAACATTGCGGACACAATCTTTCAAATCCTTTGCTAATTGATACCAAAGTACTTGGAAAAAATTAACATTACTCAGTTCCATTTCAACAACTGACGGGAACGACTGGTGGAAGTTTTTCCCGAATAAAAACGTCTGGGAATAAGCGTTGACTAAAAACGTTTTTGAGAAAGCCAGTACATTTGTTACCTAGTCACCCTTGTACGACTATCACATATACCTTTCCTTTGCATCGGTGGACTTCAGCGAGACAAATACACAAGTTCCGGTGCACGTAACTCTTCATTCAAAGTGCAAAATGTATGTGCAAAAAATTTGTATATTAGATCGCTTATTGTCTTATCATATTGGTTTTCAGTAATCCTGATACGTAACGTCGAGTTCCAGTCATTTGTAACTAACTTTATTCTCTTTGGAGAAAAGGTAAAGTGTGGGCGTTGTCGGGATGACCTCTACTGTGTCCGTTTAAGCTGATGGACGATTCAGTAATATTTGGCTGGAAGACATTCCACCACTGTTACGTATGACAACTTAATATAGGCTCCGCACTTAATCCAAATGCACTTAGTTCTAACCATGTTTCACGTGTATTACATGATCATTCCAACAAGTGCGCGCGAAAAGAACAAGCTGAGACAAAAATCCATGCGGTTTCCTAGGCATTTGTCATGTACAGCCTTGTGGCTGATTCGGATGTAATGATACACTTGTCAAAAATATTTAACTCGTTTAAAGCATGTGAGTTTATTTGGGCACGATTGGTCAGGGAATAGTGACAGTGAAACGGTCTCAGCTCAGATTGGATGCGCTGACTTGAATCTTTGAAGTGAGTGAGCATGAGAAATGTTAAGTGATGCTTGTCATCATGTTTGAGCGACCGATGAAATCAATTAATTCTCATGGTGCACTTGAGTGTGCATTGCAGCGTGTAAAAAAGTATTTTCTGGCGTCTTTGATTTACCTGCAGATGATGTTTCCTCTACGCTTGTTAAATCACGCTTAGTAGGAAATTCGTCGACCCAGATAAACGTTTTCATCAATAGTTAGTCACTTGGAGATAACTCACAGTCTTTGTGATAACACGCGTACTTACTTTGAGCGTTAGATAAATCGGAGTCATCATCTTGACCGCTTGATATTCCCGCTGATGGGAGTGGATTATCGTTGCGCTGAAGGATGAAACGAAACCGTCCTTTAAATCCTCTGGCTGTTATGCTGCTTTCCGTTGAATCAAACTCTAATATCGCGCCAGACTTATTCATGGGTATCTGGACTGCAGTTGCGTTGGAGCAAATAACCCGCAGGGGAGTGAGTTTCTGAAGGTGCGTTTTCTTAATCTCCAGTAATAACAATTCGGAGGAAGCATATGAGGATAAAATGAATTCCGAAATTCTTATTGAATCTTCACGGGAAATATTGGAGCACCTGGTTAAAAGGATATACGGAATGTTCTAAATATAAAGTTAGAATTTGCAGAATCGGTTATGTTGCTTGCAGTATATTAGCCAAATTTGTATGGGGTCGCATATGTAGGGTAACATATAGACTTCAAAGATGAGCAATTTGTGCGAAGTTTAAGGCATTTCTCATGTGGCATTTTGTTCGCTCGATACATCTCCCGACCAGACAGCGTCTTATTAGCTAAGAATAACTAATATGGCCATGTATTATCGAAAAAGATTCAGCAAACTTGTTAATGGCGCGCTCAGTATAGACACTGTAATGTGACATCCTAAAAATCATCTAAGCTCAAACATAAGGTTGCCTTTTGCAACCTAATCGGTCAAAGAACATCACAAGCGAGTTTTTTAGTTAGAACCAAATTGAGTCTCCTGTTAAAAGCGGATTAAATTGCCGATTGTGCCCAATTCGTTTTCAGGTAAAACAGAAAGTTGACGGGACTTCTGGGCTGCAATTTTCTAGTGAGTTTCGTGAAGGAAGAGACAGGTTATGGACTATGGGTAATGCTTAAGCAACCTTTTTGAACAGTATGTTCTATCACGTCGTTTTCCTACCACTCAGTTTTTCTTGATTGTTTTCCGTTCATTGTCCTTACCAAGATGACGTCCTCCGTTCATCTTAACCATTATCAGCTGGTGTGCATGTGCTGATTTGATATTAAGATTCCGAAAGCATTAGTGCTCATTCTTTGAGTTTCTGATAATATGGGATTATCTCGTGGAATTTCTACAGTACTACAGTGCCTTGCGGGTTAGAATTTCTCGTCACAGGTCTAGGTTGAGATGCTTCGAACAACTCCGTTTTGGCAAAGACACCGGGAATTATCATTCCATGTAGACCTTCGTTCACCGGTTCTTCCCCGCAAGTCCGTCAACAAAGTTCTGATTGGTTCGATGTTAATCGTCTACACACCGTTTACATCAGGGCTTCTGTACAATGAAACGAAACAGAAAAGGTGTTTCTAATTTCAAGGAACCTTGTACACAGTTCTACTCTCAACGCTGGTGTTCTAGTTTAGATCGAGAAATTGCATCTCTTACTGAGACCATGTTCTCTTTTCATGTAAGTATCTGTTTTCTCCGGAACACGCAAATAAGAGCTCAATTCGGCCACACATTTCAAAAACATGCGCAAAACCAAACCAGATTTCTCACAATTCACTCTCCATATGTCTGAGAATTTTGGTGAAATCACCCTTGACACGTTGATACGTCTCGAGAATTCCATTATTTGACGAGGGTTCAAGAAAATCACCCGAAAAGCGAAAGACAACATTTTAGTAGCTGTTACTTCAGCGATAGTTTTGTTTCTGTCACATTTGGGCTAGTATATCATTGTGAGAGTCAGATTTGAGAAAATCGTGTTCGGTTATACCCTGGCACTGATCACGTGTTCATTTTTCGTCAAATTCTGAATACTACTACTTATACTTCATACGACCACCACCAGTCTTTTTCCTCAAGCTTAAGTCTTATTCCGGCCTTTACAGTTGTAAGAAATTATGTTTGCTGCTGACTGACATTCCTTCCAAAGTGGGATTCCTTGTAAGAGCTCTACATGCATCCTGCATGTACGTCTGGGGAAAGCTTCCGGCTCAATTCACCACATTCGCTATTGTCAGCATCGGGTTCCATCTACAATCCTCTCCCTTCAAATTAGTGGCCGGTGTAATTTTTTTACCCGCCTCTAAAAACTCGGAGATCAAAATACTCTCATTGTATTGGTTAACAAACCTGAAATATCCTGACGCTGTTTGTGGAGCAGACCCTTTAAATATCCTGAACAATTCTGCTGTGTTTCAGTATGTGCTTACCACTAGCACAGCGTAACCTGCTACCGCGAGACTAGGTGAGATCTTGCCCAAGCCTTGTAGTTGTGGACGAAGTGAGTGATGCGGTAGACAAGTTATTCTATCACGGCAGCTGCAAAAGGATAAAGTTACTCAGAATCGCTTGTCAGGATATTGTTTCCCAAGCTCCAGCTTCATGACACTGGTTGCTTGGCGGGACATCCCGTCCCGTAAGTTGAATTAACGTGGCTCAAATCCGGACACAGCCAAGCTTCCATTCTTCGGTGTGGACCCACCAGAATAACTGCGTCCGAAGGACTTTTCAAACCATCAACGCGAATTTGAACTCTACAAATACCGGAGCCAACAACTGTCAATTAGAGTTTTTTTTACTGTCTGGGCCGTCCTCTCCAACCCGTGACCATCGTTCCCATATTTTATTTACCCTGGGCAAATATGACTACGATTTACGCAGCTGAAACTAAACTTCATTGTTGGAAATCACCACCATGGGGAATGGGGTAAATAAGAATATCATACTCTTGACCTAACCGGTTTCAGCAATAGTAAACACAAGTTAACGACTTCCTAACGAAATATAGTCTACATAATCTCTGCAATTACATAAGAGGGGCAGTGATGAATTCTTCGTACCATTTGCTTGATTACTATGCTGCCCATAGGACAAGACAGTCATAACCAAACACTCCCATGTTGTTAATTCTACACTTTATTCTGCAGGGTAAACCACAAATGATTCTTCGTACCATTTGCTTGATTACTATGTTGCCCTTAGGACAAGACATTCATAACCAATCACTCCCATGTTGTTAATTCTACACTTTGTTCTGCAGGGTAAACCACAAATTTACGGAGCGAAACGAAGCTTGTTCTGTATTCTAGAATCCAAAGACCAAGTTGTCGTTGGCTTATTACCGGGTTTCTCCGTTTGTAATTCACAACTGTCACCTTCTGTTTACTAGCTACCAGCCTGAAATCCCTGTTATTTGAGTGCTAAACTTGCTGCATGAGAATAATGCGCCCATTGTGGGTAAACGGTAGAGATACGTTTATGCATACAAAACAGCCAATGTCGCAAGCGGTGACAGAATGCACTAATGCACGTCAGACTACCCGTAAATGAAATTAATTGTGGTTTTTCTACTTATAGTTTATACTTTGATGGCAAAAACCGTATTTCGACCACACTTAGATTAGAAACATAACTAAACTTAACAGGTCAATTCATATAGCATGACCAAGACATCTCGCTGCAAACGGTTTCTTTTAACTTTTAATCTCTGTCCATTCGTTGTGATATTGCTGCTCTATTGTCCCAAAATATGAGATAATGTTAAAAGATGACTGAAAGCGTAACGGATTCACCAAGTGAACTAACATGTAACTCTAAAATCTAAAAAAATTCAATGTCCGCAACCTGCTTTGGTACAGGACTAATTTGTTGCAAAAACAATTACAAATCAATCAACATTCGTTCAGCTGGGAAACTTCCGGTGCCTAGTTGCCATCCTACCCGAATACAGTACGAGGGATGAGATGCTGCCATATTGCCAAAACCTAGACAGCAGGGGTCACCATGCGGATGATGGTTTTAAGCCACTGATTTTTCGGGCCTAAGTTATTTCTGGCTCTCGTCAATTTGCTGCAAGCAGTGTTTGGTGGGTGGGACCCTAACCAGATTTTGTGAAGTTTTGAAAGACGTGAGGAAAAATACGTAGAAAATAGTAGTTTTCTTTTTGGAAAGTTGAGATTGAAAGTCCTGAAGCAACGAATATGTGTATGAGTCTAATCTGAAAGCTACTCGATTAGCTAGTATGGCGTTCGTAGTTTAACAGCGACGTCTTACGGTTCATGCCCAGGAAGGACAACATCATATAAGGATAGCAAGATCCTCTCGTGTACGTTCCCCAGAAAGTAGTATTTGCATGTGAGGTTTGGAGGGATATTCTGTGGATAAGTGTAGCTGAAGAACCGTCCACTCTCTTTATCCCCTTTTTCGGTCGGCAGGTTCTCAAAGTAGCCAGGACTAAGAAAGAGCCGATCGCATTTTGTTTCAGGAACAGGGATCCCATCATTTTGATACCACGCTGCGGAAATAACAAAGAAGCTGTAGGTAAAATACTTTTTGAAGAATTTTGACGCAATTATATATTAAAAGTGGATAAAAATATTAGACAAGTAAAACACTTGTACCACCAACCAAAATGCAAAAAGTATATCTGCAGTGACCACGTTATTCATAAGGTTGTTTAAGAATTTTTCGCAACCCACAACTGGTTTTCCATTCCCGAGGCTAACCAGGGAGGCGCAGTTCACAGGTTCTCTGAACCCTATGTTCCCTTTGAACCGAAATTGGTCATGATTGGCGGAATACACTCACTTACAAAGTCATTTGGTTGTAACGGGTGACCTAACTTAATCCTAAATGATATGATACCTTTCGACTGAACATGCCATAAGTCAGGCGCCTCATATTACCTTATACATGAGATTTGAGACCAGTAGACTTTGTGTAGTACATTTATTTGGGGACCATTATAAACGAGAGATCAAGTTGAGTTCCTGTTACCGCCATGGTAAATCGTAAATGAATACATTCCCCAAATTTTCTAAAAATTAGTGTTCAGGTAGAACGTACCAGTGACAGATACTTAATGACATTAACGCATAGCACTATTAAAGCACGTTAGTGGCATCAGCTATTGTGTGCGCGTAATCGTGTTTTGTTTTGGTCTACAAGACTTCATTCGGGTGGTCCGGGTGGCACTACTGTACTTCGGAGAAAATAAATCTTGGTGGTCTGAAAGGGGTACTGCAGTCGGATTCAATCGATAAAGTATGGCTAGGAGATCAAAGATTTGAAAAGCCGTTTGTTAGCTGTTTAGTAATTTTTCGAAAGCGAAGTAATAAAATCCGATATGGTACGAGCAAGTTTTTTGGCAGGCACTTTTAAACTGGAATTTGAAACATATGGAGTGATTACGAGGTAAATTTAGCAATAACATAGCCCACTAGAGAAGCCGACTTTTGAAATTTGAAACAAATGAATTTTTAGATTCTCTCGAATACGCGAAATACCATTAAACTTTGTCGTTGGTTAGTTTGGTGGAAGTATCCAATCTCCTCTGGTATATTTGTGCAAGGGTAATACGCAGGGAGCCCTCTGTCTAAGCAGACAGGCTGCAATTTTCACTTAAATCACCGAGAGCGATTCAAACCAACTAGATGAATATTACTTTGCTTACCCCTGCTTACAGCGAACATGCTCTGATGATCATTGGTGTACAGTCCTGTAAACTTTTGAACTGAAGAATAATTAATGATTACCTGGGGCAGATTTAGGTCACTAACACAGTCCATATTCTGTAGATTCCGGGGGTTTAAATGGTGTAAAACAAGAAATGGCAACGTCACTGAAGCAACTGAAGTAGGTTAGAAGTCCCAACAATAGTGTAAAAACAATATGAAAAACATAAAGCAATTTATGATTGGATCATTTGTTCTATTAATTTATGCGTGCTAGTTATCCTATTGTTGTTTGTGGACAACTTCATTCAGTTCCACCAAATACTGAACTTCGTTTAGAGCGACTGTTCCCGTACGAAACGTTACATCAACAAAGTCCGCGTGAGAATGCAAAAATACTGATAAAGTTAAATTCCGCCGCCCCGAACTCCACCCAACCTCCAAAAGTACTTTCAGAATTCAAAACCTTCTACGGTGTCTGTCGACGTGAAACATACTGCGTAATGGGATACTGATATATCAATGTGGTTGTGGTATTTTAAAAGAATATGAAGTTGATTTGATTAGAAAGACGAACAGAAAATTGGTAAAATACAGTTTAAAACAGAAAAACAGTGAGCCAAATCATGGTGGAAGCCAGAATGAGGCATTGCTATGAAAGCGCATTGTAAGTCTGATTCACCCGGTTGCACTGCATCAACCTGCAGTTACAGCTCTGAAGAATGTAAAGCAGAAGGAATAGGCCAGCCTAAACGATAATTAACCGTGATGCCCCAAAAGTCATACACTCTTATGCCAATAGTCGCACACATTTAACTGTTGATATAGTAGTAACTGGTTTAATCAAGTAAATTTTGGGTGTATTACTGGCAGCCTCACTTTGAGGGATTTTTAACTTTATTTGTGACCATAGTATTTCGCCAGGAGACGCGGGTGAAAACTTTTGCCGGTTCCTTCGTCAACGTTGGCTCCATGATAGATAGCAAAACCGAATTTTCATGGTTACTTTCAACTAAAACTATTATTATTGCTGAAGTGCTCCACTGGCACTTGAAACATCATATTGGAGCAATGTAGATACAGTAACGTTTACATCAGGGAACCATGCCGACTTATGATGTAATAAACTGCATACTCTCTGAAATTCAGCGGTCAACAAATTGTTTGCGACCAGGATAATTCAACAAACGAACATCATTACGCTCAAACGGAGAGAGACATAAAATGATGAAATTTTTCTAAGAGTATGGACGGATAATGAGCGAAAAGAACTCAGAAGGCGGATAAAAAACGTGAAGGCTATGATCACCGAGTGATCCACAAGAAAGATGATACAGGTGAAAATGTGTCAAAGAGTTTCGGCTACTCTCCCGAGTAGCAGGTCAGTTCAAATATATAGTCTATTTGTTTACCAAAGTGTACATGTTATGATTTCTTCTTGCTTTATTCAATCTTATAGTTGCCTCAAAGACTCATAAACCACTACTACAATATTCGACTGATGCTATCCGTACCCCGTAAATTGATATAGGTTTTTCCTAAACATCACTCACAAATCAGTTTGTGAACGTTTTAAGCTTCAACCGGTAATACACTGCTTCTATTCAGTTTTCCTGCCTTTGGTATCAGCCGTAATGCTCGTTATTTGATATTTTCTTTACTGACTGGAATCAGAGGGAATCGTTTTGCATTTCAGAACACAATATTAAATCTCAACACTTCATGTGTTATCCACAGTCGATCAGTTAGGTGACACTACTACTAGGGAAAATCTCCACTTTCAACAGCACAAAATGTGGCTTAAATCGGACGATATTTTGCGTGTGACGTTGCTAACTACACAGCCACCAAGCAGACTTGAAAGTTTTAGCGTGATGCAGTCTTATTGTAAAAGTGATCATTTAATTCACAGCCACACTGTTTTTAGCCACCATAAACTCTACATTCGTAATCGCTCTTTTCTGTTTGCACCTCAGTCAAATACCCTAGTATGCAGTCCCTTGAATGGGTCTACAAGGAATGCATAGAGTGTCTTCTTAAATAACTGCTCCTGAAGTAACGCTGTGTAAATTCGACGCTTGTCAATCAAGTGGCTTTAGTACTAATATTGTGCGTTTGATGTTGCCGTCTCATCAGTTCATGTGAGGGCTTTCAACCTACTGTGACTGCGGCATGAGGACAACACTGCACTCTCCGAAACTAGGAGGCCACCTGTTGCGAGCATAAACTAAAAAGTACCTTCAGTCACGTCACAGTCTATGCATATTTTATCAAAACGCAACACGTAAGATTCCTTCGTTTTGAACAAGGTATTTGAAATTTGCAGTGTAGTTCCCTGTTTGACTATGTAGGGTAGCGTTTGTGAAGGTTTGATAAATCAATGATGTCTTACTTTCCTGTTTTCTTAATTTTGTTGCTGTGGGGTACATTGATTTGGTTCACGTGCAGATTACACGCAACTCAAAATGATCTCAACTCTCGTCAACTTACACTTGTCCTCAAATCTGTACGACCCATGAAGTTCTGCACTTTTTGTAAAATCCCGGTCACCTTGCATTTCTACTATAAGTACCCGTCCGACTGAATAAAAGGTGGTTTGAGGCAGTTGATTCCATTGTCCGCAGATTCGATAGTTCTCCTGGTCATTTTGGTTTAGCTCTGCTCGCTCCAAGTGAGTGAATACTCGAATAAAGTTTTCACACCTGCCAGTAATGAGAACAAAATTTCCTGTTAGATGAGGAGCGAAGAAAACGAATATTTAGTGTTTTGTTCTAAATTAGCTTAACATAACAACATAACAGTTACGTAACACCTAATAATGGACCTCGGACACAAAACTCCTTCGTGTTAGAATCTGCTATTCAGTCGATATCATATAATCACAAGAATAACGTGTTAAGTTGCAGAAGCGAACATCGCAAAAAGCTGACAATAACATTAACTGACAGAATACACAACTACCGTCTCTTGAATAGCGAAACTAAGGATTTCACGTCTGTCACTCAAACCTGATTAAGTCTTGTACGTAATTTGATTGTACCACGCGCGCTTCAGATCATCGAGACAGTCTAAGTCAATTTGTCCACACCGTGTGTCGCTTGTCCGATATAAGATGAGCCTCAGTGATTGAATTGAAGCATCAATTATTGTCAGTAGTAAATAAAGCTCTTTGCAATAGGCTAAAAAATTGACAAGTTGCGAGATTTTGCAGTGGATTATTTGAAGCAAATTTTAAGCTGCGGAAATTTTTGAGAAAACTCTTGAAGCTGAATTTTATTGAGGCGATGGTCACTGTAGTAATATCCGGATATTTTTGGAACGCTGTAATATATGTTTTAGATAAAAGAAGTCGCTTAAGGCATAGGATGGGCCTCAAACTTTTGTTAATTGTGGAGTTTGTTTAGACCGTGGGGAGGGTAAAGCAGAACTCAGTTTTGAACGGGGCGCAATTTTATTCTGTTTGAAATACTCAATAGACTCTGTTAGGAAAATCAGTGATGTGTACACGTTATTTCCGGTGATGCACGGTGCGGTAACTCCACGCTTAGTTCTGATAGCTTTTGTCTCAGAAACAGACCAGACAAATGCTTTGACAGGGATTTGATATTGACCCAAGTCATCTGAACTACCCGTCATTTGAGTGTACAGATATTGTCTATGCAACCGACACACGCACTCAAAGGGTTTATTATTGTTCTCAGCCAAAAGTACTCGTTTAATCCAAAGTTACTGTACTTTTGATTCACTGTTGTTTTTGCGAAAACCCGCTTTTATGTTTGAGGTTGAAATATCTAAGTGAGGCCTCATGGACGAGGATTTTCCTGCGATATATGGCTGAAGATTTAAAACACTTGAAACGAGTTTACAAAGACTTGGAATCTTTGGTCGACGGCTCGTCATCATAGCAGCGGGTCACCAGAGACCAAATTACGCTGGAAATCGCATATCCACTGACCATCCTTTCCCGCAAGGGTAGTGTGTTAACGTTCACCTCAAAGGGAGCATTTTTATGAGTCGAGACACTGATACCCTTTCGATAATTGAAGCATTTACCGGTCAGATTTATCGCCTTGGCGTACAATATCACACGCCTAGGTCCAGTTCATTTTCATCCTACTATGACCGACTGGGAGCTCACAAGAGTCCACCACCTAGTTATTCCATAGAGTGCAAACTGCTAACAGAAACTCGTACTCGAACAATTGTCAGTTCCATGCAAATGGAAGGCAACTCACAAGCGTGAGTCAATTGAAATAACCGCTTTCAATGGCGAAATATTTTGCGGTGAGAGCACACCAGTTTAGGTAATTTTAGCCTCTACAAAGTTCACTCGTGGGAAATGACGCTAACCACTGTAGGGCGGATCGATCATTGGAAAACTCTGGATAGTCAAACACACAAAGTGAACTGCTATTATTTCAGCACAACGAGGTAGATTTCGGTGATCGTGCTCATTTCCCACAACAAAAGTTTTGCAGCTGTATGCACGAATCGACCTAAAAAGTCTTTTTAATAGGTGGTGCGCTAGGTGATGGAGTAACCTGCAATTGCCTTCGGTGTACGTGATGAACCACTTTTATCTCCCATAGAAAACGCAACTTGTAGCCAAATGAGGATGGGAAACTTGTTTTGGCGAAAACAGATGTTTAGAAAAATCCCTAAATTACTTGAATTTCAAACGTTCTTAACAATATTGTTTCCACATTATTTGGGTTTTTCGAGAGGCTAAGAAAACTCGCCTTATAGTTTCGCCTTCATGTTGATCACTACACCAATTTATTTTATTTGTGGTAGCGTTGAATTTTTGAGAATCTCCTTTGAGCATTTCATCCACTTGATTGAAGATCTTATCTGATATTAATGTCACCAAACCTGTTTTGAGTCACAAGCATGCCTAGTCTCATCGACTATTTGAACGAGACTATTTTGATCGAGGAACCAAAATTGGAGATAAACTGGGAAAACCATTGGGTATTTGAATTAAGATGCCTTAATCGCAACAGTATTCCAATGTTCCTAGTCGTTAAATCACCGGCTACGTCTGTCTTATCTGCCAGAATGGCTTTCTCAGCGGCCAAGATCTTCCTGAGACAAAGGATTTCCTTCTCAGCCAAGATCTTCCTGAGACAAAGGATTTCCTTAACTCTTCAGTAATGTACGCCATCACGCCAGTCGACTCAGCCACCATCTTCAGACGAGATCTCAATCACTGAATTCTGGATGCTCAACGCCAAAACCACATAGATGAAACTTAGGCAGAGCCGGTGATGCAAGAATAGACAGATACTCAGATTCAAACAACTGCTTTCTATGACCCAATGCTCTAATTAGGTCACAAAAAATGAAATAATCCGATAATTGTGTCGTAGTTAACTTGTCCGGTGAAACAATGAGTTAAAACAAACTTTGTCTGCTAGAAACGAGGCGAAACATTGCCGTGGGCATAAGAGTAATATAAGCGAAGAAAATAATCCAGTGTCAAACTGGTGCTTCAAAAGCTTCCTTCAGCGGAGGCTGAGAAGCTACGTTCACAGCTGAAAATGGTCCTAAAATCTCAGCAACCGGGCGCTCGGAATATTATATCAGAGGGAACAGCGTCGAACATACTGAGACAGGCAGATTTTATTATCATTACGAAGACCGATAGAGGCAAGTCCACAGTAATAGTGAACAATAGTGACTATCTTCAAAGGTCAAGCAGCATCACAGCGATGAACCCTAAAGACGGACTGCAAGTGACAATATTATAATGAATAAGAGCAAGGTAGAATTTGTTAGATATTTAATATTCATAATGAACAATTTAGGCAAGAGTCAGTGCTATTGGCTTTACCATAAAAGTACATTTGAAGCATAACCCTAAATACTCAAAAATTTACAAGGTATATGTTCCGGCAGGCCCGATATCGAATCGGATAGAATGCCATCACATTAGCTAGCCAGATTCTCAGTTTGTATACTAAAACCGCTCGTGGGGAAATCGAGAAATTCCATTAGTAATTTGGGCTCCCTTTCCAGTAAAGATGAATTTTTCGTGAGTTTTGACGTCGTTTCAGTGTGCGCAAGCACATTCAGGGTAGATGCTTTAGGGGTAACCAGGAGGTTGTTACTGGCAGAGACAACAATTAAAGAACACAATCTCGGTGGCTGAAATAGTTGAGGGCATAGGAGTATGTCTGAATCTCGACAAGTTTGTTTTTTGACACAGCTGTTTACTCACAAGAACAAGACCATGCAATGAAATCTTCAATATCCCCGGGTTTAGCTAATATTTTGAACGAACGACCCTACTCGGATATCACTGCCAGCCGAAAATTTTCCAGCGTTATGTTAAAAATACCTTTGTTATAATCAAATCTGACAAGTTCAACAACTTCCACCACTATCTGAATAGTAAGAATCCTTCCATGAAGTTGAACATGAACATAGATTCCGCCTCAGATTCACTACAAATCATTAACTATGTTACATAAGAATTGTGTAAAATTAAAAACTGCTATTTACCAGAACACAACAGACACAGGGACCATCTTAAACTACTCATGAGCAAAGTCCGTGCAGGCCAGTATTGTCTCATCAATGTTTTGTCATGTCAGAGCGATGTGCATGGAACAGTTCGACCAAACGGCAGCTCAGATCGAGACCGCCAACAGACCTTAAGAAATGGGATACCCTGTGAGTTTGATTAAGTGACAATTAAGAAGGATATTTATTCCATTGTCAAGGCGAGGCAAGAAATCGCTCGGCACAGTCGTTCATATAAAACGGGGAGCTGATGAACTTAACCAGGATTCGAGTCGCGTTCCAAAAGAGAAGCGATATGCTCAATTTTGGTGCACTTGAATGATTTCCTCCCGGTTGACCGGAATGGAGACTGTGTATAAAATTAGAATCAACGATTGCAATAAGATTCACATGAGACACAGCCAGGGAACTGTACACCGGCATTGGTGAGTATAACAGAAAGATAAACAAACCACCTAGAAATGCGGATGAACACAAAGCGCTGATCAAAAACGCAGAAATTACGGTACCTGCGTTAGATAGTGGACACAGAATCGATCTGGAGTTTTTATATGAGAACTGAGATTCACATTAAGGCGGCTGACGGTCGATGAGTTGGAAATCACAGCGTGAAAATAATAGCGGGTGTGGAACTGGTGAGCACATGGAGAGCGGTCTTAGATAAGCGGGGTTGACACGTGACGGTGTGCGGTGTAATACCAACATGACCAAAGGTCACAGCCGTCTTAGCACTAGCTCATCCACACACACGGACAAAAAGTATAAAAGAAGTTCAGTAGAAATCTTCACGCGAAGCAAATCGGACCCCAATTCATGTAGGCTACCCACCGGCCCACCCTAACAAACAAATTCCCTCAGCAGAAACCCACCACTGATTTAGCCTGACTTAGCTGATTGGTCTTCCATCAGCCTTAAATCTCGACCAAACTGTTAACCTAGTCACCTGAATGACTAGGCTTTTGTCTCAAATGCGAAACGTTGCCCAGAAATAAATCTACTGATTGTTAACCAAAATTATCCAGAAACAAAGTGACTAAAATTTATTGAATATGACAGCTTCATGCCGTGTCATATGTGTTCACGAAATAAAATTCACCGAAATATATTTGCATTTTTATTCTGCTTATCATGACATCTTACCGACTAATGTTTATTTTTTTCCATATTTCTCACAACAGAATGCACGAACTCCAAATTTCTTCCACATTCATTTTTATACAGCAATGCGCTTGAATTTGTTTACCATCGTTTCAGCAATACTGCGCTGGGGTGCCAGGAAATTCATTGGAAATTGCTCAGACGAAACCAGAAAGGATGAATTTGGAACATTCTTTGCCAAATTTAACAGATTCCCAAGAGGCACATCACTCGAGTAAACTTCGGCTTTTGTTAAATACCGACAAGCCATATAAATAACATAATGTTATTTTCAGTGCTTCCACTTAATTATCGCTCACGGACACTCAACTGACCAGGAAGAATTCAACTTCAAACCTCTATCCCACTTGAGAAAGCGAGCGTCCATATTCAAGCACAATAGACATTTATTGTCTTTTGTAGAGTTTCTAGCGGGTTGGAAAGAAAAGAATGTGCTTGTATGTTTATATCTTCTCATAATCACAGACGGTCGCTTCCACAATGCGGTCACACTTTAAGTGTGGTAAACAGCGGCACTGATGATAAAAGCCGCTGAAAGTCCTTTGTAGGTGTCAGATAAGATAGATCACAAAATGTTAGAAACAGTCAACCACATCAAGTTTAATCAACCGCTACTGTTTTCGTATTTAACTCACGTCTCATTTCATTTGTCAAGCAAACGGATTTCTCCTTACCATGCTCAACGTTAGAGTGACTGACCCTTAAAGCGCACTATTATTCGCAGTTGCCTCTTACAACACTACTTCATCAAAAAAGAAACGGAAAATGAAAGGCAGTACTACAGTGCGAGAGCTCCCTACTTTAGCATAAAGGGTGTGTGAGAGGAGTGGCTTTTCCTCAGTAAGCTTTGATTTCGTAGTGACAACACGACACAACGTAGTGCAGCAATTCTTAGACATTACCTACACTTTCAAGCGATTATTTACTGCGTAATTGTTCAGCAATATTGAACTAATGTAATGAATGCATCAAGTAACGTCGCAGTGCTCATTAAAACCTAGCCAAATCCTGTTTCAGACAAAGTGGTTTGAGATGCAAATGGGTGGAAAAATGAGACCAACGATTTGTGCCTGCCTGAGCAACCTGATACGGGTCTGGAAAGCTAAAAAGATTACTTTATTTTCCTGAACAATTACTAGCTTTCAGTACCATTAAAATGTCCAATGTATTTGCATTGCCTGAATCTAATCCGACTACATAATAGGATGTATGTAAACTAGTATGGAAGAGAAGTGTAATTTCCAGGTGTATAGGTGATATTCTTTGAAATAAAATGATAGGAAGGCATTTGTGTGAACACGAAATTTTGGGAAAAAATCAGCGGATATGAAGCCAAATTTTGAAATAAAATGATAGGAAGGCATTTGTGTAAACACGAAATTTTGGGAAAAAATCGGCGGATATGAAGCCGTTGTTTGTCATTTGTGATGAGATTAATTTCTTGGACTTTTGTTAGGCGTAATTGATCACAGTTCAATAATAGTTTAGCAAAACTCCATTTTGTAAAATATCTTACACTTTGAGATTCATTCGTTTTTATCGATGTCTCTATCTTGTTGATAAAAACGACGTATCTATTACCTTGAACTTTTTTGCATGATTGGATCCATGGTCTGAACGTCACAAACTGACGTATTTGTTTAATATTTTGACCGTATCGGCCAGACTGTTAGAAAGTTACAAACGCTGCATATAATCAGTTTACTCGGATCCAAGGAGAGCGAGAATTTTTGTGATATTTGCTTCAAGTGTTTGTTCACGAAAATATTGTTACATCCTTATTTGGTTGGAAAAAAATTCTTAACACGTCCAAACCCATGGAAGACGTTTAACTAAAGGTTTGACCTGTATTCTAAATATCTCTGCATACTGTGTTATGGAAAATGCTTTATTCCGAAGTTGGCTTAACCTTGTACTCACTTGGAGCCGGAGAGTTTTGTGTGGGTATGCCCCTCAATTGAAAAATGTGACAGGTCCAGACGTACAATTTCGTTCACATCCCCGACAAATGTGAACAGTAAACATGTCAATCTTTTTTGGCGCATAAGATTTTCTTCCGGAGAGCGAAATAATCCACCGCTCAACCCAGTACTTTGGAAGAGATAACACAGACAACCTGGAATGGAGTGTTAAGCAGCAATTGATTAGATGCACCAACCAAGTACGTAAAATAACAACGGCAAGGTTAGTGAAAGTTGAAAGTTCAATGATTTCTGTAGAAACGCTTTAGAATTTTCGTAACGCACATCTTTATTTGCCAGGTGTATCAATTATCAGGCCTAATTGAATAAAGAATGAAATTCTGTGGGAAATACTCGACCACCATATACGTATTAATTAATATCCTGATAAAAAATGGATAGAAAACAACTCAAAACTGCATCAAATTCACTGTGAAATTGCAAGGAGAATGACAGTACCTTTTAAAATTGCATAATTAAATTGATCGGCTATACATTCTGCAACGGAAGGCAACCGTGGGTAAGAGCTTTTTTTCCTTCTGTCCAGCCGTGTTGAAGCTGTCATAGCCGCCAGTAAATGTTTTGGAATGTGAAGCCTTGTAAAAACATTTCCTTTTGGTCCCATGGTGGTGCTGACCAAGCTGTCCGACTGTCTCCAGAGAGGTAACGTTCGGTTGGGGTTTCGAATAGATATGAATGTAAGGTTTCCTTCGGGACGTTCAAAATAAAGAGGAAAACTTGACAAGACGTTCGGTAGAACTGACTGTTGGCATAGCAACTGATAGGTTAATATTTACCTGGATAACTAATATTTCTATGCGGGAGGACATCTAAACCAAAATAAAATTTTGTCAAATAATTTCTAGAAATACGGCATATCGCTTTGTTGATATAATAGATAAAACATGTGATCCAAGTACCGGTACATGGTACTACTTACTACTACTACTACTTATTGACGAAGCCTCTCGAGAAGAAACAAGTTAAACATGCCAAGCTGAATGTGTGGCATAAACAAAATTTCATCATACATTCAAGGTTGATAAGATTTTGTGGGGAAGCTTAATATCCCTTGGTTGTTAAATAAAAGTGGTGGTTATTTGAGATGCCCGGCACTCAATAAAATAAACGCGGCTCCAATATAAAAACGGAACAGTATCTACGCCATTGTTTCCAACAACAGGGTGGAGAATTCTTAGTCTGTTTGGGAAATGTAAGAATGCCACTTCAAATGGACCCCATGGTAGAATTTATCATTGTTGGATTCAGTACCCAGTTGCTGAGCTATGCATGACAAAACAAAAAAGTGTACTTTTGCTTAACTAAAACGGAAGTTTGAAAATCGTACTTTTTGTAATTACGTATGGTTCCATTTTATTACTGTTTGTTCCAAAATATAACACAATATACCAAGAGATCTAAAAAGCCTATAGCTATACATCCTCATGTAAAATACCCTTTAAAGGCTTCTGTTGGCTTGAACGGGTTCAGAACTTTTATCATCCGCGCTTTTCGCAGACACTGGAGGAGAGATTTTTTAAACTGGCGGTTAGTTACACACAACACAAGGTGAGTGAATACTAGTGGAAAGAGATCCAAAAGGTTTTAGGAAGCCCTAACCAGATGAGATATCTTGTTTTTCTGGTAGCCAGTCAGCCTTGTCCCTATGAAGCTTTCTATAATTTTAAATGACAGACTTGACTAATCGTCCAAAATGTTTTCTAGATGGGGGAAGAAGAAATGTTTACCGAAGGCAGTTCTCATCTGGGAAAGGCAATCTAGGCTTAATAAAGTGATCCATGCGAACAAAATTCTTAGCAATCTTGCGCACAGGTGTGTTCAAATGACCGCATCAAGCTTCCCCCGGCAACGTTATTCTGCTTAACTTTTAAATGCGTTGAAACCAAGCATGTAATGTAATGTAACCTTGATGTTGGCGAGTGCGTTGTGGCATACTTCTGCGTGTCTATTTAGCATTCGCTTGAATTGCCAATCCGGTTGGAACACTGACGCACCGCTACGATCCACTGCACGCCCTAACAGGGTACTGGTGATTTTATCTCGACCGGTGATGAAACATTTGCAAACAGGTTGCCCGGCTGGACGAGAAAACGGGACTACAGCTATTCGGCACTTTCATTCAACTGATAACGAGTAACAAGGTCAGATGGCCTAACTATCTGTTAAAATAACAAATCGTTCAGCTGTAATACCAATTCGCTGCCAAGCTTCCAGGCCACTTGAAGAAGCATGAGGCCTGGAATACTACCAAGCTGACCCTGCCTGGTGAGAGACCGTCGAGATACCAAGGTTAGGTTAGAACCATGGACCATCCTGTCAGTAATTTTGCGCTCTAACCACCACGCCACCTGCCCGGCTAACGTTCTGTTAGTGCTTCGAACGTTAAGTAATAATAAGAGGCCTTAGTCTGTTTTGTGCAGAAAAAAATACAAAGGTGGCTTTTGGATTTTAAGCGATCTGAAAAGCTCAAAACTCCATCAATTTATTGTTAACAAATTTTACTTGGTAACCATGACAGCACCACTAATAATGTTGAGACGAGGAAGTACAAAAAATGGCACGTCGAATTTTCCATATAAGTTGGAGTTCCATCATGCTAACCACATTCGTCTCTGAATATCCTAGATCCCTTTACATCATGTGGGTTTATACATCAAATTTGCAATGAATTTCACAACCGTCGTACTATAGCTAAGAGTCCACTTTGCATTTTAACGTCCTTGTAAAACTCCCAGGATGCTCGCCCAACCATGGACTATTCAGTAGATTTAGTACCACAGTTCTCCCTGTGCGCCTTCTGTTGGGTTTTCAGTTAAACATTAGCTTTTTACCTCTGCTCAAAACAACTTTTGGTTGACTGGTTAGTCGTAGGTAAAGAAGTGCCATTTCTCAATAATGTGTGTAAACATCATCCTCTGAATCTTTTGGATGTACTACAAATACGGACCATGAACCAGCCGGATGGATTTAACCACGGTTAATGTGAAACAGACTTCGTGTGTAAAATATGTGTTTAGCACTTTCCTGGGCATCGGTGGATGTTTGGTAACATTCACACTGGTTCTAATCTGTTGTTGGCATTTTGCTTTAACAATCAACTAGTTTCAGCACTGAGCGAATGCGAAACAACTTCATTTTACATCTTTATTGTGCGAAGAAATTTCGTTGACTAATTTACACATATCAGACTAATCTGACTTCCATTCTTGGTGGTTAGGCTTCAGTGATGCAGTAATTCTACAAGTTGAATGTACGTTCTGAAGAATTTTTTTCACCGGAAAAGCCAGCACAATGCAGCCGGCCAAAGAGCATTTATTATCTATCAAGCGAGTAACCTTATTGCAAGACGGTCAGAGAGTACAAACGCACTGTTCTTGCAGCAGGAGTGTACAGTGTGTAAGATGTTCCTGTAGGCGACCAGTATCTCCGTATTTCTGGAAGTAAGTTCCACCAAGGAAGGAACAGGTCAAAAATTTGGCTCCACAGCCAGCCAACTCTGATGACCCGGAAGTGCAGAGTTGTCATCAGTGTGTTATCTACGATCATTACAGCACTTCTGAAAACCAGCTATCTTGTGTGGCTCAAAACAGAACGCCTACTTGTGGCAACATTATGAATTCTACATTTATGCTGTACTAGCTTCTTCCAGCTACTCCGAGAGCTTACCATCAGGTATCGTCCAATAAGGTGCCTCAATTAGAGAAAACCGGCCTCCGATTAGCAGAACAAACGGTTAGGGTAAAGAACTAGGAACAACCAAAAGCCAATAAAGTTTTGAAAGCTGTATCATTTTGCAAAGCTAACCACAGGAAAATAGAAAAACGCCAAATACACTCATTCGCTGATCACTTTTTTTCTCGAGAGTCTTAACTGAATCTCTCGTTAGTGATATTTTTCAACTGGATGTGCCGCAAAAAGGCCACCTCATGTTTCACTGGGTACGATATTGGGGATGTCGCAGTATATTTTCACCAAGGAAGGGTTTTTAGCAATCCTGTTGCTAGTTCTCTTTATGAAAAATGCCAACTTTTGCTCGGAAAAATCCAACTTTATCTTGACAAAATAAAAATCAGACTTCAGTGACATACAGCGTCTGCAGCCAGTGATCTAAAACACTATAACGTTGAAGTTCCGGTTCTAGCCTAAAGTTTGCCATACTCATTATGAAGATAACAGGGTGTCCGACATAGTCTATTTCTCTGTAGTTGCCTGGGGACTCCAATGAAAGGTGTGGCAAGACAAGCGATGAGTGATCATGTAGTGGGAATAATGCTGGATTAAGCAAACAACATGAATGAGAAGTTAATTATTATCAGGCTTCGGCTATGCAGATGACTTTTTTATACTTTTGTCACCGCATGCGCTCTCTCAGGGGGGGGGGCAACCAGAAGCTATGTACAATGGTCTCTGTGGGCACTTGTTCACTTGTTCACTTAAGGTATCGCCTATTCGTGATGTGTGATATTAACGCGCGCACTGGTTGTGACAGCTCTGGAAGGGACAAAGAGGACGATATGGAGTTGACGCGCGACAGACGACTAATATTATATGAATGATATGAATGGTTGTAAATCACCAGTATTTAACAAGATTCGTTTCCATTAACGCGTGGCTCCATAAATTTTATTCGCGATAAGCAAGTTGTATTATGCTTCTGCGTTTTTGGGCAATCAATTGTGTCAGCCTAGTCCCCCATCCACTCAACCGCTGCTGGTAGTGGACGATATCTTCATTATGAATGATTACCTTTTGCTGGATTTGTCACATAAAATAACGGGTCTCGGCAACCGCCTGGATTAACACTAAGTGCAACAGAGTAAATGGGCGAATGAGCCAGTACACGGTGATAATGTTGCAGTTTGTTTGACGGATGGGTTTTTTTTTTACTAAACTACTAACGTACGCTCGTCCTAGATCTACTGAAACTTCCTATTAGCAGGGTAAATTCCCGTTCCTTTTGGTGCACTGATTTCATTTTTGGGTTTCACCATTCTGAAGGCGCATGGTGATGTGGCCCGTCTTTGAAATGATTCACCTTGGCTTTCTGTCAGTGGTGCTGTTTCACTCATTATAATGTAGTGTCCCGAAAGTAAGCTTATATATCGTAATTATGTATCACGGGACAGGTATACCATCAACTAATTGACGCAATTTGCAAGCCAAACACTTCGGCCGCATTATTCGGATTAGCTCAGAATATTTAGCAGCTTGCGTAGAATGATTATATTAAGCATGGTTCGCATCCGATATCTGGCCATCTGAACTAAAATATAAATCAGTGTAATGGTAGGACACGCGTAAAGTATGCACCATGTACCAAAACAATTTCAAAGAGAAATGTAAGCAGATTTTTGCGCATTTTTTGAAACTTCATACATTTTCCCTCATAATGTCCGTCTGCAACATCGTACTGATAACCATCCTAGCTGAGTTTGAACGATATAATTAGCATGAGGGGAACTGTGGAGTATATTCCGTTTACTTTCAATATATCATCCAAGGTTGAAGAGCTCTTTAAAATTCTGTCAGTTTGACAATTACCAGAAAACAACAAGGAAAAGAATTCCCCAAACAAATGCCAAAACATTTTTGTTGACTGCTTGCAAAACCTTCATACCTGAGGGCGAACAAACATGTTGTTTATGATTCATGTTCCATTGGAATGAACGCAGTGAATTGGTGAGGATTAGCAAAACCGTAGTTGCAAATGGACTAATATCACAGGTCAGAACCAAAAGACCCAACTGCATAAATTCTACGGATGCCATCATATCCAAAGCAAAAAGGTGCTATTCTTGTATTATTGAGTTTTCTAGGTACGAGATCTCTACTTTTTCACCTACAGTTCGTGAGCATGTGTTTCGAAAGTTAACTGGATTCAGGACTCATGGTATAAAAATTGTGGACCCTAGATAAGAAGGGACATTAATTTAATACGAAGATAGTTTGGTGAAACCCAAGTGGAGGATAATGAACGAAACTGGATAATTTTTCTGCATTCAGTTGTTTTCAGTCGGCACATTATAAACTTCGGACAGTATCTGTGACCAATTGTGAATCGATATGCTGCAACATTCTCAAACACCGATTTTCACAGGTTTATCCGATAGGTAGTTCCTTTTCTCCAAAAAATGATCAAATCTTATTGCAATGCTGTGAGTGAAATACAACCTCCAATGATACACAGGCTTCTTTATCCAGAACCAAGTCTTCTTCCAAGTGTGTTCAATAATTTATTTATGTTTTGGAACACAATATTTTTGGCTGCGGTGCTTTATAAAATCCAAATTAAAAGATGGTCTTTTAAATGGCCTTACTCAGTAACGTAGGTATAATCATATTGATATTTTTGAACTTTCATGTTAAAAATGACTGAGAACGCATATGAATGTAGTGGAACATCTCATCTGTGGCTGAAATTTCATCAGCTGATCCTGATTAACCTATTGATCAGTCAAAACTAAAAGCTCATCTTTGAAGTACCAGCAGGTAGGCAATGTCACGGGTGAATATAATTCTAAATTGTCATTATTTTTGGATGAGAACAACTCATTCGCATGCTGACAATTTTATTTCAGTTTACAACCTGGAATTGGACACTTTGAGGGAGAGTAAATAGCCTTATTCAGAAGTATATCGGAGGATTCATAAAATATACCCACATTCCACCAATCGCAGGGGGGAGAATAAGAAGTGTTTCCCTTATCTTGCACTCTCTTATGTTATCTATCGTTATCACTTTTTCCGTGAAAAGCGCGGTTATGTCCTACTACATTTCTTGCATACTTTTTTTCATTCTAGCTAATCGTCCTTGAACAGCTGGCCTACATCAATTAGCCCGTAAAATATTTCGTCAATGATGCATGGATCTCACTATACCATGGGTTAAATGAGTCCAAAAATACTATTTGCATCCATCTAGGTGGTACACCCTACCCTGCAAATCACAAATTTACAGCGGAAGTAATGTGCAAGTTTATCGGTTTGGAAGTGTTTTTCCCTTCTTAATTTAGGCACGATGTAATCTAGGTATAGTTCAAACGGGGGAAATTCACCACGAGCTGTGGAAATTTGAAGCAGTAGCTACCAGATATTGGTAATCGCAATCGAGTATGTCGCGAAGACAGGTTGTATTGTTTAGTTGTGAAGGCTCCAGTATGTGACTGAATATTACCCAAGCTAGATATTCGATACAATTACTTGCCTTGGGTTGAAAAACGTTGTGAAGCCTGGATGCCGCGAAATGGCTGGTGTGCCTACGCGCCTCATCAATGCACCATAATATTGTTGGCCATAATATCGCTTTTAGCTGCATCCCTTAATAATCCCAGCGTGTTTTTTACTAAACAGCCATTTTGTGCAAGTGTCGGTCACTGTTTTCTTTTTGACGTTTTGCACATTCGCTCATGCAGATGTACCCGTGTGTATGCGGTATAATCTTTGCAATTGGTCAAAATTTTGCCGCATAATCCAACAGAACTCTACCAAAGAGTTACAACCAGTAAATATCCAGAAGTGGATTTTCCTCGTGTTCTACAACCTATTAGTTACACAAATGCTAAAATTTCGGGGCCTGCTCACATATTTATGAACGATACGTGTTTTTGCTATCTGTCTGTTAGCACTGGAGTTTTTGTTCTCGTGTGTTCGTCTGAAACATCCGGTAATTAAATACTATTTGATAAGTCTGCCTAATATTGCGCATATTCGATATATGCAGTACATTTAATGTGAAGTTTTACGCACTGCGTAGCCGAAACTGCAATAAACACTTTGTTTCCCTCTGCTTGACTTTGTGTTTAAAAGTTTATCTGATAACCTCTGTTTCTTCTGTGTCCAGGACATACTCACTTTATTGCCGAAAGATGTGGCTTGAAATGCCGGGCCAACAGATATTTGTTGGTTGTTCATTTGGTGGGTGTGAGTGCCGTGACACAAAACATGGTAAAATATCATCAATACCAGCATGGACCCCATACTTGTGAGCAAAATTTCATTTTGTGCGTACACTTTGCGTTAAGAGGCAATCTTCCGTTTGGGTTTGACATCTGTCGCTTGCATGCCTCCACTGGTACCTGAAAACCGATTTAAAGAGTCACACGCACGTGCCTTTACTGTAACGCATGTCACCGCCAGATTTTGTTTACCAGGACCGGGCGATATGCTGACACCCAACAAGAGCACTTCAGCCAGTCGGCGGATGATTAATGATCAGTCAAGCATGGCAGCGATGGGACTTCATGAATGAAAAATCCCATTAGAAGCGTTCACATGACTGGGTGAAACGCTCAATTCAATGAATGCAAAACCAGAAGAAGGCGTAAGGATTATCCACCTTTTGATTAGCGAAGAGCATCAAGCCATATATCCTGCTACCTTTGCATCATAAACTAAGTAGTGTACATTCATGGACACTGAGAAATTTTGTTCACCACAGGTTCTCGCACATTGTTAATTGGTATATTACCAAGACTGACTTGCCTGACTTATGGTTGATGACAATTTAATACTAATTTAAAGTTTAGTTTATCCACCTTGCTTATTCATCTGATGCTCGACGTTATAGGATTGTATGTGCGTGTTCACACATATTCATTTAAAAACAAAAGAAACACAGAATGGACAGCCAAATTACTTTCGACTTTGTTTGGGATAAAAATTTAATTGAGTTATATTGAGACTAGCTTTGTAATAGGATTTCATTTTGGTCCGGCCTAGTTTGAACTAGCTTTTAGTAATTATTGCTTGTCTAACAGGATTAGGAAAGTAAATTTTGATATACAAGAATTAGAAGAGGTACATCAACATACACAATTCCAAAAGTCCGAATTTACTATGGCACATGTGCTCGCAGAATCACTTCAGGTAAAAAATGTGTTGAAAGATGAATACTTCTGATGGGAGCTTGTTGCTCGCGACAGTTTGGTCTGGATAAATGTAGAACATCAGCATTTGGTGGTTACTCAGATGGGCGGTTCTTTCATTTCGAAGGCGTGTTTCAGTCTTTTTCCCATGTGCCTGAGGAGACTATGGTTAAGCAGAATTCACTCTGAGTCAGCCGGTGAAAAATTCCAAAATTAGCTGAGGATATATCTTTGTGATTCAATAAAGCATATGCTTCCGACAAGCACATCATTAGAAACTTGAAAATTAACAATTAACAATTAGACAATACGCAGTACTTGGGGATATTTTCTGCCTTGACAGGAAGCATGTTAAACTAAGAAAGAATTACAATAAACGGATAGTTTAGCAAAATGTGTCATTTTCGAAAAAAGCTTGCCGAATCGGTAACATCAGGCAGTAACTTACATCCTGGAATAATTGGCCCAGCGTCAAAATAACCATCTGAACATAGTGTTCATAATTTGCGGCATTCATTTTTCATTGGACGATCGACGGGTGGCCCACCATATCAGACAAATTAACTGGTTTGGCAACCCGATTTCGAATAAATCAATCATACACAGATCGATTACTGTTTCAGGGATAGCCAAACAGACGGCATTTCGGTACCTGTCGGATGTTTTTTGTACACGTAAATACTCGCTTTCATTCCAGATTAGACATCACTCTAGAAACCGGTTGAATGATAACCGAAAGATCCTTGTTCAACACATTTTATGAGGCTTCCTGAAAACTACCACTTGTTTTTGGATTCTGTAAAGATAACATATATTCAAAGGAGTGTAGGGCAGTTAACATGTGCTTCTGTTTCTATCCCAAAGGGTATGTTTCCTATAAGTGTATTTAGCGGTGTGTTAATGGACTTTGAACGTAATGACGTAAAGCAGCCCGTGTTGTTACGGAGAAGTAGCTGTTCCTGACTAAACCGAATTCCTTCAGTGCGCAAATTAAATTGAACAGCGAATATGATACCCGTTTTTAGACATTGAGTTTTATTCCGCAGACCAACACGCGGAGTTTAACGGAGCGTCCATTTAACATTCAAAACGTCTTTTCTTTGCATGTCTCGCCATTCAATTAGCGTACCAATTTGCTAAAACTAATTTCGCTATTCTTCTTTTGACTGAGCGAACGGTCCAGATTAATCCTTCGTTGACCAGTTATATCCCGCGGCTATTTTGTCACCACCAAATGCCGAAATGACTTCATTTAGAAAATTGCACTTGTTTGTTGCATTCATGAAGGATTTTTGGTTAGAACTGGAGCTATATAGGTTAATTCAGGCTGTTTGCTATGGCTTATTGTGGCATACACATAAGTGGCAAATGTAAGCAATCCTATGTAATCAGTCTCCTTATCCTGTCCAACTTTTTAAATAAAGCTGAGCATAGTATCAATCAGTTAATTACGACAAAAGATAATTTTATCGTGCATTTGCAACAAAGAGCCAAACAAACAAAGGACTGTTCCCATTTGAAATTTTACGTTCATCAGGATAAGGTTTCAATGCAACAGCGAAGAATCTCACTTGGGGGTTTTATGTTTATGATTGCTTTGTGTGCCCAATAGGGGGAAAGTTTCATCCTGACGGAAAAGGCTTAAAAACATGCTGCATACTTGTGAATTCAGATATACAAAAATAAGAACCTTACAGAAAACCAAAAAATTACTCTAAAGCAATAGGATTATGACAGTCAGAACATACTCCATTGGAAATATTTCCTCGTATTTTTGTTATTTACCAGCACACTTCCGCAATATCTGCGAGACTTGCTATTTCTAGATTTCTTTCTCTGAAAAATTATTTCAGCGTTGAATTTTTATGCGTTCCTTTCTTGGGAATTCCTATTTAATAATTCCCTCCCTTCTTTATTTGGTAAAAGACATTCAACATATTTACACAGCATTGCCAAAAATTAGGCATCTCTTCTAAATGTATATTTCGCCCTTTAGGTGGACGCCGTGTTTCATAAAAATGCCGTTAATTGACCGATTTAATACAAAAATGTATTTTACTGGAATAGTTTAGGTATTCCTCGGGCTAATATCCTTGTTGGAGTATCATCATTGGAATACATATGTGACTTTACTTGGCGGCTGAGTAAAACTGGTTTGATGACCCTAAAAGTTTGTTGAATTCTGACATTCGGTAATAGCATCGCTCCTTAAGATCACTATTTCTAGCTCACTAAAGTTCACGTTTAACTGTTGTCACAGTAGACCGGCAAAATAAGTGATTGATCATGGAAGAGCGACCCACCACATATTTTGTACTGAACAGGACTTGTCAAATAATTCCATTATGTTTAGTTTTCTGGGTTTAAAGCCCAAATTAGCATTCGGAGAGCAATAGTACATCCCAGAAACGTAAAACGCATGTATAGTGGTATTTGGTCTGTCATACTTTATTTACTTCCATCACATCACGAAGTGTGAATCCAAAATTCAGAACCATATCAGCCTACATTCGACCTAGTTTTACACAAAAGGCTGAACAGTACACCCAGCTTTTTATTCTTTAAGGCGAGTAAACCTCTGTCTTATATACTTTTGAGTAATTCTATAACTATCTTCAAAAACACGTACCAGGCAAGCGTAGTCAGATTAGTACCTGATAGGAATACGTGTTAAATGGCTGCTGACCGTTTACAATTATTACGTGCTTTCTGAAGCCTTATTATCTGAAGCTGTATTTAGATTTCTAAAGAAAATATGATATAGGCCACATGTGGCCACGGTCAAGGGGTCTGATATATGTGAGTATATTTGTTTACTACGCTTTGCTAAAAGTCATTTTCTTATGGCGGTTGTCGCGAGTTTGGACGTTGGTTTTCTTGGGCAAATGCTGTACTTCATTCCACTTGTGGGCATTTCACTGAGAGCAAAAGCCACAGTTGTCAGAATATTGAGTGATACAATGTCCTTGTAACAAACCAGACAGTCTTTCGCTACTAAAATCCGATGATTTTAAACGTTTACTCTGAACCATTTTTGATGCAACTAACTGTCTGCGTTTATTTGTACCCAGCCAAATTCAGTGATGCGAGGGACAGATGACTTGTCTCTCCTAAAAGGTAAGCACAAAATGGAGGTCCAGACAAGTGAGGAATTATTCTATGTTCTAAGGATAACACATTTTTTGTGGTGATAACTTCCGAGCGTTTTAATTTAGCTATCATCCTGAGGTTCAATTTACTTAATGCCAATTCGGACTGTGAAGAATTGAGAGACAAGTTGAATTGTGTACCCAGATTTTAAAGCATAGTTTCACCCATATCTATTTAATAAATCAATCCAAGAACATAAAACGTAATAAATTGTTGTTCTTTCTCAAAGTTTCTTTTGAAAAACCTCTAATTTCGTGTCTTGGAAACCATCCCTTTTTGAAGGATCACTGAACATTTTAGGACCACCTTCATTAGCATTTGGGTTCTTTGTAAAGTAAACACAGGTGCCTAAAAAAGCTACAGTTGTTTTTCCGTGCCACTCACTTAAAAGCGTAAACTAAGATCAATGGGTCAAGTGGGCAGCACTAACGGTTCGCTCTTGCGAATACTGAAGGCCACAAACGTTTTATCAAAGCTTTTGCCTTGACAGTTCAGCGTATATTACCAATCCTGTTGTAATTAGGTGGATAAAATCCGATGTCATAATGCGTTCGCATTGTCTGAATCCAACAAACTGGAAGAAGCAGTACTAAAAGCGGACTCCTCCACGTCTTAACAGAATGTCTAATTATTCAGCCACAAAGTTTTACCATATGAACTTAACACATAAAATTACGCTCCCATTTGAGAAATTATCAACCAATCGAAATCTCTAAAATACTTTCTTTAGTCTAGATCTGTACCTCCTGTCATAGGTTCTTTCCAAATATCACACCAAAAACATCACAACTGTTAATTTTATTTTGAGATTTCTTGACAAGCAAAGTTCACACAGGACTGTTCTTCAACTGCTTGCGTATGTCGTCAAGCCCTATCGCAACCCAGTGGACTTTTATCTTATTCAATTTTCGTACCCTTCATGTCATTTTATCAATCTCTTTCAAGATGTACGAAATTGTGGGCAAATATGAATGTTGTATATAATATCTGAGCGCAGCGTACATGAAGGAAAGCGCACTACATCTCAGTGGCACTGTGCTTTGTGCAAGGTAGACTTCCTTGACTGTCGAAAGGGGAGAGGTGCTGGCTTCCAAAGTGAAAGATCGGACACGAGTATGGCTGACAGAGTAAAACAATAAGGCTAGTTTGTTGATGTGTTCGTGAACAAACTCAGAAAACAGGAACACTTACAAAGAAGTTTTTGCCCTGGTTACTATACATAGCACTATTTTGAAAAATATAGCAACTTCAGGCTAATAATTAAACAGTTACACTCAGGTTTTGCTTGTTGTACGCCTAAGGTTTTTTCAGGCAACTTTTCTCTTATTGTAATTACTAACAGATTCATTCTCTGCGTTGTGTCCTGTCTAAAAACCTGCAGAAAATCTGCAAGATATAATTACGCTGCTTGCCGGTTTCTGCTGCTTGAGATTTCATTGTGTAACTACTATTAGTGTATACTCATCGGAATAATTAATACTGCGCATCCAACCTATGTGTCCCGGTCAGGGCACTTTTGTAAATTAAAATGAATCCTTGTAGCAGACGAATTCATTATTTCTGAATCATCCAGCCACTATTTCAGAATTAACCAAGAATTTCCAAAATTCGGACCTACGGTGCAACCTCATGATATTCTTTTGCTTTGCAACAGCGTCAAATGCGTTGATTTGCCCATTCTACTGGCACTTAGGCTGATAAACACAGGTCATGCTAGCGTTTTTTCTCTTTAATCCAGTACTCCCGCTTTGTATGACCAAAAGTCACCACGATGAATAAGCAATGAAGTGCTCACGTTCCCAACATCCAACTCGTAGGTTTTTTCCGTGTGTCCAGTTTCTCCCTCACCTTTGAGCTGCGGTTGGGACCAACATGTTCACACATAAGTTTTAATGTTTTAATGTTGCTTAGCAGTATGCATGTTTTAATGCATGTTTTAATGTTGCTTAGCAGTATGCATGTAATTTCGCTTTTTGTGGTAGACCCGCATGTGAGCCCAGACGTTTTCGCGTCGGCGGAGTACTTGCTTTAAACAAAGATGAAGATGAAGCTCCCAGAAAACGCATCCAGGCCTGACAATGTTGTTGATCCGTTAAACCATATACAGCGTTAAATATACACTAAGGAAAATAATATTATCGGTTTTCTGTAGCCATCCCGGCTACTGTGCATAGGAAAACTAAGGTATTCAGATCTGTAAAGTGTTTGGTTATGAGTTTACTTTCTCACCAGTAGACAGAATAACATGTATTTTGGTGGAAAAATGCTGAATAATTCATGTGTGACTGATGAATAAACTACACTTTTGGAAGCTTTCACGGAGGAGCACGCGCAGCCTGTCGCAAAAATAAACTTGGGGGTTTAAGGTTGCATTTATTTGACTGTGATGCTATGAAAGGTGTATGATAGCTGTGAAATTAATCCAACGTTTATCACGGGAATATTCTCCCAAGCGCCACCATGCTAACAGCTAATTAATTAAAGTGCACTTTTCATGTTGGCTTTTTACAAATACTCGATGCTTGTTTTTAAATCCTTGTCACTTTTCGGTTAGATAGCCCTTGCTCCCGATATCTCCAACTCCTCACTCAACTTGGATGCTCCAGCTAATCTTTTGCATACGTCCACCTACAAAATAGAACACTTCTATTATTCTGGCATATATGCTGACGCATTTTCTGACATCCTTTTGATCCAGGTGGTTACATATTACATAGCTTTCAGTACCATCGGATTCACTTATATTTGTTCGTGAGCAATACTAATGGCACAAAATGCGTTGGTTCAGCCTACCTCAACCAGATGAACCCCAACTCAAAGTAGCTCTGTTGACATTTTACGCAGAATAGTTTGCGTTATAGTGTTACCATGTGAATTCTTAAACTATCGCGCCCGCCAAACATGTTGATTAGAGGGTGACGGAACCTGGCATTTTGAAAACGACGGGTGAGTTGGTTTCAGAAAATAATTTCGACGGCAAACATTTTACAACTTTAAGCAGTTAGTAGGGAAGCAAGCACTAATATTTTCCAACAATATACCGGTTAGAAAGAAGAAGACCCACGTAGTTGCAGAGACCGAGGTTCAGTTGGAAATACTTCTTTTAATATTGCAATTTGTCCGACTGTTGGTTTGGATGCCAGTGTAATAGAGAAAAGCTGATTATATCATAGTAAATTGGATGGCGATTGCTATGAATCGCTCTCATCATAAGGAACTAAAATACGCTTATTTGAATTACAGTCCAAAACACCGTAAGGAAATCCGCATGGCATTCGGAAACGTGCAAAATGCAGCCAACTCTGTGAATGGTTGTGGTTCAGTCAGGATTGAACAAATTCCCAAATGACTTACTCGGACTGCACATAGTGTGTTCAGTGAGCAGGAGAAACCAGATAAAACTGTGTATCAGCAAGTATAACATGGCACTTGACATAGTATCCTAACTTGAGCCCGGGTACTCCGTTTGCTTCCCATTATTATTCTGCTTGAAATGGCTTTTTTCCAGTGGAATGTTCAAACCATGTCGAGGCCATTTCCTTTAACCAAATAGTCAGGGATAATCCACGTGACCTGTCAAAAGTGAAGAATAGGAGGTTTGTTCCATGTCAATGCAAAGTATGCCGTCCTAGAAATGATGGGTGCGCCTAAAAGCAGACCAAGTGTCCCAAACATAATTATTTGTAGAAGTATGCTATAACACTTTTTATTGCAACCTCTAAAAGTGTAGTGTACAGCTGTCACTGAGTTAATTTTTTCGTCCACAGTAATTCATATGTAAAACATACAATCCTAAAGTGGGATCAAATTACCATCTTTTCTGTACGAGTTTTACTCAGCGCAAAATGCAAGCCGCTGAAAAATTGAAGGTAACTATTAAAATGTGCGTGCTTGTTATAAATTGTGAAGATAGATGAGGGTCATATGAAGTCCCAGGTGCATGGCGCGTATTTGATGCAAACCAGACATTTATTCCATAGAGTAAAACACTTATAATTTCGTTATTTCATCGATAAATGTTGGATTTTGCAACCGGTATTGTTCAAACGGAATAATCTAGATCATGAGTTCCTACAACCTGGTATCCCATTAAAGTCTTCGGGAAGACCCTTCTGCATGCTACTAGATTCAGTGCATTATACCCCCTCCAAGACGAGCGCCATATCCAAAATCATTTTTGCACGGTTCAATGTGTGTTTGAAGCCTTGCGCAGAATATGGGTTTACCACCAGCTGCATCCATGCAAGAGGGGTTTTAATTGGGAGGTCACTGTTACCCAAGGCCCAACTGATTCATATCTCAGACAACCGGCACTACCACACTAACTATACTGGTCAGTAACAATGTTATGGCATTCAGTGTGTTTGTGACACTCAAAGTTACCATATATTTTAAATACCAAGTTTTTGAGCAGTTTTTTTAACAGCTTCGGTTAAAAAACAGCTTTGATATCAGTGAGACATGCTGTTTGACTTTTTCTTTTTAAAGAGAAGTGTTTATGAAGACCATGTGACAGAAAATAACAGTTTCACATTATTTAACAAGGAAAGTTTCGAGTTTGTCTGCCACGTATTAATTTCATGCAGCCTTGTGCACAAAAACGTCGCCAAAATAACCAGGCCATTATAAATAAGTTTAGAGGAAGACTGAAGGAAATAATATCTGATTCTAACAACTCTTGTGATAAAATCAACGTGTTTTGAACTGCTTTTGTTTTAACATTTTACCATTGTTCTGTGCCAACATTTACCTAGTATTTAAACTCTTCATTTGATTGGGCAGTGAACGGAACGACACAAAAATCATTTTACGGGATGTACGCAAATTATCATCGTTGCGTACATCACATCAAGTTGGCATTTGGTACTATCCCGTACGGAGAAATACGGAAAACAAAAGCTGATGTCAGTTGTTGTCACTCAGAAAATCAAGGTTATTCTGGAAAATAGGTCAGTTAATGTAGCATGCACCAGCTGAAGTGATTAACGAGGAGCGAACTAGTGCGTAACAAATTTCATTCCGTGGTACTGATATCTGATCATATATTTCGATCACACTATCTGTACTCGAACTCCAGTTATTAGACTCGATCGGCAGCTGATGAAGTTTCGACGGGTCAGGTTTATTAATATAGGCACTAGAAGTTTGTTTTTGTTTTTCAGGAACAAATTCAATTCTATTCGTGCCTTTATTTGGAAGGTCTGATTAGTTTAACAGCTGTGAATCGTTGCGACTGGAATGAGCATAGGTCTTCAATGCAACTCGACAATAACTTAGGCTAAACTGATCATAGAGGAGTGCAAGAACCCCAAGTGGATTAGGTGTATATTTTCATCGCAGTCCTTAAGATATGAAGTGATAAAATCAGTCATTCTCGGTCACCTGATTAATAAACAATCGTTCTTGAATCTGCTATCTGTCACTATGATGGAAAAGCTGTCAGCAACACGTCTTTTGATGGCTTTATTTTGTACTATGTTGACATTTTGTAATATCTCGTTGACTGTGTGCAGCACACATCGGCTAAAATAAGTAACCCGGTTCGCTCTAAATTTCTTTGTCCACAAAGTTGCAATAATATGATATTACTGACGCTAAATGACCACCGGTAAAACACAGACCTTTCCCCGTCGGGGGAGGGAAGACCATCACGTTGAGATTATTGCACTGAATCAGCTCTGGTTTGTAAATAAAACACTATTTTACTTCCCCTTAGAACACTTTTTATCCAATTCAGGTGGCCTTCCTTGCTCTAAAACACAGATGGAAAATTTTCCCTGGAATAAAATTTCACACTTCTTGCGTGAAATAATATAACGAAAGTGAAACAATTACGCTTTCGGTGCTTTTCTCAGCTGTATCACAATTAATCGATACAAAACTTTAGAAGTTTCATAAATGGGATTTCGTTCCCTGCCATTATGAGTCCACTCTGGCGTTCAAACCGACTATCAGTACCTTGGCAATAGCTTATGAATCTTTTTCTTTTCATTATGCGAATGTAAGTTTACAGCATCAGTAGGATATTTTCAACAGAGTAGTGGAAAATTGTGTTTGTTTTTGAGTTATTCGTGTGGAAGTCCACTGGTTTGCTGGCAAATGTCGCTCAGAATGTATATAACCTCAACATTCTCCACAGACAGCACACTGTACTGCGTTCTTTCATATTGGTGGATGCTGTAATTATTGCGGCTGTAATTTCAATTGTTATTTTTAAAACTTGGGTCTAAAGTAAACCACATATCCGAAAAATATTGCTAATAATTTGGAGGTACGGGAGCTTGTAGTAGATAAGTGGATGAAATGATAATAGCTCGTTTACGCTCATTTGTTTTGTTAGATTTAGTTAGCTGTCTGTGTCTTGAAGGGAACAGATAAAAAAAAAACACCGTTCCGGTCGACGTGACCGTCTAATCAATTTGTTTAAATCTTTTTGTTTTAGGCAGATGTGATCAGGAACTTGGTAGTGTGCTGTGCAAAATCTAAAACTGGCGCCGCTAAATCAAGTGGTATATATACTAGGTGGATCTATGAAGACTGTTCATGTAGAAGTTCTCAAAGGGCTAGTATGACATGATGCTTCGAAATTCCAAAGTTCCGTTCAATAATCAATTATATATGTTCCATGCTTACTATTTAAAATTGATTGATTTTATGACCCAGATTTTACTTAGCCCTTGCTACTGAGGCACTGAGAAATCATCTTGCGAAAATTTTGAAGCTGCGTTTCATCTTATGTGTTGATGTACTCTGTAAAATCACCTAAAAGAATTCAATGTGATTTCAAACCGCAGTCCCCTCACATGGATGACAGATTTTGGGATCAAACATTGCCGATTACTAACGAAAATGTGGGGAAGATCTCATGAAGCGTGCAAAAACGGAAATGGGAAGAACTCTAGTGGATCAAGTGGTACAGGCTGTAAAGTTTTCAAGTTTGCCGCTGTATAGACAACCTTGAATAAGATTAGACGCGTACCGATGAAAGTGCAGCCACTCGACTAGCTTAAAAACACCAAATGACCACAAACGCCACTCCATATTTATCTTTTCAGTGGACTAACAATGAACCTGCAATAAGTGCCATTTGATATAATTAGGGCATAGTTGTATGTCCAACAGCAATCCGATATTCTCATAATAATCAGATTTCAAAATAAATGGAGGCCATATCTAACAGGAATTTTGCTGATACGGCATGAAAATTCAATGAAAGCTCCATAGGACTAAGCAAAGTGTTTCTTAATGTGTGGAAGCCTTTTCGCCGGATAGAGACGTTAAAGCAGCCCAATATTTGTATGTTTTATTGCTTTTATCACTTCGTTTCGTAATTGATTTTGTCACATGTAGACAAGATATATGTGACTTTTACAACTCTCACAAATTCAGCCTGAGCTACCTGTCCTGTTAATTTCTCTCAATGCTCTCAATATGATCAGTCGGGTATTTAAGGATTCAGAGTATTACCGAGTATGTTTAGAAGAATTGTGACGTAAGCAATACGTACCCAGTGACAACCGAAATCAACGCCAACGCATCATCAGTCTCATCGCTGATGTTTTGATCCACTTCCCCATTTTAATCGCATTTGCCCATTATTCGAATTTCAGCAGACGATCTCAGCGTGAGAAGAATTCTTTAGTAAGCAACATCGCTAAGTGGAAGGAAATGCTCAATTTCACACTTCATATCACGGAATCTACATTTCGTTCACACGACCACTGGCTGGGAATGACCAACATTAATAGCTGATCACTTTGCGCACCAGCTCAAGGAAGGTTAATCGCGTTTTTCAAGACTCTCGAAGGACATTGTTCGAGATTAGGTGGGTGAGTGGGTCGAGAAGTTACTTTTTATTTATTGTTTATTCGTTTTATCAATTATGGGTAGCAAGTCACGAAATTTAAGCTAAGCGTATTCCAAACCGTAAAATCAAACTTTCGCAAGCAAGTGAGCCGGGTAAGTGGAAAATGTGGCTGATAAATGTTTCATATTTTCATACGGATAGAGAAGAACTTGGTTCTTTGATCCCACATACAAATGAACTGCTTGATGACAGCTCACGGCAAACGTATATGTAACAACTTTTGTCTCACTAAGCAGGATGAACCTATTTTAACTTCAGCATATCAGCTCCCCTCAAGTCTGAGTGAACGGTTTTATTGTTGAAGCAAAAGTGAACTTTTGGTGACAAAACAGTCATTTATTCAGTTGAAAAATCTTGAACTTAACATTGTGTATCAACATATTTATTTCAAATATGTGGCACAGCAGATTTGTCGAAAACAACTAAATTAATGAGTGTATGATACGTTTTAAAAACCCACCGTTTTTGATGTAAGTTAACAATTTTGTTATTGAACGAACCATGATGGTGGTTAGGGAAGATCCTCACAAGCGAGTTACATTGAACTGGTTTCTGGAAAGTTCTAAACAAGCTGCTGCATGCGTATATTTAACATATTTTACAAAATATTATTTTGTGGATAACGAAACTGCAGGTACTTAAATTTAAATGTCACGCAAAACACGCGTTGATTGAACTGAGGTCCCCAATACGGGACACATATGAAGGTAACAGAGAACAGAACATCAGGCGCAATAACTCCCAAATAATACCAGATTTTAAAATGTGACTTTTGTGATCGGGATGCCAAGACTATGCTAACATGAATTTACTGCATCCATATATATACGTATATTTAATGAGCCACGATGAGTTGGTGTTTCTGTTGGGTGTGTTAGAAAATCACTTTGTTGTTGGAAGCAATGGTGTATACTAACATCGCTAGGCTACTACCGAACTTGAAATGAGGTCCCCAATACGGGACACGCATGAAGGTAACAGAGAACAGAACATCAGGCGCAATAACTCCCGAATAATACCAGATTTTAAAATGTGACTTTTGTGATCGGGATGCCAAGACTATGCTAACATGAATTAACTGCATCCATATATATACGTATATTTAATGAGCCACGATGAGTTGGTGTTTCTGTTGGGTGTGTTAGAAAATCACTTTGTTGTTGGAAGCAATGGTGTATACTAACATCGCTAGGCTACCTACCGAACTTGACTTCAAAATTCAGAGAGAAATTAAAGTTTATATTTTTCATTGTAATCTAAATTATTCAGTAAATAGTGCCTCGTGCGTGGTTTTAACAAGATTTTGGTGAATACGAGTAGGTGCTTTTTGGTCGGATTTGCATCATAGACACGTAACTCGACAAGTATTAAAAAAGTGTGTTGGAGTCGCGTACATGTATGCCACGTGTAATGCTCAACTGGTTTAGGGCCGTCAAATCTTTCAACTCTCCTGATATCGGATGGCTAAGTGTCCCTACTATGAAACTCAACAACATTCCGTATTTCTAAAACATGTTCAAACTGATCCCATCCACTGTAATAAATTCCAAATTGTTAGATTGCATGCCGCTTAATACGTACCGTGCGAATACTGAAAACACCTAGTTAGGCTAAACAGTTAGCTACACAAACGCAAATGAAGATACCCAACTGACTTATCGGTAAAACAAATGACAATTTAACAGTCTCGTTTGAATGGCCATGTTCCTGTTGTGGCGTAATTATTCCGGTGAGTCAACACCAAAGGGAAGAACTGGACTCGGAACACGGCCGTTCAAACGAGAGTGGTGTCGCTATGACCAAACATACCTATCCCGCAAAACCCCAAAATTGCGATCCCAAAATTTAACAGTCGCTTTGTATTCCGCAATGCAAGAGTGACTCAAACGTAAGGTACAAGCGTATTCGCTAGACGAGTGCACTCAGTTCCTCGATTTGCACCTAGTCCACAGACTCCCCCTATATAATTCACCTCCGACGACGCAATTTTTGTCCCTCAAAGTTTCTTCTGTAGCAGTTTATTAATGCCACACAGGCTTTTCTTTAAAAAAGATTACGTTGATCTAAAGGTGCTTGATAACCAAATATATAGAATTTGTTTCAGAATCCTCAGGTAGAACAGATGTCAAACTGAATGATTTTAACGTAAGTGTCTCCTGGAAACTCAACAGTAAACCAAAGCATAAAATGGGTATATAACGTGAAACCGGGCTTCAAACGGTTACTGGAACCAGCTGAAAGTAAAACGGATATTGATACCGCTTATGGTCTGCATAGTGAATGCACCTCACTCGCATGCGGCAGCTGAATCAATTAAAATCCCGATAGCCATACCACACCTGCTTAAGCTCAACGCAGTGTTGTAAACTAAATGTTTTGTTTGTTTACTTGTTTGTTTACCTAGTTAAATATATATGTTTATGCAGTTGCTTAGTTATCCCTTTGTGAGCGAAAAGTTTGCCCGATTATCCACTTGTGCCTGCACTGCTGATTGTAAACCACACTGGAAGTTCAAAAGTTAGAAAACTCCTCAGGTACTTCGGACACGGTTACGGGGCCTGGAATGATCTGTTCAGCTGATTATTAATAAAGGTTGGCAGCTCTCTAAGCCACGAGTTCATAGGATTAGGCTTAAAACTCATCGCAATGGCCTGAACGCAAAAGCATTGTTAGCACGTTTGGCAGCTTGAAAATGCATCCAGCAAGTGCGGGTCAGGATGTCTCATGCATTATGAAATCACAATATATGTGAATTCTAGGGACCAAGTAGGATTTTGTGGTGGTAAACATACAAGAAATTCTTTGGATACCTCGGCCTTAGTGGAAGAAACATGAGCGTCAGCACCAGCTACTTAACAGCAGGGTGCTGGTGTCATCTGTAAAATTTTCTAATGAATTAACTTTTATAAAATTGCGCGTTTTAAGTTGGCGGCCAGGTGAGAAAGGAGAGCCAGAAAGCCCTGGCTTCAACATTGGGAAACGGCTTTGAATAGAACGCAACGAGACATAAATTAGACGAGTCGAATGCCATGACAACTTTTGCTCACTCTTGTGTACACTTCTACATCTGTAGAATCGAATCCATAAATCCATCACCGGAAGGGTATGATAGTGTTAAGGGATATTTGAGGCTTCGAAGAGCGATTCACAGTACCTTCTAGTTTACTTAGTCATATTTGCAGCACAAAACAGTTCTAATTCAAGTAATATTTGGTAACTGATGGGCTGAAAAGATAGTCAATATCACTGAGTTTGGTTCAAAATTGAAGTTGGTTACCCAGCCTTTTTCCCCGATGAACCTCGGGTGGTTACCGATATATTCCATTTCTTTGTGCCCTTTCCACACATGTCTGGTCTCTCGATAATTGTCTGTTTTCTACAGGTCATGCTTTTTATAGAATATTGACAGTTTTGGCACGCGTGATATCTTCAACTTCCCACTTTGTGCTCTGATTTCCATGCAATTTTCTCTAAGTTGAACAATTTGGCAGGCATTCAATTACAGCCGACTAAATTTTTACCGTCAACCTGATGGGATATAACCACACAAGATACCTCGGATGTTTGCTAAAAAGTGGTGAGAAATGTGCTTCCGAACACTCCACATCTATTTAGTTTTTGGATAGCTCAGGCGTTTTTCAAGTATGACCTTCTTTTTTCCAACATTATGTATTTTATCACTATATAACTCTTACTAAACCTTCGGTCAATAACTTTCTCATTTCCTGGAAAATTCCTCTGTATAATCGTCAAATGCATACAATTAGACCCAGTGGATACGCCTAAGTCATCATGCTACTGAGCATATTTATTAAGACCAAGTTGCTCTGAACGACACAAGAAAAACTAGCAAAATATTTTCACAGGAGTGGCTTTTGCCTTTACTTCGGAATAAAGCAGTATGATCGATAATGCCCTGTTAATCCTTGAAGTGGTTTGAGCGAAGCCCCGTTATCTTCGACAAATTTAACTGAATCATGATCTTTCTGATTAAAACCTTGTTAATGAATATTTCATTCCAAGAGCGGCCGGGTTCTCTGGAGCCATTGGCAGTTGAGCTACACCAGCTGATAGCGTTTTGAAGTCAGGATCGCGCATCACCTTGTATGAACTTCCCTCAAGTCCTTTTTCCAGACGATATTATTCGAAAGCTCTCTGTAATACACAACTCATAAGGTTGTTGTAAACTCTCTAACAGTCCGCGACCGGTTTTGCCCTTCTTGGGACTCATTAGCTAGGAGCAGTCCCCATTTTCCGTCAACCATATGTTCTACTTGAATCGGAATTGCATGAAAATAGCGAAGTAGCTTATTCGCATACAATATCTATTTCATGATTTTTCAAGCAGCTGAGTGTGCTGCACAGGGTCGCCTCCTGTTAAAGCTGGTGCGATATTCGAGACGTCATAATACATCACATAGACGTAATAAAATACTCATAAAGTTGTTGGTAACTCTTCGTCACCTTTAGAATAACACACAGGAGAGATTCATTTGTGTACCAGGTGGCCCTCGTGTCGAAAACAAATTGAAATACAAAGGAGTCTATTCTGTTTGTGCCAACTTTTGGATGGGCGCTTTTTGACCGCCCAAAAATGTGTTGAAGATGGTGTGTACATATTCACTTGAGTCCGTCTAAGCAATTTCTGTCTCTGGACTGCCTTTGGGAGTCCCAAATTAGTAGTTTGTGTATCAAGCGTCCTGTTATTTTTCCAAATGTGCCGGGCGAGTTGAACCTTGTATAGCTATGCTACAGCAGCAATGTTTCACTCCCTTGACTACAAGGGCAGTTTTCCACCGAGATTCATAATTTTCATCCTTGACATGCAACGTTCCTGCTTCTTGGGTCAAAGGGGTTTAGTTTCACCTTGTTCTTGTCTTATTTGCTAACCAACTAACCGGTTCTAGTTCTTCAACTCAGCCGTTTGGTTCTAAAAACCCTATACCGAATACTCTGACTTGCCATACTTGAATGTTTAATCCTACTATGTGGTGACAATATGGGCCCAAGCAGTTTGGAATAACCATCTAATTTCTTGTTTTGATGAGTGGCAGGTGCATTTTCAGTGACATCAAACTCAAGTTTTGAATGTGTTGGAACCGCAATTGTTAACTGTCAGGCCACAGGAGGTAGCCGTTTTTTGGTGGTATGGGTGGGGCGGTCTCTTCGGTCGTCCCCATTGTTGAGGACGCGATAGCGTCGCCAGCTTCATAAATAAGAAAATCTTGGTCGCTTGGAGGAAACGGCCTGCTTTTATCACAATTTCACCACAGAAAACGGTACAAAGTTGCCCCGGAATCAGCCTTGCAATCACAACTGCTCCCAGTATATAGTCGTTTTCCCTTTGTAATTCTGGCATCGCAAAATACTAAAAATTTATTCCTAGCCAGTGTAGACCGCGGGTTTACTCCAACACTGAAACCTACAACCGGTGTACACCAGAGCTACGGTTGATTTTTTATACATCAGTTTATTAAGTTTCCATATTTACAAGGTTCGTAACATAAAAAGCGCGATGTTCCTTTTTCCTCAATGATTCACTTCAATGTAAAAATACCATGAGAACCTGTTGGCTTCTGTTGGAAAATGGATACGGTCAATCGGCGGATTCGTGGATAAAGTTAAAACGAATAATATTTTGTAACGTAAGTTCTTGAGTCTTTCTCCCCCGACCTATAGTCCCCACATGTAGTTTGCGAGTCATCTGTCTGGCTAAGATTTTGTCATGGAGTATTCATATTATCGTACGCCAACCATCAAGCAAAGAATTCCAGGTAATGTTTTATTTGTTTATATCCAATAATCCAGTTGTCTGTGGGAAGACGTGTTTCTGGTCCCCTCTAAGAGGGACTTAAACTAAACTCAACCTGGAAAAACGGGTCGTAATCTCAATCACTGATGGCCTGTCTAAGTTGACAAAGATGAGTAAGATTCTCAAGAAATCAGCCGAGATTGCCTCCGTCCGTGCTGATTTCTCAGAAGACCGACATGAGAGGGGGCAGCTAGATGTTACAAGGCCTATAAAAAACATTAGGCAAAAGCAAAAGGCGAACGTTTCATACTAGCCTCAGATTTGATTTATCAAACTTTCCTGGTTTAGCCGGGTTAGTGCTGTAAAAATTGAATGATTCATTCTGCCATCAACCAATGGATTAGCTTGGGCTATATGGACATTCAATCGTAAAAGGGTGGCGTTAAGGGGGATTTGGAGAATTTGATACCTAAATTATACTGTCTCACAGTCTGGCATCTTATTAGTGTATAATATTGCCGTTTGCTTTGATATTTCTAGCCACTAATGAATGACTGCATCTGAATCGGATTTGCCGGTAATCGATGGTCAGGCAGCTAAGTGATTGGGTAAAGTATGAGAGCTACTAATGCTTTGCCGGTGACCACGCGTAATGCGGCATTACAATCCTTGAGTTCGATCAGGGACCCAACGGTATAATGTCAGCAAAAGAACGATCGTATGCTGCTGAAAATCATCTTCCGGCTTCAACTAGATGACATAGCAAAAGACACCAACAACAGTCATGCTTATCATCAATATTCCAGTGTCATTCATCATCCCCTTTTGGTGAAGTGGAGTGAAGTCCCACATTTCTCAAGATAAGTTCATTTGGTTGTACTGGGGAGATGTTGGTTGCTGCATAGACAAAATGGCACTCGAGGTCCTGGTGCTATTCTATCAGCCAAGTTGTTAAAATCTTTATTGCTTAAATGTGACAGTGTTAGATAGGCATTGACTTGAAGGTGGAATAAACTTGCCTACCTACTTGTTTAATTGCAACGTGTAAACTGATGAGTTGGCTGGTGACTCATTAAACCAATTCAAAGACATACAGGTGCACATGCACCTAAATCCACATTGTGCGGCCATAATGTCTGTCAATTTCCTTACACCGCGTGTCAGGTCTCCAAACACCATTTGTAAAGCTGTCCCCTTGGCCAATCTGCTGAGTGAACGAAACTTCTATGATCTAAATTGGGATTTGCCTTTTTTCGAACTTACCTTCACTTTAGCAAAACTTCGGGAGTTTTTGATGTCGAACCAAAGTATACCGTTAATAATGGGATACGGTTTCCGGTCCTCTATATAAAGTGGCTTGACACAAACATTGCAAGGCGGGCCATCCAGAACCTCAAACGCGTCTTCCACATTTCGTCCAGGCGAACAGCGATAAAGACAGCACAACAATGGAATACATTTAAACCTTGGCGTCTATAGCCATGCGTGGGTTGATCACAATACGTCTCTCAAGGTGCCAAAGTGTTGCACTGGCCTTCGAATTGTGCACACTAGTCTCGCTGGTAACATAGCTGCTGATAAGACAGTAGAATTTCGTAAGGTATGCTATTTCACAACCCCTTAGCGGTATGTTTGTTCCATGTTGATTTCGAGGTGGGCGGTGATACGGCATTCATCTGTACATACTGCGGCACGGTAATGATTAACTAAGCGCCACAATCAACCATCACCATTCCCCCATGAAATGCAAAAACAGTACATTCGTTCACGAACAATAGCATACGGATACTGGTCTCAAAATTAGGGGACTTAGCCATGAAAAATTGTAGAACAAGAAATCTGCACTGAACTGACACACTATCTTCAAACTTGAGAGACTTTTAAGTAAACGATGTCGTCTAATAAAGGATGGATGGATTTGGGCGAGGGCTTATTACTGATCCAATCCGGTATCGATTTTGAACTGTATCTAATGCCTGCGTGGACTCGAACCGGAGTAATGTTCTAGCGCTGAAGATGTTCATGGGTATGACAGACCATCTATAAGCCACTGAAAGGTACTCCGTTCATTGGCGCATGAGCTTTTGGTGTAGTTCATTTGCGGTCAGTTGTGCCACTGCTTTCACAGCGTCGTGAAGTGTTCCTCCTCTAGGCTTAAACATGTCCCCATGCGAGCCGTTCAGTCTTGCTGCTCGCCTATTATTCTGCTGCTTTATGGAAGCGGGCAGTATCTCAGTCCTGTATGATTCGGCCTATTTGGTTATTATTGCTTATCTAGCTTAAATTCATATCTCCTGACTGGTTCAGGAGCGTTGATTCCCTGCTAGCAAAATTTCATAGGCAAAGTCGAATTTTCTTTTTCTTTGTTTATCTCTTGTCAAGAGAATATAACGAACTTTCGGCCAATGGATTTTTCTGTCCACAGCAGTTCGTGTTGTGGGATTTCATGTTGCCCGGTCTCACATTGTTTCACGTTGCTTTCACTCTATGCATTGGACCTTGGTCATTTTCGAGGAAAACTAAAGACCCTCCCTGTCATTCTTCTAGTCCTCACTCCAATACTCTTTTAAGTCCAAGGCATCATCGGGGACGCACCAGAATGAATACTATTGCACCCCACTCGAAGTGTCGCTTTTGCACTCAAATCGCCGCCAATGTCTCTCTTCTGCACAATATACTTGGTGTTCGTGTCCATCATTAGGACAAATCCTCGTGGCAAACTAAATCTGCCCCATCAACCATTACTCAAAAGCGAAACATGCACGTGGTCAGCAGACTAAACCCCAACATATAATGCTACTGTCAATTAGAATAGCATCTTTGGTGGAATGATTTTTGCACTTGATACACCGTTTTCTTCTGAGAGTGCTGGAGACATGTTGGTCAAAAATAGCCCACTATTGGCTGCGTCCTACTACGTTACTGCACAAAAGCAAAAACGTTGTTTATTTGAAGCTTCCACATACTACCATAGTTTTTATATCTGAGCGCATCTAACTAACACCATTGCTATTCTAGTGCTACTTCAAATGTGTGTTTATAAAAGTGCGTAATGCATATCCATTTCCAGCTCCAGGTTTCAGTTTGGTAGAAATATCGAATTTACGCATCTAACTAACACCATTGCTATTCTAGTGCTACTTCAAATGTGTGTTTATAAAAGTGTGTAATGCAAATCCATTTCCAGCTCCAGGTTTCAGTTTGGTAGAAATAAACCATCGAATTTATGAAAAAAACATCCAGTGTTGCATCACAAAACTGATCATTAAATGATTCAAAACTGATCCTAACAAAATTTCACTCACAGGGCACACAAAGGAGTTAGGATACTGAAAACGATAGACGTAAGACGTTAATACCACAGTATAGGTGTCCTGAAACGAGGCGCTAGTAGAGCGATACTTGATTATGCAGGTAGACAGTTAGGGTTGCTGGGCTTTATCTGGATTTTTGTTTAGTGAGTAGGGTACTACCCGGTTGTTAAATGGCACTTAAATGCTGCAAATTACAGCTTGCGTTGTTTTTGCAAGTTTTGAGATGGAAAGCAAATAAAATCGCCCAGCCTCAAATAAAGTAGTTCATGTTGCAAACTCAGTCAGTGAATGTAATTTTTATAACAAGCTTACCTGTTCGTTTGTTATTCAGTCTGAACTGGTTAAAAGGACTAAGTACGTGGATGTATTGTTGAAGGTGATAAAATGGTATGCGTGCATGCACATCACCCAGTTCGGTGATCAGCAGCCGGTTCTAAAACACCAAAGATAATCAATTTTCCAAAAGTCCAAAGTAAACCAAAGGAATTGTCCTGATCAGTTGGGTCTGATCACTGATCTGACCAAGAAAATGACTAATTTTGGGTGTTGTATTTTGTATTTGCCAACTTCAAAGATCCAGGTTTACTTTGTTATCATGGATGGTACACAACTGCGATAAACGCACAACAAAAGGGTCAAGTAACCCGTTTTGATTTTGTGTGGTTTGAACATTCGTAGATAGTACACAAGATGACACCAGGAAAATGGCTAGGTAAATAACGTTAAAAGACAAATCTATAGCACAGTTATTCTTATGTTTTCACTCTTGAGTGATTTGTGTACAAAACCGATTCCAATATTAAATCTGACTAACTTTTAAAGTTGCATATTCTGCGTTGCTTTCATTAGGTGTTCAGTGTATATGGATCGTTTCAGCTAACGTTGCTCAAACGGCCAACCATCGCCGTAGGTGTGTATGACTAGAGCCATGAAAAGGTATAAATGTTTGTTCAAAAAGTGGCTGATTTCTCGAGTTTTTCGGGTTTGACAAACATATTTTCGCGAACTGAGTCACCATTTTCCCATAGATGTTAACATCAGACGTCTAGCTGTCATGTCATGCCTTTCTGACAAAGTAATGCTTTAAGAGGTAAAATGTCATCCCAGTCGATGTTTTTGTCAATTAAAAAATACAATGCACCAGTGCAAAGCTTGGTGTTGGTGGTTTACTTTGAAGCATATTGTGTGTATCCCCCATGTCTAGGAATAAACCTGCGCACATGTTAACTAAGAGGTATTGGAAATGTGTCCCAGCGTATTAACAGCCAAAGCGTATAAACGGTACGAAAGTAAGCTGACGCAGAAAATTTAAAAAAAATGCGTACGACGAACTTATTACACAAGCTATACTTGTGTAAGCAACAGAATTTTGTGGGCCATTCTCCGAGTCACTAGATTTGTTATTCGGTCTTTTAGTCTTTGTAATTTTTAACCTCGTCCATCTGTTTGATTTATTTTGCGTTTGTCGGATATGTTGATTTGAGGATTTTTTGGTGAAGCGCGCAGGACGTGGGCAAACGTTTAGTGTGGTTGAAATAGAGGACCCGAAGTGATTGTTAAGTATTTTAAATCAAAGCAAATACTTCCAAAACTTTCATTCTTCAGTAGTTTTTTGGAGAAAAACAGAAATCTGATGACAGTGCTTTACGTGCTATTCGACGGTTTTGACGAAGAGAGGCGTAGACTTGTTCGTTAAGTATTTTCTTCACGTGTGACAATCATGATTTCTGATGGAATGTCTACGCGGATTAGGTAGATCTTGACATGTAAGATGATGTAAGACAACGGCTTTGTTCAATTTTTCGGATATATGAAAGTTTGAGTGTCCTGTATATCCAAGGCTAATGGTGTACCGGTAAACCCTACAATGCTGAAACGCACATCGGGTTGGGGTGAAACCCGGAAAATTTCGACAAAAGCGTGACATTTCTTAGCATTTTTATACAATAATTCAGTCCCTGTGTAGAGAGACTCCGTAAGCGTCAAACGAGTATGAGCACCAGTAGTAGCTTGGTTTCACAAAAGTGTGCCAAATCGCGTTTGTGGGAGGTCCTTTACCACTTCGATACTGTAGATGTACAGAGGAGTGACTCAAATAGGTTTATTCCTAGAATAGCCAGCAACCCCTGCGTAATCATGTCCCAGTTGCTTTCTGTTTGTGAACTTGGGGCCAACGTGATTCAGAAATTACTTTGGATCGACTCTTCTTTTTCAGTGCGAAGGTCGCCGTGAAGTGAAGTAATTGCAGAAGCATAGACTGATAAGGCTATTCATAACAAACTGCGAGGAAGGTGTTCATGAGCGGGAAGCGCAGAGATCTCATAGCGCTCAGTTTGACCATGGTCGCATTTATTTCACTCTTCCCTGTTAGGCATGTCCTCCTTGAACCTTTCGCAATGAATCGCTTGAAAGGGAAAACAGTGTTTTCCTGGGTAGACGGTGGCTGGGCATTTATACACCCCCCATCTGCCGCAGAAATTTGCTGGAACTCTACCTGACACGGATTCTCGTTGACACTGAGCCACCATAGGGTACCTAAAGCTCATTTTTAATTAACCTGTTTTGGATTGTCTTCAAAATCACTGTTTATGCGTATTTGTTTTAAGTACACCATGAGTCTGTACATCAAAACTTTACATTTCTGGCTGCACAAGAATTTTGACAACAAAGGATATTTTAAAAAGTCTTTACATTCATTACAAAGCTTATCTGTGAAAAGCTAAGAAGACGCCACATTATTCAACGACAAATGCCAACCTTAGTCAGTCTTCTTAATCAAACGGTGTGGTTGGCCGAAATTAAATCTCAAATAAATAACTTGCCTTTTTCTTTGGATGCACCCCGGCCACACTTCTTTCATAGTCTCTTGCCGATCATTATTTATGCTGTGCTATGTATGAAGATATAGTAGGATTGACCTTAATATCAATTCAAAATTCTGGTCGTGAGAAAAGGAGTTGAGTGTACCAAAAATGTTATATTTAAGCAAAGCACTCCTGAGTTTCGGTCAAAGTGTATGCTGGTGAGTATTAATGGGGATTAGCACAAAGTAAACCAACTACTTTCGTCACACTGATCAGCCTTGATCGAATGTAAAATGCAGAGGACCCCACAAACAACACGTTTACCTCAAACCGATTACTCAAAATGATAAACAAGTTGTTGTGTGAGCTAATGGTCTTCAGTTGAGGAGATGAGACCGGCAAGTTAGTACATCATAAGGCTAAAAATAAGCAACTCTAATTATCATCACTTCTTGCTCCCTGTTGTGAGCATTAGGTATTAGAGGGTGAAACTGAATTCTGTCTGTATAAGATAGGGCGAAAGAAAACCGCGTCTTGAAGTACTGAGACTTTAAAATTTGAGAACATCACTTTTCTAAGTCAGAAAAAATCTCAATCGTTGGCTTTGAAAGGACAAAACAAACCAAGAAGATTTGTACGAGGGATTTGTGGCAGCATTCTATGGTGAAGTTCTGTATTTTCCTGGTCAGGGCGTATATCATCTGCTAAAGGAACAGAAAGCCAAACGTCTAATTTTTACATTGTTATTTTTTTACACGAAGCTTGACAAAAGGACCTGGTTGTTCCAGAGTTCCTTGATTACATAAGGTTTCTTTTTCGGTAACACTGTCAGATTATTATGAACGACTGGATAGCTGCAGTAGAATATCGCCGTAGAAAAAACTCGGGCTTCTAGTGGTCTGAATATTGTTGCACAATGTTGACTGCTCCACTAGTTGTTATTTCATGTCAAGTAGAACATTTATTATAGGCCGCTGATTTTACCTTCCATAAATGTCGGCTCGTGCGGTCGAGGCCAAAACACTATATTTGGTCTGGGTTTACAAACACAGAAATATGCTGTGCACTTGTACCTGCAAATCACCATACCAACAGTAGTCGATTTGACGTCTGGTACGGATCAGTTTTGAACCAAAACTGTTATTTTGTATGCAAAGTATTTGGTAACCAAAATATTGCAAGAATTGTTTCGCTTAAGTTATTTATGAACTTTTTATTGCCACCACTTAACTTGCCTTTGAAATAGCCGTCGTAAAACGTCATACAATAGATTCCCGCAAATTTTTAAATCCCGCACTTACTAGTGGATAAAAATTGCTGATAACCTATTAGTTTTTACGAGAAACAACTGACACTCGTCATTTATATTTGAAACCTATTACAAATTGTTGTCGACAAGTGATCAGGTTACAAATTTAACGCTATAGGGTTTACCAACTATAGTTTGAAGGGCAAGAACTCTCTCTGACAATACTCGCAACAGTTTCCTTGACTTTGGTTCTTCATCGTTCTAGGACAGTATTCAATAAAATGTCATCACTCTCTACTGGACTCCCTGTTGATCTCATTCTGAATAACCTTGACTGCAGCCACTGGTATAGAAACAACAATTCCTAACTGGTTAAGGCATTCGTTGAAAAACTCTTTATATATAAGCCTCTCCCTAGACACATCTAGGACTAGGTTGCGCATGAGACGGGTATGACTCTAGAAGCAACCAATTAAGAAGACAGGATCACGGTTGACTGGAATTCTTTCACACCAATCAAGGGTGATGCGATTATGTTTATTAATCGATACTGTAATAATTATACTTTCAGAATAAAGGTCATTTGTTTTTTGGGAGAATAAAAGCATGAAACAAACAACTGACGACTTATCGGTATCAAATACACGGTTTACAGATAATAAGTAAACCATTTGATGGCTTGATTCTGAAGCCTGACCTTCGTAACACCTAAAGGTTTGTTTGGGGTCGATTCCTGGATGCCATATTCATCAGAACAATCTAATATAAGATATAATACTTCTGCGAATAAACAGCAAGTATTCCAGTAATTACGATATTCCAAATTTATTATTCCAATTCTTTAAATGTAATGTTCAGTATTACATGCAACAAATTAAAAAAATCTTTAGAATTGTGTTGACTGTAGACCGTATTTCTGTGCCGGTATACGCATCACGGCCAAAAGTCTAACCTTGTTGTGGAACTAAAACACTAAATTTGAAACCTGATCTCATTTACAAAAAGTGACAACTTCAAAACATGAAAATGCATGGTTGATAACGCAGTAAGCAGTACATAGCCATTTCATTTCCTCTTCTATAGCGTCCACAAAACAAGTTTAGTTCCTTCGAGTATCTAAACACAAAAACGTCATCTGAAATTTATTGGCGTACCTTCAGTAACAACAGACACATGAAAAACCTGAAAGAAAGTGTGCATAAAGTCAGTATTTGCGTGCCAGTGGTAGAGACCTTCGAATTTATTGGTTGAACTTTTATTTTGCGGATGAAGTAACACTGCTAACTGAGGAAGGACCAGGACTGAGCTGTTTATTTCTGATCGGAAATGATTGAAAAGCCCTCTATAGAGACTGTTTGCTAAGACTCGTTTTTCCCCAGTGCACACTACTTATTCCATGAGGAAAAACAATCATACTGGCTGACTATTGCAAACTTTCGACAAAGAAAACAAATATTTTTCTAACTTATTATTACATCAGAAATCAACTTCAGAAATCTACAACACTTACAACTGGAAATCGAATATGCGCAAATCAGATTGCTGTTAAAAGCGCAACGATTTTTCGAGGTATGCTTTTAGGGGCTAGCCTTATTATTAGTCACTATGTGTGACCATTCACTTGTTTTTAAGTCGGTTTTATTATGAAATGCAGTGACTTTGGCAGTTCTCATCGTGATAGGACCGCTCCGCTCAACGGAAATGCATTCCCATGGAGAACAACCAAGTTAACAGGGTGTCTTTTATTTTCATCTGTATTTCACAGATATTTTAAGAACGCTTGTACCAGTATAAACAGAACTATCTATTTAGAACTGACCTTTCAAAAACAACTATACAATTAAAATAGCTTCCTCCCCTGGTTGGTCAATTTGAATGATCCACCGTGTTGGATATCATGTACAACGGTCGAGGGTATGCACAAAACGAATTAGAGTGCCGGCTACATTGTCCCCCTCGTATTGTTGAAAATAATGTTTAAGAAGATTATAAACGATATATTCACATGGTTCTAGGTGTGGCTCTCATAAAAACCATATTGCTATGCAAATAAATGTACTTGTCAAGGAATATAGATCTTTATCTTTTTAACGTAGACCCCACTATTGTTTATGGAAAAATTAACACATACCGCGTTGCATTTCATTGAATATCGAAGCCGTTTTGACGTATAATCCACAATTTGCACAAACGATAGACTCTTGAGGAGTTGTTATTTACAATATCGCCCACAAGCCTTATTCGTTTGCTAGGAAACATCGCACATCGCCCTGCCATTGGTTGGATAAACTGGCCAATGAAGTTATCCGACACGATATATAAAAGTGCCACCAAATGATGATTCAGCGTTCTCCATAAAAAGAACATTGTCACACATGCGCAAACTTATAAAGAGGTATTGTCAGTGCACCATGGAGATTCTGAAACGCCTGCATGCAGGTGTTTAACAAGAAAAACTGGCCCAAGATAAGAGCATCGCATACCTTTGGTACTAAATAATATGTTTTATTTGAAGAACTTATGGCAGACCGTCAAATACAATTTTATTAGTGATTCGTGTATCTGTACGACTGACATCCCGGTGCAATGCCGTAAACCAATTTATTGGATCTGATACCTTGATAACTAGGTCGACGAGAACCAGTGATGTTCACCCAGGTTATCAGGAAAGAGAACCGGTAAACTGTCATCTGAAAGATTCAGTTCTATATAGCACAAAAACAGTGGTACTTAGTAGACAATTTACGATATTTTTACTCCCTTGCGCAGTGCCCCTTTTATCAGACCGATTAGCTTCAACCTGCAAAGTGGCTGTTATCTATTTCAACTAAGATATCAGGGTGTGAACCCAGGTTACAGCAACCTAAATGAGATTTCATCGTTGAGCAGGCGAGTTGCCCTTATTCATAGGGTATACATTCCAAAGTGCCCATTACTTTGGAACAGCCCTTTCCGGTGGTTACTTTTTGAAGTGAGCATCTATCTGCGGGGGGCTGTTAGGCTTCCATCCTTCATTTTTTGAAATAATTTCCAAAGGTTGATTTCGGTGATAAGTTGTGAACTCGATAAAACTTTTTACAGAGTAGTGTTTTGTTGTTACATCCTGTATGAATTCGAGGGAAGCGTTTTACGGAGCAAAGAATCAGCCACGTGTGTTTTAACAAATTAAACGTGTGCTCCGTAAGCCCTTAATTAAATACTGTGCTCAGTGGTATATGAAAAAACCCTGCGTTTTTATCAGACCTTGCGCACGTGATAACATATAATGCAAACATGATTTCTATTCGCAACAAAAAAGGCGACCTTGTAACTGTTGTGTCTATTAGAAAAAGTCCAGTTTTTACCTCTCAGTTTCATATAAGTATATCAATTGTCTAGGAGAACACCGGTGCACAAGTAAACGTTGTTCATGTTTGACTGACACTTCACAGGTGAGTTTTTTAGCAAATAAAAACCGCTAGTCTAAGAGACACCTTTAAGAGGGGTAATTAGTGTGGAGAGTATCCTGAACTTCCGATCGGTTAGAAACACCTTTCATGAAACCGAATGAGAGACGAGCCTGTTGCGCTTTCCGTGATTTGCGCATCAACATAAAAAAACGTTCTTATAATTGGATCTTTGAGATGAAATGTCTTTTTAAAGAAATGCTGTTGATATACTGCCTTACCACGACATGTCCAAGCTAACTGTGACAATCACATCTGCCGATAATATGGACTGAAACACTGCCGTGAAGCAAATCATAAGAATTGCAAAAAATACAATTGAAACATGAAATGGAAAAAGAATGTCGCAAACTATATATATATATATATATTCAGCTAATGATTGTTCGCGATTTCAGGATCTAAGTAAATCATTATTACAAGAACTGAAACTGTGCCATGGACTAAGCAACTTTTTTGCCTGATAAAACTGTTCAAAATATCAAGAAACGTTTTTGACAGACTACAAATCAGCAGTCGACACCGAAACTACTGTCAGGGTATACTTTGGAAAACATCAAGGAGGAATGGTGTGTTAGGATGCTGCGGGAAACATTGGTACCCGGGTGATATCTGCCCATCAGAACAACGTGTGAACTTGTGTTTGAGCCAGCTCTTCTAAGCCTACTCCAAACTAATTACTGCGCACCTTGTTACAGTCACCTCAATAGTGTGCTTAGAAAACGGAACAAAATGTGCAGGAATAATACATGTAGTATGCCCTGTCAGGAAAATTGATCCAGGAAACGCGGACTTTCGTAGACCTCATAGTGACGGTAGTAGTAGTCATAGTATTGATGCATATCTACAAATTTAGTTGGAAAACCAGAAGATTGTCAGTTTTTTAGGGCGGCTTCGCTTGAAATGAAAAATTAATTCGTGTTGCCTGGTTTAATCTGAGTAGGAATAAGCTGAGTTTTTATATACAGTAGAAAAGTGCGTTCTAATCATTTTTGGAAAACTGTTTGTGTGCTCTGATTTCTTGAAAAATAATATCTTTATAAACAACCTAATATATGCAAGCGGAAATGAGTATAGTAAAACTAATTTAAATAACAAGCTACCGTCACCATCTTCGTGTCGACTGGCGCATGAAGAGGAACCACCAGTGGGGCTGCATTTTTCACACTCATTAAGAATTTTAATGCTAACTTGGAGCGTAAATCGCAGGAATTTAGTCAGAAGTAAACCTGAATGGCAACGGCTAGTAAACGAGCACGGTATATTCACTTCGGACACAAATTTCATCATCAACATCATCATCGACAGCATGACATCAGTGTTCAACACCGATGCTTCACTGCCGTACAACCATGATTTATTTGAAAGCCTTATTGTAAAGAAAAGAATAAAGGTGGAAAGTGAAGGGACTTAGTGCTAGCTTAACACAATCATTCCGAGGTGCCTACACCTCCAGACATTCACTCAGGCAATCTGGACAGAAACTGACA
>NW_008751682.1:616559-620199 GCF_000715545.1 Opisthorchis viverrini
TCCATAAAATTAGCCGAATTTAACCAGAAAGCGGGTTTAGCTTTGATGGACATAAATAAAAGTGCTTTTAATTAAATATCCCGGAAAAAATTCGGGTACTGAGTCAAATCAAATCCTGGGGCGTTCATGATAACCACACTTGGTTAACCGAAAACTACTGTCAGACTTTTGACAGCATTTAAATTCCTTTTTGCCTGCACGCACCAGCATCACTGATTTTGGCTCTAATAACCAAAACTCGACCACACAACCAGTTGAGAAGAACGGTCTGCACACGTTTAGCATCCCACCTAGGGGATGACAGCATAGCGTCAATCCTGTCGGCAAATTCGTTCCCTCAAACGCTAACTTCAATTATCCCCATTATTCTCACATTTCTAGTGATTTTTTGCTGTGTTACACTTTTTTTGGCTAACAAATGCACCATTATTTTCAGCGGGAACACTACTTACAAGATTACAGAAAACTTTGAATAGTTGAAGAATATCATAAACCGGGGACTCATCTTGGTTTCCGGTGAGTAACCGTGTAGACCAAATTGATATGCAAATGAATAACTTTCTCAGAACTAATGTTTTGTCTAGCGTAATACCTAGTAATTACGTTTGATAGTAAATGGAAAAAAAAACAATAATCTCACCGGATCCTCAGAGAGTTTTTGCGTGTCTGTTATTCAAAATAGTAGAATTTTATGTGCCATAATGGATATAGGCGGACGCCTAGAAGGGCAATACATTTGTGTTAAATATATTACATTCCAGATACTAGTGTAAACGACAAAACATACATTGCGTTTTGTTTAACGTCTTGAAACTCTGTGTGATCTGTCAGCGATATGTACAGCCGACACATCCGCCCATCAAACTTTTGGCATAATATACTGAACGCAGCTCAAGTTATGCTTGTGTTGTAACCTAAACGTTGCGACTTATTCATTATTTCTACAAAATGGTGTTTTCCAGCCATGAGGATAAAAACAACCAGCTTTTAGATGGAAAGATTATTTAGCTTTTTTGGGAAAATGGCTGTCCCTCAGAAGTTTCTTCGTAATATACCCAATATTGTTTTATCTTTTACACTGCTCAGTAATTGCACAAAGAAATTGATTTCTCGAAAGCTAATAGTACAGAATGTCTATGTATAATGTATATGTTCACATATTTTTGCAAATCATTTACTATGTGACATGTTTAAGTGTGCAAATCTTCAAGGTCAGTAAACACAACCGACCGAATACGTTGCCTAATGCTATAAGAAATCGAGAATTTTTGAAAACGTTGACGCAGTTACAATAGACGGAAATTTCGGATAGTTTTCCGGCTGAAATATTTCCCTGCATGCAAAACATGAGGAGTTGCATTCCTGCAGGAAACTTTTGCTCGATAACTGTTGCTATCAGTTAAAATTCCGTAGTCCACATTCATTACTGGTCTCAACTTTGGGGTTTTGCGGCATAGGTATGTTGTTCATAGCCACACCACTCTCGTTTGAACGGCCGTGTTCCTGTTCTTGCGTCATTATTCCGGTGAGTCCACAAAAAAGGGAAGCACTGGACGCGAGCTTCTCTCTTATTAGCGCTGAAAGCGTTACCGTATCCTGCTGCACTTGATGTATTTTTTGCTGTGTTCGGGATTCATCCAACTGTCGAACTGATCTCTTGAGTTTCATCTCATTTGCGGTTTAGCAGCTCTGGTGGTTTAGCTGTCGTGCTGCTAATACTGGCACTACCTTGGGCCACCGAGTTGAAGGCTTCTGGTTGAGTGATTAGCCGTTGGTAGTCATTGCGGTTTAGCAGCTCTGGTGGTTTAGCTCTTGTGCTGCTAATATTGGCACTACCTTGGGCCACCGAGTTGAAAGCTTCTGGTTGAGTGATTAGCGGTTGGTAGTCGCATTTTGGTGGTTCATTTGTAAACCTCTGTGAAGTCACTGTATAAAAGCACTGAAAATCCTTGCCTGTCCATTTTATGCTCAAACAAACTGAAGCTCTGAGACCCTGAAAGATAGTTTATACGATGTCTGGTTGTGGTGCAATAACAAATTATTTCTCAAGCACGTAGATGATGCTCAACCGAGTAGTTTTCTGGACTAGACTTTGGACGGAAGAGCAACAGCAAACGGCTGATGCAATAAAGCCCTGAACACAGACCATTTCTGTGCAGTATTATGTTCTGAAACAACCTGAGCCGCTTGACTGCATGTTGACCCAATTACGAGCTTGGTTACAACAGTGATAAACAACACCGCCATTAGCTATAGGTGGTGGGGGGTCAGCTATTGACCGTCACCCATTCTTGAGTACTTATGTTGATTTATGTCATGCACTTGTTACCTTATGCTTATCGTTTCGCATTCCCGAAGTGCGCAAGATACGTGCAACTCGGCTGATCAGAGAGAAGCTCTCGGACGACAGACAACTATGTCGGTCCATGTATCTTTTGGAACTTAGGTCTTCTGATGAAGGCTCCCATCGTAACGCACCGTACATAAGTATGCAAGTATGCAAGATGTCAGGCGTTCCTTTTGCAGAATGGATTAATTAACTAAATACGAGCATTGGATCTCTAGCAGCACTAAATCTGCTTGAAGCCTTGATACTCTTTCATCGTGGTTGAGGGTATAATATGCTTCGCAAGACTCCAGACGTCGAGCGAGGAGAAGAGAGAAATAAAAAACTCAGGGAGTGCGTGTTAACTGTTTTAAATCACACGCGAAATGTACCCATGGAAAGCTCTAGCTTACCAGATAAACGCTGACAAAAGATGCTCACTTATGCCTAGAATAGAATACCTGAATCTTCAAGTTGGACAATTCAATTGGTCACCTCAGGTTTCATCTGGATGCATTACCCGCAACGGGCCAGTAACAGTAAAAATTTCACCTCTGACGGTTTTGGAAGTCGACAAAACTTTTGGTGCTGACAAGCAACTATTACCCACGTTAAGAGGTAGAGGTGAAATCGTCAAAAGATGCTTTCACAACATAGTTCATCCTTTCTAGACGAAGAGTAATGTTTCATCCAACCGAACTAGCTTGATGGTTTTGGACATTTTTACAGTGAGCGCTTGTAGTTAATAGCAGTTACAGAGGAATCATTTTAACTTGCCACCAGACTCTTTGCATCCCTTATCATTTGTCGTCATATGGGTGCGTGTAAAGATGAAACCAGAGAACGGCAAGTAGGCCATGCTTTTACTCCGTAAATTGTCGGAGCAATGCATACGGGCGGAAGGATATCCGTTGATTCCATGAGTGTTTATAATTCCACCAACCACAAAAATGTATGCACCAGAGGTTTTCATTATCATACACTCTTTGTGCGTACAACATTTTAGGGCCCCAGAGTATGTGAGGACTTCGCCGAACGTTTCCTTTGAAGCACTGGTACCCGAAGAGTGCATCCAATCTCGCTAATGATTAGCTAAGAAGTTGAAATTTATAGGTTCCTCAAATCCCAGTGATAAAATCTACCCGAGTAAGCACCTTGTCTATCTGGCACATGCGAGCGACACTTATCTGCTTTTTCAAGAAGAACAGAAAGCACAAATATTACTAGTGATACTGACCAGGATTATCCAGGCTTTCGGTTTGTGCTTCGAGCCCACGAATTGCAGTGTGATGCTACGGAACGTGAGGTATTTGA
>NW_008751682.1:621954-676197 GCF_000715545.1 Opisthorchis viverrini
ACGGAAATTTCGGATAGTTTTCCGGCTGAAATACTTCCCTGCATGCAAAACATGAGGAGTTGCATTCCTGCAGGAAACTTTTGCTCGATAACTGTTGCTATCAGTTAAAATTCCGTAGTCCACATTCATTACTGGTCTCAACTTTGGGGTTTTGCGGCATAGGTATGTTGTTCATAGCCACACCACTCTCGTTTGAACGGCCGTGTTCCTGTTCTTGCGTCATTATTCCGGTGAGTCCACAAAAAAGGGAAGCACTGGACGCGAGCTTCTCTCTTATTAGCGCTGAAAGCGTTACCGTATCCTGCTGCCCTTGATGTATTTTTTGCTGTGTTCGGGATTCATCCAACTGTCGAACTGATCTCTTGAGTTTCATCTCATTTGCGGTTTAGCAGCTCTGGTGGTTTAGCTGTCGTGCTGCTAATACTGGCCCTACCTTGGGCCACCGAGTTGAAGGCTTCTGGTTGAGTGATTAGCCGTTGGTAGTCACATTTTGGTGGTTCATTTGTAAACTCTGTGAAGACATTTTGGTGGTTCATTTGTAAACCTCTGTGAAGTCACTGTATAAAAGCACTGAAAATCCTTGCCTGTCCATTTTATGCTCAAACAAACTGAAGCTCTGAGACCCTGAAAGATAGTTTATACGATGTCTGGTTGTGGTGCAATAACAAATTATTTCTCAAGCACGTAGATGATGCTCAACCGAGTAGTTTTCTGGACTAGACTTTGGACGGAAGAGCAACAGCAAACGGCTGATGCAATAAAGCCCTGAACACAGACCATTTCTGTGCAGTATTATGTTCTGAAACAACCTGAGCCGCTTGACTGCATGTTGACCCAATTACGAGCTTGGTTACAACAGTGATAAACAACACCGCCATTAGCTATAGGTGGTGGGGGGTCAGCTATTGACCGTCACCCATTCTTGAGTACTTATGTTGATTTATGTCATGCACTTGTTACCTTATGCTTATCGTTTCGCATTCCCGAAGTGCGCAAGATACGTGCAACTCGGCTGATCAGAGAGAAGCTCTCGGACGACAGACAACTATGTCGGTCCATGTATCTTTTGGAACTTAGGTCTTCTGATGAAGGCTCCCATCGTAACGCACCGTACATAAGTATGCAAGTATGCAAGATGTCAGGCGTTCCTTTTGCAGAATGGATTAATTAACTAAATACGAGCATTGGATCTCTAGCAGCACTAAATCTGCTTGAAGCCTTGATACTCTTTCATCGTGGTTGAGGGTATAATATGCTTCGCAAGACTCCAGACGTCGAGCGAGGAGAAGAGAGAAATAAAAAACTCAGGGAGTGCGTGTTAACTGTTTTAAATCACACGCGAAATGTACCCATGGAAAGCTCTAGCTTACCAGATAAACGCTGACAAAAGATGCTCACTTATGCCTAGAATAGAATACCTGAATCTTCAAGTTGGACAATTCAATTGGTCACCTCAGGTTTCATCTGGATGCATTACCCGCAACGGGCCAGTAACAGTAAAAATTTCACCTCTGACGGTTTTGGAAGTCGACAAAACTTTTGGTGCTGACAAGCAACTATTACCCACGTTAAGAGGTAGAGGTGAAATCGTCAAAAGATGCTTTCACAACATAGTTCATCCTTTCTAGACGAAGAGTAATGTTTCATCCAACCGAACTAGCTTGATGGTTTTGGACATTTTTACAGTGAGCGCTTGTAGTTAATAGCAGTTACAGAGGAATCATTTTAACTTGCCACCAGACTCTTTGCATCCCTTATCATTTGTCGTCATATGGGTGCGTGTAAAGATGAAACCAGAGAACGGCAAGTAGGCCATGCTTTTACTCCGTAAATTGTCGGAGCAATGCATACGGGCGGAAGGATATCCGTTGATTCCATGAGTGTTTATAATTCCACCCACCACAAAAATGTATGCACCAGAGGTTTTCATTATCATACACTCTTTGTGCGTACAACATTTTAGGGCCCCAGAGTATGTGAGGACTTCGCCGAACGCTTCCCTTGAAGCACTGGTACCCGAGGAGTGCATCCAATCTCGCTAATGATTGGCTAAGAAGTTGAAATTTATAGGTTCCTCAAAACCCCGGTGATGAAATCTACCCGAGTAAGCACCTTGTCTATCTGGTACATGCGAGCGACACTTATCTGCTTTTTCAAGAAGAACAGAAAGCACAAATATTACTAGTGATACTGACCAGGATTATCCAGGCTTTCGGTTTGTGCTTCGAGCCCACGAATTGCAGTGTGATGCTACGGAACGTGAGGTATTTGATCGTACCTCTTGGTAAATGGGGTCTGACACCAGAAGCCTTCGAACATTCGACGTGTATCGGAAGCTGCGTTAGCCCTTACTAAAGTGTCAGACCTAGCCAACTCACGAATGTCAAAGGCCAGAGCAGTGTTTGTCAAATTGCGCCACTGTAATTCACTAATTCACATAGGACGCATTTATCAGACTAGAGTGGATCTGTTTTGAATGGCTGAGACAGAGCTGTAGGGAATGAAAACTTTGGACATCGTTGGTGCTGTTCACCCTCCGTAACTCCGTGTGCTTAGTTAGATACACTGAATGATGTGACAGCTGAACGATATCATGATTTTCGAAAGATACACTCACTTGCAAATCAATTTAGTTTTCACGAGAGACTCAACTGAATCTCTCGTTTGTGGTATTCTTCAACTGAATGTGCTGAACCCAGGCCGCCTCATATTTCAGTTGGCACGATATTCGAGATATCATACTATATACTATTAAAGGAAAAATGAAGTGGTCTGTGTGCAGCACATTCAGTTGTAGACTATCGTACAAAATTTTCAGTTGAGTCTTTTGTGGAAACCAAATTGATTTTCAAATAAGTGCATTTTTCGAAATCAGTCCAATTTAGGTTCAAGCAGAATATAAGTTTGGTGGAAATTTGGGGACTGCGCCTACCTAATTAGCCCCAATGAGAGAGAAACCGGCTGTGGTGTGTCGAAGTGTTTTCAACAAACTTGTGAGTAATTGCCTTCATGAAGATATCACCGGTGTTTATATTTCCATTGTCTCTCCAGGTTGTCTATCTGAGTGTTTGTTAAGTAGGCAGTTCAAATTTTGTTGTGGGCAAGTTATGCGTCTCTTCGCTGTCCTGTTTTTTTCTTTGAATCACACAGCCTTTTTCAAATTGGTTTATTTATACAACAGTGGAATGGTGTTGCTGTCAGTGATAACGATTTTCTGTGTTGCGAATCCTCAGCATACTAAACGTGGCTGACATCATGCATTATTTGCCACTTTTGTATGAAAAGGTGACTCACCCGTATTAAATCATTCAATAACAGATTATTTTCCACCGAGACTGTTGATTCAAGACTAGTTCTGTAACATGAGTGTCCGCAGAACAACTGATTGATAACAGTTTAAGATCTCTTTAAACAGTGATTGTGGTGTCATTTTGCCATCAAGCCCCTACTACAGATACTTTTCACATGACTATGGACTGAAGTACAGAGTAATTTGGAGGCCTTCCTAATTCTACTTGCTGAGCACCTTAAGCTCATGTTTTTCTCTTGTCGTGACTTTGCCCAGTGTTTAAGTGTATCGTGCTAACCTTGACTGCTGCAAAATTTTCCAGCATTCTCTCCCTTAATTCGGGTATTATTTCAGAAGCTCCATAAGGTGTACTGGATAACTTCTCAAAAGAATACTTCTAAAATCTTGGAGGGTGAACTAAAGGAGATCAATCTTTGTCTTTTAATACTTTCAAATACCGTTCACCTGGAATAGCCATGCATGAGAATCAATCTGAATGCACCTGCTAGCTCATCAGCTTGGCAATGCCACAAGCTCTGGCTACCCAACAAACCACCGTTCCACTTGCATATACTTGCATTCTTGCATCTATGCTTCCACCTGTAGGGACCGTGTCGATAGAGAACATAGATGCTATGGTTTAGGTCCTTACACAAAATGTTTCTGTCTGATTCTACTTGATCAGGGGACAATGTTGACAATATTCATTTTCAGTCTCACAACGCCTTGATATCATGGTGTTTATTATGTTTGGCTGAATTGCATCAATCGGCATACTGTGGTGGCCAAGTAACTGGCTTCTAACCAGTCTATCACCATCGGTACGATCGGATTTGTTGTTCGGCCAACATAGAACAAACAGAGTATACAGAGTATACACACTGCCTTTAACTTGGTAATGACATAATCGCTGAATACCCCGTTTTATATTCAGGATAGGCAACTTTTTAAGCCATCACAACTATCGTGGGATATGGGTTTCATATAGCCTTAGAATTAAATCGCATATCCGCTGATGTCATAAGTACCTCAGAAGAATAATTACTTTCATTATGTTGATAGGTGCTATATTTCGGAAACGAAGGTCTTTACCTCGTTATTACTCATCGAATGATACGGGAGGCCTGAACTTGGTGCACGGCGCTCAAAGGCAAACAACACAACCGCCTAACCAAACAACCAATCACAATCGGCTCAGCCCAAAGGCATTTATTTCAGCACATGTAAATCGTCACTCATGGTACACCCCGTGACTCTCTGCCACACAGAAGCTTTCTAGTGAGGTTATTTAAATTCAAAATGAAACCTTATCATCTAAACTGTCCAGGTGATCTGAAAGCTTATGACCATCGTCTCAACAGTGAACAAGTTTAATTTTGTTAGGTGGGCAAAACGACAACCTAAAGCTCCGCAATGTTTTCGCCTGCACCCATGACTGAATGATTGTAATTGTTACTTCTGGATAAGCCTCAACCATCTCTGAACCTTATTGTCATAAAAGCTACTCTGTTGAAAATGCGGTTGATATCAGGCAGTTTGTTTTGAGCAATTTCAATGCGGATCACTATGCTACGAAACAATCTGTCACCGTAACACGGTATTGTTCACTCTCAGATGGTGAACTAATTTTCGTTAGGGGAAGAAACTGTCGATCTGATCTTGTCAGCACAAAACTAGTGGACTAAAACGGATATTTTGATTGACTGATGAACGTGGCGACCGTTCATGATTGACAAGCTCAAAAAACGTTAAGAACCCTCAATTTGTCTGGTAAGTCCTCGTAGAATTTAGGTGGAACATTGTTCCACCAGTTTACTCACTTTATTTGTGTGGCATCACAGTTATCTGCTAATTAGCAGGCGAAGTATCAGTTACACTTAAGATACGTGGCATGTCTATACAGTGTGCGACTCTGTCAAATCTAACCAAGAGTAGCATGTTCAACAGTTCGGCAGAGTGGTTGGTCAGGAAATGCCCATAGTAATTATGAATACCTGAACAATGAGCAAATCTGTAATGCTACCTAATGGCATGATCTGGATATCACCATATCTAAGTCAAAATTTACCGTTGGTATTTCGGTCACTTTGTTAGGTTTTGATATCCGAGGATTATCCGTTTTTTATTTTATCTGCAAGTCAGTTTGCTAAGTTGGCCTATTCACTCGAGTAGCCGTGTTGACCAAGTTTTAAGGTATTTCGCACATTCTAGAAAGTACATTCGAGAATCGTTAATATTAGCCGAGGAGCAACTAATTTTTCCGCCAGCCTAATGAGTCCAGCTAAGAGACCGCTGAGCAGCGTACTAGGCATAGGTGCGCATAAGCATTGTACTGAGATGCAGGGTACTGGGAGATTGGTATATGCTTTTTGATTTACCCATTACATCAAATCAAGAGAGCCTCGAGTAGGGCGAAAGTGTAAAACTCATTCTGAAGGAGGAAGTCCTGTGGAACAGTAAAAGCGCAGTTTAACGTGTTCATTCCTGTGGGATCAAAAGGCAGTAAAGCAGAAGTGGCCAGAAGCCAAAGTCACTTGCAATCATTAGGTCATTGTTGCCAGATGAGATGGGACAGCTAAACCCATGGATGGCATAGTGCGCATGATGCATATGACTCGCGTATTGCCTGCAAACCATTCCAGCATTAGATGGGTTTGGATAATATTAGTGAAATTGTAAACAACACTGTCCGAATTGCGCCATCTGCTGAGTATCAAATCAAGCAACATCACAGGTGCTGCATACCAAAAAATATTGTTAAGCCTTTGGAGAATGGTGGATTACACCGCGTTTTCATTTTCAGCGTTTTGCATAGAAGACCTCGCGTTTATGCATAGACCTCAAAGACGATGTTGGATAGGACGCTATAAGTTTAAAAAAAGTTGCTTACGGAGTATCGGGTGTCATTATTAGTGTACAGTACTCCGTTGGGTAATTTCGATTCAGAAGTCCATGTGGTTCGTCGAAATGCTGCAAAATTCTAGGGTTTTAGAATTTTGAAATTTAGCTCTCAACTTTCTAGCGTTTGAGGACTGTTGAGAGTCTGGCAGGTGTAGTCAGCGGAGTGCATTAAGTAAAGCATTTGTATGTATGGGAGAAATTTTAGCACTGCAATATTCGAAGATAAAATTTTTCTGGAAAATTGTGGCTTAATATCGGGCCGAACAAAGTATGACTGCATATAAACATCCGCATCTAAATAGTGTGCACTGGCGACAAAATTGAGTGAAATTTAAAGTGTATTCAACATATTGCACTCAAACCAAGGGTATGCTCGGCTGGACAAACTCACACTGGATTCCGGACTAATGTACAATACTGATTTATGTAACGTACCATCGGCAACCGCTGTAACTAGGAATAGTAATGTTAAAGTAGAGCGATTTTGGGGCTTGAGTTCGTGTAACTCGGCGATGTGTACCCGACTAATAATTTTGTCGAATCAGAGATTTCCTGTCATTTCAACTACGCATCTTGGACCAGTGAAAGAATAATCTACTATCTAATAATTTATGGGAACATTGCGTGTGTTTTGCATGACAGAAAAGAGATCTTGCGACAAAGCTTTAGCTTTAAATTTAAAATACTGATCACAATTCAAATATATGCGCCCGTTCTTCGATTTCCTTTGATGAAAAATAACATTTCCACGCATACTTCTAGAGTACAAATATGTATCACTGTCAGGCACCCACATCTGACATCTGACGTTTGTTAGCACAATAATTTGGCTCGCCAAGATAAGATACCGTCATCAGTGGAAACTCTTTGTGCAAATTAAATGCGTAGTTTACTCATCTATCATATTTTCTTTTCTTGTCTGATTACTTGTGATCAGAAAGTCATCATCTTGCGAAGCTTTGAATAGCAGTCCATATTGTTGTTAGGAAATTAATATTGGTCCTTTAGTTTGGTGGTAGTGTGGGGTGGTTTAATAATTTTCAATCTAGATTTCATCCCGTCTTTCGGTGGACCTATGTTTAAAAGCTGGGACTCACCGTACAACTGCTCCAATTGTAAAGTGATTACATTGTCGCTTAGCCACTTTTAGCCAAGCGGTTGAGTACTCAACCGTCGGAGTAGGGCCATGGTTCCGAAACTTCCTGATTTTTAAGGGGCACACTTAGCCGATGCTCCTTGATGATCAGATGGATTTCTTTTTGACATTTCCGCAAAGACTCGCTTTGCAGGCAGGACAGAATCGCATATGAAAAGTACCAAAAATCCTTGACCAACATCAATCATAAGTGACTCAGGGGGAGAATAATTGTACAAAATGGATGAACATTCCATCCCGGAAGCTGTAATTTAATCTTACGTTTGAGGTGTTTGAGTTAACCGTTACACAGATGGTAGTCGGGCACCCTAGAATTTCCACAAAAGTCAGCAAAATATCTGGGTACTCCAGAAAGTGTGAATGCGTTGGTGGATCAATAGCAGACGATGAGTACCCTTCATCAGTTTCAGGGCACATGTAATAACCGCGTAAGAGATTTGATTTTGCGAGGAATTCAACCAATTCCGCTTGCAATTAACAGGCTTTTAGGCACATTGGCTCGACCACAATTAGCCTACGACAATTTCAACAAAATAAATTTATTACCGTTCAATAATAACAACCTTATCCTATCAAGAGATACATACGTTTGTAAAAGTACGACAAAATATGTTCTGACACGTTTTGTACACCGCCATTAAATGTAGCTTCAGACTCACTTTTTTGAATGAATCACAATTCTTAACACAAAATTGTCGGTAAAATGAGTGATAGTGAGACCTGATAAACGTGAGAGATATGGAACTCATGTGCATTATCGCATTTCAGCAACTCATTTTTCAGGAGTCCACAAAAGAAAGACGGTTTATTTCAGTCACGTTTTGGTAACATTCCCCACACATTATCGCACGCGGCGGACAACCGACGAATTTCTATGGTATTGCTGCCAGTTGGCTTCAAAGGACAGATTAACGGGACCTTATTTATAATGTTGTCAACATCGCCTGTGCCAAAGAAACCGCGCATCATATCCGCCTCCGAATTTCATGTCAACTTGGTGCCAAACGAGCGCGAAAAATCAAGCTTTGAAAATTTTATATTTTCGTGAACTCTGTTGGCACGCAACTTCCGGCACAGCAACACGTATTCGGCGTCAAGCATCAAGCGAAGCATTGATGCCTTGACTACGCTTTCAGTACGAGCCGTCGCACTACGTATACCCTGGCTATTCCGTATATACTCGCATGCTGTACTTGCAAGTATAGCCATACCGTGTATTATTGGTAATGAGCTTAATGAAACATCTTCGTATTAAACCCAGTCAATGAAGTTTGTTTTTGTGGCTAGACTTCGATACTATAAGGATGATTTTACTGCAGTTGAAGCAGTCCAGGTGGAATGAAAAAATGTCATTTTCAAGCACGCCAGGTAGCACACGATGAAATAACGCAACTACTACGAATTGATTGTAAACCGCCCTGATCATGCAGTGATGATAATAGTCAACGTGGTGCATAAGTTTATTTAACGTTTCACCCAGATGACGCGATAACCACCTATGCAGATAAAAACTGTTCCGCGAATTTGCTCCATAATGGACGCTTAGTGTGGTCACCTGCGTAACAACGGTACATAGGGAAACCATTCCTTCAAGGGTTAGCGTGTACACACAATAAGCTCTCTAAGTGAAGAATGAGTGGGATTAAATTTTTCTGGACAACTAATCACCGTTGGTCATTATGTAGTAAAAGATCAACCAATTCCGGTATAATAAAGTTGTCAAAAGTAGCCTTGTCCCGTGTACATGGGAATCCTTGACGCAGTTATTAAGTATGATGGAAAGACTTTCTGGTAATATCTACGTATAACCCGTCCTTTCAGACTTGAAGGTTTAAATCAACCTTATTTTTACCATTTCTTCCCTTGAATAAAGCCTTGAGTTAAGTTGCATTCGAAAGGTTTACGACAAGCAACGCAGTAGTACCCTCAAAGACAATTAGTAAACAAAGTTTAAAACGATGTCGAGGCTAAAATGCAGCTAATCGCAAGGAAAAGCACTGAGAGGGGCTTCGTCAGCAGAAGGACAAGAATACGGAAGTATATAGCTTCCACAGAAAAGAGGTATCCACGCTGTTCGATAATGCAAGCTACAAAACGGCTAAATATAAACTGGGAACTTATCCTGTATAGGTAACTGTGATGCTGAAGGTAATATAGAAATGGACATATAAAACTGTAGGCGAATTGAGTATCAGTGACACACATCAGTGGCGTTAAACTGAAACCAAGTTCTTATATCGTTATTCTTCGGATTTAAAGGGTCAACTGATATCTCGAAATGAAACGCATCCATGTGGCTGAGTAACGGCTATACGGCAAAAATAGGACTTATCTAACATTATACTGCACAGAATAAGATTAAAGCCAGGTTTCATTCGTTTTGTACAGTTGCAAATACTCGGTTTACCTGTTATGGGCTGAACGAAAGACCACCGCGTGAACCATGAGTCGCATTAAGATTTTTGAATTCAGTGTTTGCTATTCTCACGAAATAGAGACGATTGTTGTTGGGAAAGCGTGTTTCTAAGGAACTGCTATCGATGCATTTGGTTGGGACGAGAAGAAAGGTCACTAAATATCAGCGCGCCTATCCTCAGTGTATAGTGGGAGCATGAATTCCCCCACCGAATAAGGCCCTTCGGTCAAGAAGCGTTCAGTGCATTCTTATGGAGTGACTGCAATTTGAGCCTTAACTCTATAGGTAACTGTGATGCTGAAGGTAATATAGAAATGGACATATAAAACTGTAGGCGAATTGAGTATCAGTGACACACATCAGTGGCGTTAAACTGAAACCAAGTTCTTATATCGTTATTCTTCGGATTTAAAGGGTCAACTGATATCTCGAAATGAAACGCATCCATGTGGCTGAGTAACGGCTATACGGCAAAAATAGGACTTATCTAACGTTATACTGCACAGAATAAGATTAAAGCCAGGTTTCATTCGTTTTGTACAGTTGCAAATACTCGGTTTACCTGTTATGGGCTGAACGAAAGACCACCGCGTGAACCATGAGTCGCATTAAGATTTTTGAATTCAGTGTTTGCTATTCTCACGAAAAAGAGACGATTGTTGTTGGGAAAGCGTGTTTCTAAGGAACTGCTATCGATGCATTTGGTTGGGACGAGAAGAAAGGTCACTAAATATCAGCGCGCCTATCCTCAGTGTATAGTGGGAGCATGAATTCCCCCACCGAATAAGGCCCTTCGGTCAAGAAGCGTTCAGTGCATTCTTATGGAGTGACTGCAATTTGACCATGCCTTAACTCTGATAATTAAACGCTGCATGTTGTTATTTGCAATGCTCATCAATGTGCACTTAGCCTCTAAGTAAAATTTTGACCCTGGTATTTTTTACAGCCGTCACTGAGAACAATATTATGTAAAATGCACAAAGGGTGTGCTGCCAAAGGTCATGGGAAGTAGTAGGATAGTCAGCAAAATATTTTTGAAGTTAGGGATGTGAGTAGATTTTCACTAGAAAGTTTGCTATACCATTAAACTAGGTGTGTACTAAAAATCCGAAAGATTCTGTCCAACTGTTTCATTCTTGTTGGGGCTCATCAACCGTGCGCATATTACGGAGGTCAGAGAGTTTCAGACTCGCAGTCTTCCTGCCAGTGGCTGAACAAAAAACCGTTTGACCACGAGCGACTGATCAGCCGTATGAATAGATCTAACTTAAATATGGCTCGAATACATCCTATTCCTCTGCTTATATACACGCTTATAGAAAGTTACCAGTGTCATACTGGTGTTGTTTTCAAGGCTTTGCTTTGGTACGGCTGCCGCCCTTATCCACCGCGACGGGTGTTCCCTCATTACTACCACATTCTGATTTTCACTCCTTGTCACCAGAAAAGAGCCCAGTACTTCAGTGGACCATACTACCTCTGGTAAAGGAGTAGGACCTAATGTATCCCCTTTCATTAATGGGCAGCGCTTACAAGCCACCACACAATTCACTATATCACTTCTTATCCTTGACCATTTGGCACTCTGCCGAACTAAGTCCTATGTTTTAGTATATTGCGTGCGTTATTTCGTGGTATTAGACGATGAGCTTCCATTCCAAGGCATGAGGTGTCACAGCCAATATGACATCAGGATCGCTGGCGGTTCAAAATGTTATGCAACTTTAAATCATGGTCAGCCTTTCAAAGTGTTCTCGGAATGTTTTTCTTTCCCTGTGTGTTCTCAATCACCCTCCCATCCAACTAGCAGACCGCAACCTTTTTCTTCGTTAGGGCCCCTGCCGCCGTATTTTGCACCAACCTTTCTCGATTCATTTAGATGACGAGGTTTTGGCGCCAATCATGATCTCCAAAGCCTTATCTCCAGCCTCTGAATTTGACAGCCAATTATCCACGGTTTTCCTTCCTTCGCCAATTACACATAGTAAAGCCGTACTCTCGTGAACAGGGCGCCCAGGGTGCGCGACTTTTGTGAAGACCTCTGGTAATTCTGATCCACCAAAGAGCTTTTGGTAGAACTCGACGTAGGATCGTCTTGCCAGAAAGTAAAGAAAGTCTCTCCAGCCTCCACTTATCCAGGGCCCATATGATCGCTGAACATAAGTTCGCTAGCTTGTAGATGTTATTCAGGACACGACAGATAGTCGCCGGTAACCGAAACGCAAGCAAACGTCGTTTAATTCGGAGTTGCTAGAGCGCATCGGAACTCTCGGCAACCGTAAAGACATTCATCGAAGACATCATTCGAAAGTCGGAAATCCACGCAAAATCGACGTTTCCTGTTTTATGCGCTGTTGGCTTTCTCAATTATGCCATTTTCAGCACTGCTTGAGCCTGTTTATGGACGTCCTCCGGTAGATGGCGTGGTGCCTGACGGGGGCCGTTAGGTACAAAGCGTTCGGACGATAGGCGTATCGTGCTCAATTGAGGGATAGAAGCCACACGGATCTTCATCGTATGTGAGCAGTTCGGTGTGCTTCTCGACAACAAATTGTAATGACGGAAAATCTTTGGACGGAAGCTTATGGACACGCAGATCGCTCTCAGCCAAGCTGGAATAAACTTTAACCTTGACTAAGTCGTATCTGTCATCAGATTGCCCCTCTTCAGGCATACTACGGATTCCGTCGTCTTGAAGAATTCTGCTCCCAAAAGTCTGCTTTATGTCTTAGCCAAGTTGAAACTCGTGCTGCACTGACGTGCTGCCTTAACTCATTAGGTGCAATGAAAAGCCGTCAATTTTCAGTCGGTATCCAGCCACAGTCCTTATACCTAGCACACGCAGTTTGCATTCAGTGTCCTTCCTTCTAGGCGTTAGTAAAATCCCGCTGTTGTATCGATTGACCAAAGCTCAATCCTAACTTCCGCGCGGCCTGTGCGCCGGCACTAATCGCAACCCATCCGGGGCAGAAATGAGGCCAAAACATTATTATTCACAGATGACCGGGCACTACCAGGAATGCCATGGCTGTAGCATCGGTTCGTTTGGATGTGTCTCCACGATTCTGTCTTCATGGTAAGAAGCTGTTTGGTCATTCGGTCCATTTGGGTCCGCAAGCCCACTACTATTGAATCGTCACTCTTTTCGACAAATATAACGTGGTCAGTGGCACCCCGACCATTGCCCCTGACGGATGCACCAGCAACTGCTGACTTGATACTTTTTCCATTCCCGGCAATGCACGATCCAACCACCGCTGCAAAATAACAAAATCCACTGTCAGATCACATCCCTGTCCCGTTTTCGTCGCTTTGAATCAGCTTCTTTCTTCCTAGTGGTTAGCCTATGTATCAAAATTCAATAGGAAGCTTGCCAGGGCTTTTGAAATGAGTCTTCAGCGTCAGCAAATAACCCAAGTTGGTCTTTAGTCTAGTCACGACCGTAAGATCCTCGAAGTCCACCTGGATGGTCCATTCATTTCCATCCACAAAGAGTTATATTTGTGGCACCAGCTTAAAGGAGTAACACCCTTTGCCGCAAAGATATTTATTCGTAAGCGGTTGCAAACCAGTAAACACGAGTAAACATCTAGTCTGCGGATTTCATGATTTGTAAACATTCCAAAGCACCCTTGTAAATTTTCATGGACCTTCTTTGAATTTTAAACAATTATGGACAAAGGTTGCAATGTGTTTCAATACTTTCTACGGGAACCTTTACATTCCGCCAGATACGAGGGCGGAGCCTGGACAGGAGGCCGAAGACTGCTTTCATGCTTCATCAGTAGTATATTTAATTACCCTCTTATGTGCCAGTCAGATGATGAGCGATCCCGCAATGTAGTTCGCGTATTTGTTAGGCATGTTGTGGAGTTTAAAATGATAAACTGCACTTTATATACCCTTTGGTTTCTTCAGAAATTTTGTTTCTTCAGCATTACTCTTGATATATACTAGTTTTATGGACTGCCTCGAATCCATCGCTGAGCAGTGTTGATGTCAGACTCGCATTAGAACCTGCTGTTAATATTTAGCACAATATGACGTATTTTGATGCATTTTAGTCATACAAATTGTACTACCATGTCCACCTTGCAATGCCACCAGTCTTATAGGAAAGAGTTTACACAAAATTTGATGTAAAGCTCAAGTGTTTATTTGTTTCTAAAGCCGACGCAAACAAACGTCAACTGCACATCCTCTAGGGAGCTGTTCGCGTTGTGTTCATTAGCGGCATTGCGTATATTTACGTTGCTCATTCACTTAAGAATTTTGGTTTGGTTGGTTTGTTTTTGGTTGTGTGGGCACCGAGACTGATTTATTCAGTGTCAAAAATGACGAGTTGTTTCTGGCCTTTCGGGTTATATGGTCGTAAAAATGTGGTTGTCCTTTATCAGCAGTTCGTGCGCTACAATTGCAACAACGGAGGAGAAAAATTACCATATAAGTCCAAGGAATGTGCAACAATCTTTTAGGTTTTTATTTTTTCATTATTCTTTTTTCCTATGGATTATGTAAGTTCTACGAAGTTTGAGTGCATCAGCACTTTTGTTTGTAGTTTGCCAAAAGAATTTGCTTTATGGGTTTTTCCTTTCGTCTGATAGACGCCAAATCCTAATGGGTTTTTGACAGTTGCGCTAACCCGTCTTCTTATTGACAAGTGGGCATTCGTCATAGCAGCATTTCTGTCAAGCGCGGTGCATTGATTACCAAACTTAATTGGTGTGTTTATAGGTTGGCAAGCGTAGTTCCTGTGGAACCTCTTAACAACTTATGGACCCGTAAATATCCATGAAATACGGGAGATGGCTGCTAGTTTTGAGCGAGTATATGCTGTAAATGAGAGTCTTACTACACCGATTGTTTTGAAATATCCAAAATATTACCAATTTTTTTTCGAATGATCCATATGTGAACTCTTGAAATAGTTTGTTCTTGCGGTATGGATACTCACCGACCCAGGACAAAATTATAGTTATTTAGAGGTTTTGGGGTAGTGAATGAGTTCTCCTTCGCTCTTCTCACCATTCATATTTCGCGAAACAAATTTACCAACAAGGTTTTTGTTTTTAGTGGGTTAAACGCCTGAAATTTGCGCCAGCGTAAAGTAAACTTTATACCTGCAACGGGGAACAGTATTCATACACTTTTCTTTTGAGGTGTGGTAACTAAATAACGTCAGCGTGGAAGAACATACTGATGCGCCGTTTCCAAATAATAAGTCCGTGTTGTGCAGAAACAACTTGGGGTGCCGTCTTCCGTGTTCGATACCGTAGCACAAAATCCAGAAATATGAAGACAGTAGAGGCCTGGTGGTTGATCGGATGGCAGTTGATCTGTTCGCCGAGCTTGGCAATCGGCCTGCAAACGTTTCGTCCCCAGTCGAGAAGACATCGTCAGTGCGCAGTTGAATGGATGCTTCCTCCGTGTCTAGCTACGTTTATGTAGTTTTTTGTAGAGTATCTAATATCCTGTCATGTGATTGGCTAGTTGGTATATGCCTTCTGTTGCATCATGCTAGGACCGACCGCGATTTTGTTTTGCTGCGTTGTGGTCTGTATGCCTCTTATTCCATTGGTTTGTTGGATGGCTGATTTGGGGTGCTTCGGGTCCGTTTGCAGTTGGTCCGTTCCTGTATGTAATCCCGAATCTGTGAAAGTTGTGATAAATGTCAGGAAGCATCAGAAATGCTGTCGGACAGTCCTTAGACGGAATAACTTTACATAAACTGATCTTCACTTCAAAGACCAGTCAAGAGCTATTGACATATTTAACCAAATTCATAAGGCGGACCAGAGTTTCCTATGAATCTGGGACTCACCTTTATTGCGATCACTATGTGCACTTGAGTCAGTCTATCTTTGAATCCGATTGAGTGACATCGCTGGAGGCTAAGCTACAAGTAAACAAAGACCAATATCTCCTGGAGAGAAGGTATATGGTTTTGACAACCGTCGTCAACAGGTTTGATGAAATCGATATACACTCTCATCATAGTTTTAATAGGTTTATGCCATAGATGAGACTGATATTCGTGGGTAAACAACAGTAATAATACTTCCGTATCAAAGGTTGCTTTGACCTTACCCATAAATTATGGGACGAGACGTTGCTATGAAGAAAAATTTAAAAAAGTGCTTATCACTTAAACGATTTCAGAACACATTCCACCTGTAATTATGCATCTCTATAGAGCTCAAATTTTATCTGTATATCCACAGCATGCAATAAAGATGAAGGCAATGTATTCTGTTGAATGCAAAAATAAATCCATGTTCTACTGTTGAATGATACGATGCAGACAATAAGGGAGCGGTTCTTCGGAAAATTTGTCATTATGTCTTTGAAGTAGCTTGGAGTGGTACCGAGCGTCAATAGTGAGGTTGTTATCAAATCAACCAGTGAGATATCTATGTGGGAAACAACCAGCATGTATTTTTCTGAGTAATTAATGATAAAGAGTAAATGCCAGCCACAAATTCTAGCACAAACGCCCGCTGACTACAAAGCAACCATGCAGAATAAACCAAGTATCTATTTTTACTGGCTAACAAATCTGTCGTATGAACATATGTTCCACGAACTTGCCGGCCATTGCGTCGTTTTTGCTCAATTTTTACGTCTGACTGAGCAATGGCGTGGTGATAGTCCAAGGAAAACGCCGTCTTATTCAATGACGTAAAATTCAACGTAGTAATAACTCCAAACAAACGTCACTCCTACCCGCTCATAAAAACATTTCGCTCAAGGTAAGGTCGGGCTCCAGGAAAAAGGACCACTGTCTTGATGTTTCTCGGCGCCACTATCCTGACGTTTTGCTGTGGAGATGGGTTTGTTTTTATCGATAACGCTGTGTAGGTATAGAGTTGGAGTTGGAGGCTCCCTTGCCCGGGGCCTGTGATTTGTGGTCAAAATTTGCTGGTTGGAGAAAATTTCCCCATTTAGTACGATGATAAAAATGAAACATGTAGCACTTTTTGTACTTTGGGATAGAGTTCGCTAAGTTTTTTAACCAGCTAACTACACAAGGGAGTCTTTTCTGACGTCAGCCTTTCGTAGTGCCGCTAATGATAGTTCATTGGAAACAGACCACACTCTTTGTCTAGTGGCATTCTTTAGTGCACCGCTTAGGGCCGCCGAGGTAGAATCCTTACGATTGTTGGAGGCTAGGATTTTGTCAACAATGTGTGAATTTCGGCATGATCTAAATTAGGCACTGCAATTGGAAGCACCTTAACTTGACGTTGAGACATCTCTGTATTCTAACTCAGACACGTTAATATTATTTTCATTGTATAGAAAAGAACTGATGGCGCCTTTGAAAAATGCCGAGACGTTTCAGCGTGAAACTGTTCTGCTTGGTTTTGTAATACAATGGTGCATTCCTAAAATCGTTGTTGTTGACCTAGAGCAGACATTGATTTTTGGGTACTCAACCGTAAACATTAAATACCTACTGTCGAGTGAAGCATTGTGAGGATGGGTCGACTAACACTGAAGAGTTTCTGTTCATCTGGGATTGGTTACACATGCTAATGCATTGTGATCCATACGTTAACTGTAGTAAGCAAAGATGCGGGTGGATACGACATTGCATGTCCATACAACGACAGTTATTTTAAAATTATGCACATGGCAATCCTGATCGCTAATTGACTAAAACAGACCAAACGCAACAACTGACTCCGCCATGATATTGACCACATCCCGATGTAATCCAGTGCCTAATTACTATTTGCCTTCACACTGCCGATCAGCTTCATTCCTTCATCTCCTAATGTTCTATTGTTGGAAATTTTTTTAGTTTGCTGACAACACAATTTCACTTCGGCCACTCCCCAACTCCTCTTTAGTCACGTGATACAAGGAGCGTTTTTATGTTCATTTTTCACTGACATTAAACAGTTTATTCTAAACATGCATCAACCTAATATGGGGTGACTGATGTCGTCAAAGGTTTAGAGTGCATTCCTGCCGGTTCTGTGGTTAGTTNTTAAATAAAATAATGAACCTTGAAATTAGTTTCTTTTCCGTGTTGTATGAAGACACTTTACCATGCAGCACTTCCGGTAATAACGGAAGGAAATGTTCTAAAAGTGGTCCGTAAAAACAATAAATAATTCTCGAAAATTCGCCTTACTGTTTTATCAAGTAAATGCCAAACTGTCTATAACTCGTCATAAAATCCAATTGAATCAAGTTTATTTAACACGGAAAGGTCCAATTCCAAATTTGCAAAAGAACAAGACTAAGTGAACGCAATATACTTATACGTATTCGTCTTTACCCGTCACCGAATTAGTATAGTTGCAATCGATGGCTGTTCATCTGCAAATAGTACTAAAGGATGTGTCTTGTATAATCGTGTTCTCTTGTTCATGGGTGGAAATAAGCGTACACATACACATGTGCCAAATGGTGGAATATTTGACAACAGACGTTATGCTAGAACACACTGCTCTATAATTAGATGACATTTTCAACTTTGATTGTTGCACTTAAACTGTGTGTTATAGAACAAATTCATCACCTTAGAGAGGTCATCGATTTTCACCGAACGATTGGGAGCTTCGATGTCTAAATGAATTCGTGATTCATGGCAACGGAACTACTTGATATCAATAAGCGGCCACTCGCGAATTAAGCTGGTTCTAGGAAGGGGCAATTGAACAACTGGATTACGATGTCCTTCAGGTAGAGCCTATGGTTGATCAAAGCTAGGGAAAAGGTTTACATGATGGGTCCCCAGGAGGGAAAACCAGTCGTGAATTGTAGAAGAGTTTTGAGCAAAATTGTGGATAATGGTTTCTATCAAGACGATATATTTTGATGCTCTTAATAACGCATCAACTGGAATAGGTGATTTTCCATTTAGTGGTAACGTTACCTGAGAGTTTTCATGTGCAAGAGGTCCAGTTGAGTCTCTGTTTGCCAACAAATCAATATACAGATTAAATTACCTATTGATTTGTGTACAAACTGAAGTTCACGTTGGAAGTGATTTTGACAGATCTTGTGGAATGCGCCAGCGGAACGAGTCCTATAGAGCTAAATTGGATATCTGCTACTGAAATCCTGTAACATTCCATTTAGTAGTATTTACTATCAGTAGCATAATCAACTTACGTTCTCCGCTATTATTGATATTACTCAAGAGGGGAAGAATTACTGATAGTTTAACCTGTGACGTATTTGAAAGGTCAGAAGTTTGAGCTAGAAGAATGTGTTTAATTAATGACACACTTGTGGAGCGTGTAAAACGTCGTAGATGCCATCCGTGGTCTGGATTTTTACTACTTCAATGTAAATAAAAAACCTGACCTTTATTGTGTGTGGGTCTTAAAATACACCTGTTTAGAGTAGTGCTTATTTATGATCTTCAGTGAATAAACGACTCGCCTCTGAACATTTATCAGCTTACACCTATAAAATGACTGCCACTGGTGAGTCTCTGTTCATCTAGGAATTAGCTTCCTGAATTTTCAAAAGAAATGTTTTCAAGATGTCGAATAATCGCAATCGATTCGTTTTCCTTGGTAGGATGAAAAAATGCTACAGTGTGGCTCCCTGGGTTCATTTGCTAAGTTCTATGAACGAAGACAATTCTTTGAACCGAGAAGAGTCTAGATGAGAACTAAAGTCTGTCGAAGGACCAATAACTTTTACAGCAACATTTCCATTAGGGGAACCGCACCTGTAAATCAAGAAAATCTATATGATTAACTGCACTAAGCTACACCTCAGAACCCCTCCAAAAGTATATTAATTGCCATGTGTCTAAAGACCCTTTCTGGCGTTCGGTACATTCGTATATAATCTCGGGAGATCTAAGAAACAGAAAGTTTACGTAGGTTTCGAGGAAGTTCCGTTCCCATGAATAAAAATTACCTGATAATTTGGGTCACTAGCGCTGTGGATTTGTGTGCAAACTTCGCTCACACGCGTGACACGATGGACTGTATTTTTATGCATGGAGAAAATTCTTAAGACGACTGCATGTAAGACATGTTACTTGTTGTCTTGGTGAACGTGATTATTCAGGTCCATAAGTTTTTTCGGATCATCGAACTTTGGTGATTCGCAAAAGTTTTGTTCGAAGAGTAAGTGTTATTTCTGGAAGTAAGGTTTTTTTGCACCTTCTCTGGTATTCCATAAACATGGTCGTGTGGAACGTAATGTAAGACGTTACTAAAAGATGCTTCATTGCAAGCAGTTTGAAAACGTATGTCAAGTTAGTCCAGTGAATTGAAACAGTCATTGTTAACTTTATCGGGGAAACTCCTGTAAAAATGTTTCATTTGTCTGATAACATGCGAATTTCTAAGAAGGAATTTGTATTTTTCAACAGTTGTACTTTTTTTCTGGAAGTCTTTACAACACAGGCCATAATACATATACACACACAGTTGATCTCACTCGTTAGCGGGTAGGCCACAACGGGTGAAACCTGTGTTAAACGTACTTTCTTCCCTTGCCTATCTAGCTGGTTAATGGTTATGTCCATCTTTCACGAGTAAGACTACTGATTATCCCAAATTTCTTATCGGAAGCGGTGTTTTGTTTATTGTTATTTTTACCTAGCAAGAACGCGAAAATAAACTCCACCCGTATGCGCGCATCGGCGATGTTGAAGTTCAGATTAGAATTGACCAAAGCAAAAGCCAAGCACAAAAACGGACTTGTTATCAGTTAGCGGTTCTGCTAGCAATACATCCGCAGGGAATGATTCCTGTTCGGTGCTTTAATTCCACCACATAAAACTTGCAGTTCCGCAACAATGAATAACACAGGGGTCGTAATCGGGCACTTTAGAAATAAAAGCAACACCTCCTGTCTGTCAAGTTGTTTAACCCTTGCACGCACAGGTCTATTATCTTGCCGCATGACTGACAAACAACAATCCGACGGCACAGATCCAGGTAAAATATCGACAGTTTTGGAGACCTGAAGAGAACTAAATCCATGCATCGTATTTTTAGCGGATAGTTCATTCGTCCTGTGAAATGAATAAGCTGCGGAAATCTTCAGCCAGTTAAGCGTTTGAAATTTTAGAGTCATTTCGAGAAAGTAGGACCTGTCAGAATGATGTAAAAAGCATTCACTGGATAAATTTGTGGAATATTTTGCACATTGCAGAAGACACTGTCAGGATACGAATTTACGAAACCAATTTTCCAAAGACAGGTGATAGAGATAAGCTTTAAGTAAACATTGGGCAAAGTAGTGAATGTATTTTGCAAATTATGTACAATATGAGCTCATTAAAAAAATAAGCTTCACGGAAGCCGGGGATTGTGTCTACTTGATAGACCCCGAAATGATCGAAACTGATTGTGTTATCGAATAATCTTCAGCAACCTTATGAGCAGCGTGCCCACTCAAGTCAACATACAGTAATACCTGGAATATGGTCCCAAACTAAACAAGTAATTGTTCTGGTGTAGGCTCTTTTGTAGAGAAATGCCACAAACTGGAGTTTTAGCTTTAATTCAACTGACCCTTTGATGTAACCTTGTTTTTTGTTTTTTTTCAAGTCAACATACAGTAATACCTGGAATATGGTCCCAAACTAAACAAGTAATTGTTCTGGTGTAGGCTCTTTTGTAGAGAAATGCCACAAACTGGAGTTTTAGCTTTAATTCAACTGAGCCTTCGATGTAACCTTGTTTTTTATTTTTTAAATTATCAATGAGTATGTTTCGACAATTAGTATTCTTGTCACTAATTGATGGTAAAAGTGGATGGTAGTGAAGATGTCAGTAAAAAGAATATTTTTTGAACTCATAACCTTCTCGAAACAACAATGTGGCGCGTGGTTCATAAACTACTTCATCGCCTCAGTGAACCTCAATAGTGGTAATATGATTTTCATCACAAAGTACGTGCATAATTTTAACGCAATCGGCCTGGTAATTCTTATATATAAAGGTACACATGACCGAGGCATCAAGCATACGTTTCCGGATAAGTTTTCCAGGAATTTGTAACTACTGTCCACTCGGCTTTTCAGTGTATATATGTATCGATTTCCTTTATAGTGTCAAAGCTTTTCCCGAAATTTTTCCCACGATGCACGTGAAAAATTAGCACGGGATGAAGATCACAAGAGTATATTAAATGTTCCGAGAGGGCTTATTAACTCTCTCTCAGTAACTCTGAACTTTAACCACCCAGGTTCATGATCGATCAATATAACTAGACAATAACAAAATTAACACCAGCGGTTAGCCGTATCATCAGAGAAAATGCTGAATAAGCAAATTAATATGCACTTTTTACGTATGGTGGAAGTCTGCATTCTTGTTGACCCTTCTGCCTGTGTTGACTCGGTGGCTTATACAGTTTTTGTTTTCTTCAAAATCTGTGAATGTTACATATAGTCAATCTATAAACAAAGAAAGCTGACCAATCATACTAACATTTATTAACTTCTGAAATTTCAACAAAGTGGGAAAAGCGTCTCCATTTAAAGATAAGTGGAATAAGGTCACCTCGGAGAGTGCTTCAAAACAGGGTATTCTGAACGGACATTTTCATTTTACTCTTGACAAGTATTTGGTTACACAAAAACACATTCGCCCGTACTATCAAAAAAAAACAGGCCGTTGCTGTGATTTTGATAATAAAGATTATAGTAAAAAGAAAGCACTTTAGGATTTAACTCAGCGCTTACTGCTTGAGTGGGCGTCGACTTTCGGGTTTGTGGTTGGTCTGGTGCTCCGCACTACAATGTTCCTATAAGAGGCGGGAGGAGTATTTGGCTGGGAAGACCCAGTGCATTTAGGAAGCTCAGTAAAAAGGTAAAGTAAAAGTAAAAAGGGTTGAAGAAAATAGGATTTCCATGTTACCATCAGTTTAACCGTTACTAACTGGGTTGGAGTACCATGTTCTAAATGTTTCTTAAAATAATGAATTTCTATTCGAAGCTCATAATAAACGAATAAATAGTAAATATATTTGGCAAATTAAATACCTAAATTCTGAACGTGAGTAGAGTATAGAGTATAACAGGTAGAACGATCGGAAATTTTGTCGACTTTGCATGAATAAAGTCAATTATTTGCCAACCGAAAATTCACGAATTACACAGGTCGGCATATCCCGAAACTAGTACCCGGTATTTAGGTCAGTCTAGTTTTCCTAAAGTTCTTTCACACGTACGACAGGTCGGACGTGTACTATATGCTTGACAGTCAAGTAGGTATCATAACTGTGACACAAATTTCGAGAATTAGCAAACACTGCTCTGGTCTTCCCGACTGTGGAAGTGATGTCAAATTCCGCCAGTCCACTGAATTTTAAATTTTCCCAGGTAGACGAACTAATCTACCATTTCGATCAGCTTACCCACAAGCATGAGAGTTGCGTTTGATCCCACTCAGTATTGCAGTAGCGCTTCAGAATTCACAAGTGAGAAGAGCAAACTGGACTATGCAGCAGAATTAGTTGGGTTTTTTTAAATTAGAATGCATTTCTAAAGGGTCAGGTCCGAGAGCGTTATCATTGACGCACTTGATATCTATGAGCAAAAGCTCCTGGAGTATTTCGATCCCGAGATGTTAGAGTAATTAAAGAGGATTCAGGCAGCGTATCAGTTATGAATTTAAGGGGGAAAGCGACACAAGGAATCCTTGCCTGATGCCACTGAATGTAGTAAACTCAGGAGAGAGTATGCCACAGGTACGTTCATGTTCAAACTTTACAAGAGAAGAATTTAAATCCTCTCTTGTTCCCAGGAACCGCCGAAGTATCTGGCGAGCGGCGAAGTCGAAAGCAGATTTGACATCGAGAAACCCGATCAATGATGATTATCGGAATGGGAGGGGCCGTTACAGGTCTTGTCGCAAGGTGAAGATATGATTGATGCAATCCCGGTCAGGGCGAAACCATGCTTGATTTACCCGAGTGTGACTCCTCCGATAATAAGCTACACTTTGAAGAAATCAGCTTGGAAGCAATTGCCAGTAAGCTGATGCTCCGATGATTTTCGTGCGATATTCTTTTGCACTTTCTGTATATGGGTATCACCGTTGAGGAGCTCCACTTTTCTGAAAATTTTCCCCCATCCAGGCATTTCGGATTAGGTTTGCTAGATTAACCACAGGGAACTTGCCACCTTTTCTTAAAAGTGCACATTTCAAACTGTCTGGTTAAGGAACTTTGTTGCTCTGAAGCCCACAGTCATTGACGACATCCTAATCGGGTTCATCAAATCCTTCCCGAAAGTGAGCTGGTGAAAGCCAGCTAGGCTACCCTTCAAAATCTTGGGAATATCGCTTAAGGCGAGGCTTCGGTGAATTGATGCGGGTCCCATCCTTTTCAAAAATAACACCCACTCTCCTTGCACCAGATGACTGGATAAGATGGGACATAGTATGACTGTTCGCCTTTGCGAAAGCCTTGGTCTTTTGCATTCCGCCGACTCCCTCCGTCATTGCTTTGGCTTTCAAGTTTGCGTTTGATGGATTTGCGCACGCTACTATGGTTGGTTGTTACTATTATAATCTTCCTGGATTTGCTCAGAGTTGTTTATCGTGAGGAGATCAGTTATCCGTTAGGGTATGAAAGGGGCCTCGAGCAGATCGTTTCAAAGGCTGTTAGCGTGACTTTTTTTTCACATTTTCTCCGGTTGTCATCCGAACCATTGCAATTCTAGTTAGATTCTTCGAGCTTCTGAGGTAAATCAACCCGATATTGTTTAGCTGCAGGGGCGCTTTGTTGGTGGTGAACTGAGTGGAATTGCATCGACCACTTGTTCCAGAAGGAAAGCGAATAGATAAGCGTGTCCGTTACGCAATCAATCGTCTCCGAAGGCGAACGTCTCGGATAAGATCATATGAAGTGCATGTGTGGACGGATTGTTTAATAGGCGCAAAACTGCAGAATTAATACCGGTTAGAAAGATACGAGACTTAGACACAATTTATGAGTAGGCCCAGAGAGGTATCGAGAGCTGATTAAAGCGTTGAATAAAAACGTCGCGAATTATGTTCGGGTAAACTGAGGGCTCAGGTTGCATCATAGAGGGTGAACCTGATTAATCAAGTCAAAGAAAACACTTGCTAGCCGTTGTCAATAAGTTTCATGGGAGGCCTAACAACAAAGAGGCAACTGATAAAAGGTTTTCCTGCAGTCGATGAGGGATCAAGAACGCAAGAATGCACTGAAGTCATTTTCAGTCTGACAATCTGTTATCCATAGTAACATACGGCATACAGGAATACTGTAGAGCAGGATCACCTATTAGACTGGCATTAGCTATGTGGGTTTCCCCTTTTTCACTCAAGTGCGCACTACCTATCAATATATTAGAAACCTATCCAAGCGAAATTAGCCATTTGTACGTTGTATCAACAAACTAAATGTCGGTAATGTAATTAGTTGACGGATGTTTCTAATTGACATTTTGTCCTTGTTTACGAGCTTTCTACTCCTGGAAATCGTCAAACAATTTTATAGGGTTTCACGTGGCAAAAACTGAAATCCACGTCGCTAGGCTAAGTGAGTTTCGACCCAGATGTTTGTGGATGTCGAATTTCTGATTGGTGGGGTTGTACATTGGCCCTCCACTTGTAAGTATATTCAGAGCCGATTTGGAAATAACGGTGCTAAAAGACAGAGGTCAATGTGAGTTTTGCTGCCGATATGCTGGTGTGCTTCTTGTACATACTGGATATGTGGATATTCAGCATCTAAAATGCAAACAACTTGTCAGGTTCCTGTCCAGCAGAGCCTGTAGACTTTGCTCACCAGAAAACCCTGGAGCTATGGTATGATTTACAAAATCCATTCTTTTAGAGCAAGGCCAATGTAAGATTCTAGACGGTAAAAGTGCGTATATTTGAGGGAAATCAATTGTAGTGACAGTGGGATAGGATGTTCTGTCCATTCGGGTTCTGTTTAAGAACTGTGTACTTAGTAATCATAGCGGTGGAGAACTTCGTGGGCCAATATTCAAACAATAAATGCTTCCCCTTATGAACCAGCCTATATGTTTGTTCAATGTTTCTAGTACATTTTGCCCAAAACGAACACAAATGTATGTTCAAACATTTCCGAAGTTCTGATTGTGCTAAATTTATTGGTCAACTCCCAAATAATCTTTCCAGATGAGCTCGTAAGTACTGCGATCGCAGTGCAGCGAATAAAGAGCAGCGAAGGAAGATAGAAAGCTAAAATAAGCAAAATAAATAGATAACAAGAAAACCATACTGTAAACTCGAAGGTCCATTTTCGACTTATTCATCTCATGCTTTTCGATTACTCTAAGGCCCTTCGAAAGTGCAATAGAATGGTCATCGCAATTCACTTACATGGTGCGCTGCCAGTATTCTTTAAATATCAAACAGTCCATCTTTAAGCTGCATTATCACCCACAGTTGTCTTATAATTTTTCAGATGCATGATTCTGAAGGAAAGGCCAAATATTCGGCTAAATGACAGAAATATAGAGGCATACAGAAAGTTCGTTTTTATAAATATAGATGATGGAGAGTATATTTATTGAGCCTCAAAATCTCCTAGGAATCATCCACTGACTGAAGGTTTGCTAAAGCTTTCAGGTTTGACGTTTTTCTGGATTGCAACATGCATAATGTAAGTTAATAGTGCCTGAGATTGTCAACAGCGACAGGAAGTTGCATGTCGTATTGAAAAAATGGCAAAATTTTCTGCCCCCACTTCTTGTTTAATGAAGCACTATGAGTGCTCAAATTTCAGCCTTGATCAGTGTAACATTGTTGCTCTGTTGTATCTGTGGGTGCGGAAAAAAGGATACTCAGAAACCATCCATGTAAATTTTTTACGGGTCTTCAGGTACTGAACTTTCGTCTGTCACATTTAAAAAATATTTTAACAGGGCGCATCTTATTATTAAATTGGGCCGGTTTTACACAATGACTTATATTGCTTCCCATCTTAATTAAACGACAAAATGTCTAATCAGTGACATTATTAAATTACAACTGTTTCTCGCATTGAATTATATGGCTTTTGATTTAATTAAAAGCCAATGTGATTAAACGATTCTCATGAATGTCTTTTGACCGGTAAGTCAATAACGATTCCCTGCAATACGCCCTAGCCAGTACCGAGAGTAGAATGTTGCATGTGCATATGAGCTAGTGGATTTAGATATGTAGTAGGTATGAAGTAAGACAAAATGTCTTGCGATTCTCTAATGCTAGCCTCCACTGAAGTTAGTTAGGCTAAACCTCCAGAAGTACAAATACCATGGAAATATCTAGATGAGTAAGCAAATATTTTCGGCCAACTTCCATCAGGAAGTAATTGAGTTGCAGATAGAAAAAATTGGAAACATGCGAGAAAAATTAACTGACAAACATACCTTATAAAGCCGGTAAACAAAAATAACACCTTGCTACAAAGAAATGGTCTATTCTGTCCAATCCTTGTTCAAAGACATTGATAAGTCCCCATAGTGATTTGGCTAAGATACCCTGCATTCCGGTCAGACAGGAACTTCCGTCATTTTACATAATTTGCTGTGTAAACTATGACGTCTCCACCCAACCCGATTTGATGAGATTTTTCGGCCATGTAAGTTTCGGAAAGAGATTTAAAAGGAACATTGTTCCTTTTGTTAAATGTATGCTGTTTTGCAATGGTTGCTGTTTTCAAGAATGTGAGATCTTGCTTTGCATCTAGCGTTCATCAGAGATCTCAGCCCGTGATAGAGACGGGATTAGCAGTTATAACGTTTACTCTTAGTGTTTTGAATGAATACAAATAAAAACCGGATAAGGTGCTGAATTGAAAACATATAATATTTTTTATCCAACATTATTCTTAGCCAGGTTGTCTTCAGACAGGTTTATTATGCAAATGTTTAGTCACATGGAACAAACTTCCATCCAGCCGTAATGATTGCCCAATTAAATTCTACAATGTATACTCAGAATCTTTTACTGTACATCCTGAGATAGCCACCATTTCGCTGACTTCTCAGGTTACGTTTAAACGTTTGAATAAGGGAATTCCGAATAAACGGCACTTTCTTAGATTACTTTAATCTTCTGACTAAGGCAACCAGAAATAAGCAGCCCTTCAAAGAAAGAACAGTGAACAGGAGTTGGGAAGAAGGACGCGCTCTGTTGGACTATTTTGGTTATTTACCAGTGTGTCGCGCAGCGCGACCCAGTATGATGCTGGTAACGCAGGGAGTGGACCGGTGGAAATAATTGTGAATATTGCAGAAACCGTTCTCCTGTCTGTTTCTTGCTGAATGTGGTGGATGTGTTATTGACAAGATAATGGTGGTGATGCCGCCCCCTATCGCTCTCCATCAAACAGATTATCAAGTTCATTCGTTTACGTAGTAACGGTATATCAACGGGAAAATTAAGTCGGTTTTGCTTGAAAATCTTTATCTTAACCGTCCACATAATTTTCGACATAATTTTTGACATATTATAACCTCATCTGGAAATCTCGGACCTAGTTACAAACAGAATCCTGGTCTATTTTGCGCATATTCCGGGCAAAAAATCAAATACGTGTTGACATCATGTCACTTAGTCACTGGTTTTTAGTGATCAAGAAGCACTGGTGGCCAAGTGTACATTGCTTCGTAGGGTGCTTTCAATGGGTTTGTGAATAAGCGCAGAAATACTGCCGTGTTTACAGATCTTTCGTAAACCCGGTGAACGATTTTTTTGGAGATTTTGGCTTGCTTTCGGGTGTGGTTTCTCAAAACGTTTACTAAATCTAACCTGAAACGCAAAGAACAAAAGCACTGTTAAAGGTAATTGCAGTGAGAGAAATGAAGTGAAGTATTACGTCGGATGTAGCTTGCTCAAAGCCAGCAGAATTAAATATCCAATTTGGAAAGCATCTTCATACTGATGTCAACGCAGAGCTTGTCTATCAAGAGCAAAACACCCCGCCATCATCTTTTACTCTTCGGGGTGTAACAGAGTGACCATTTCAAAATTGGATGGAAAAATGAGTATGAAGTTTAGCTTTATAATTAAAGGCTGACAATGCATACAACGTCAATTTTTGACGCGATTGGTAAACAAGATGTTTTAAAGAGCTCAAATTCACCCTTGAGTGCCTAGATTCAGCGTATGCCTTTGACTGAAGGCGAAAGCATGAATGTCAGGCTGGAAGGAACAGAAAACTATCAAACAGTAAGGCAAATTTTTTGAGAAGACCTTGACTGATCTAACTGCGGCCATTTACGGGGCATGAAACTGTTCGAATAAGTTTGGCTTGCGTCAGTCATTGAATTTTCTGCCTGTATTTTTACATGGAACTAGATCAGATTATTTGTTTCCGTTAAATTGTTGGTGAACATGGCGTCTGGCTGAGTGTTTTATTTACCAATTATTTACACTGATAACTACCAATTATCAAAAAGCGCTGTGCCAATTCATAATCGAGGGCCAAACAGGATGAAGAAAACAAACCGATGGTTCAAATGAAAGGTAAGCCCAACGTAAATAGTAATCAGAAGTACCAGGTGATTTAAAGGGTACCCTTCAGTGATCTAGATTAATGCCAAACAGTAAAATGTCTTATAAGAGTTCACTGCACAAGACAGTGTTATCGGTGTAGTACGGGACATTATTCAGTGACATGCGGATATTAGAATTCCTGGAAATCGGTAACAGCAAACGCATGGTGGACCTCTGTCAATAGCTTTCATCTAGATAGGGGTTGCATCGTGAACGGTCATTATACGTAAAACGTTAGTTACCATTTTATCCGAAAGCGAGGTGAAATTTATATCGTTAGTCTTCACTCTGCTATGCATATTGGTAGACATGCCTCAATGGTGAGTATTAAGAATACTGCTTTAATATTTGCTATATGTAGGTGGATATCCTCACGTTCCCCAAAAAAAGGGAGCTTAAAGGCCTTGATATAAAAACAATGTTAGAAATGAAAAATCGATTCGATCAAGTTGCTTGAACAGCCCAAACAACTACAGTTTGAAGCTTACGTGAACAGTGAGTTTTGTTCAGTTGCTATAGAGGTTAGCTGGATATATTTCGCAGTACATAGGTTCCGTTGATCTCCTGTGAATCAGTTTGCCGCACATTGAAGAAAGTGGCTTAACAAAACGAGGCGGAGTCTAACTGTGATTTGAGGCACAACAGTCGGTTGAAGCCTATCACATTTATGTGTGCGCAAAGGAGAACAATTTGAAACCTCAGGTACCTGGTGCATCAGGTACCAAGCTGACTGACCAGACGTTTGACTGGGGCTACAAGGACTTATACGATTTCGAAACAACACAAAAAGCTGCAACGGAGATCATGGAATTCCTTTCCCTTGATGCGTCTAGACATAGTTCTGTATTCCAGTAAACTTTACGAACGGTAGATTGCATTGAAAGCACTCCAAAATCCGTACTTGGTTCAATACTGAGTATCTTTTACTAGTCTCCGTTCTATTCACTTTTTTCTATTCGTCTAATAGCTTCCTCCGCTAACTAGTGATCGGTATGAGGTTCTTTAAAAAATTTCTTCATACGGCGTGCACTGCAGAGATTTCATACTTGGTTCAATACTGAGTATCTTTTACTCTTCTCTGTTCTATGCACTTTTTTCCATTCGTCTAATAGCTTACTCCGCTAACTAGTGATCGTTATGAGGTTCTTTAAAAAATGTCTTCATACGGCGTGCACTGTAGAGATTTCGCAACCCGAACCTTGCCCTTAAAGAGAAACGAGAGTTGGCTTAGTGAAGTTATATATTTAGAGCCTTCGTTGCTGACGAAAAATGCTAGGTCAGTTCCAGAGGCATCACAACGGAGAATAATAATCATCACCAGAAAGCTTAAGCACAAAGCGATAGCATTTGCAAACCAGTTACATTGTTCTGAGTGCTCAGTACCACCAGTTTGGTGAACCTAATGAACGGCTGTTGTTTCGCTACGGAAAAATTAAGGTTAATGACAAGTATTCAGCTGGCCTGAGCTTCATACTATTTTAGTGCGATACAATGCACTAAATTTTACTCCGGTAAGCTTATGTAAATATCAAGACGCAAGGTTAAGAAAAATTGGATAATGTGAGTGCGCTGCTTATCAGTACCTCTTTTTTGGAATACCTAGCCTGCTAAGCGTGAGCAACCTGTTTTGGAGTCGTGTTAATCACCAGCAACATGCTAGCATCGTAAGCACATACGTTTTACGTATTTGTGACACGCATTTCTGATGTGCTCAATCCAAGCAAGTATGCTGATAGCGTTGCAATCGTTTATTACGACACTAATTGCGGTGCGTGTTTATATTAGTGCACCACATGGGAATGGCATGTTTGGTGGTTTCAGAAAAGTTCCTAGGCTTGCAGTTTTCCCGGATTTACCTGGATGATAAGTTGACTGACAGAGCAGTATGGGAAACCTTTACAACTTCATATCTTTTGAAAATCTGGCCTTAAACACTGCGCATTGTATTAAGTAGGAACCTGAGATGTAGCCTGCTTTGGCGCAAATTGCTACAAACTAGCATATGCTGAATCGCGCCTGTTGTTTTAGGAATGAGTGTTCCAGTTGCATTTGCACTATGTTCATTGAAAACAGGACGCCCATTTAGACGCAGTAGATTATCCATAAATGTATTATAAGACAATGTTTCTTAACAATATTTCAGTATCCGAATTCTGCCCCAAAGCGACGCGCCATAATTCGGTTCGCTCCTCATTCACGGGCAAATCAAAGTCGCTATCGAAGATACATAATTCAAATTCATTTTATTCATCTTCCCGGAGATCCACTCAGACCTAAGCGTATTGATAAATTGTTCGTAATCCCAAATGCCGGAAATCCCCACCAAGCGATATAAATTTGTCCAACTATAAAGGAGTATTATTTTCGTAAAACTCGATCAGGCGATGTGAGAAGTCTGCTTGTTTAGCTTCTGGTATAACATAAACTTTGGGCTAGAACTAAGTGAGTCGGGTCAGTGGGTTTCTCGGGTACGTCGACTGCTGCTAAGAAGATGAGATCCGTTAGGTTACCGCATGTGATCCAGAGGCACGATGGTTTGATCTGGGAGCATAATTATCATGCACACTAATCCGAATTATGTTCATTGGATTTTTATACAGAGCCACGGAACTTCGTGTTTGACCCAAGTCCGGTTAACAAGTTACTATAATAAAAAACGGTGGTAATTTTGCAATATTTGTGAAGATGTAGACAAATTTTAAACTGAAAAGTTTTTAGCATGCCATCTTCAACACAACACGCTTTTGAAAATATGCTGCTGGACAAAGAATGACTCATTGTCTAACGAATTAGGGTATCGTGAAACAAAATTATTCAATCACCGAAGCGTCCAGTGTGAGTTTCAGAAATGTACTTTTATGCTTTTGAGATTGTTCGAAATTCTGAGCTGAAAAATGATGTCGCCACTCACCGTTAAAAGCATGGGGAATACAGGACAAGGTTTTACTGACATTGCAGCCCAAAACCTGTGTACTTCGCAATTTCTTGTGTTATACTATATTCTTTATACCATATTCTCTCTCTATATATATACTATATTCTTTAAAATACAAGTATACGGAAATGACTGCGAATAGCTACGAAACAAGGTCTACCTGTCAGGCGGGTTTCGGTTTAACAATAGAATGTTTTGGTTACATGGTGGATCTTTAGATTACACTGTAATTACGATCCGCAAACCCACGGAATATACACAATATGCCTAGGTACTTTACTGCAGTAAACTTAGACATCAATGGGGGGTTAGAAATAGGGGTTTGCATGATAAAACATCCGGTTTGACGGAAATGGTCGTGATCTTTCCTTTAACTGTCCTAGTCAAAGTGTGGATCCACTACTGAATCTGCTGAATTTATTTTCAACTTTGTCGGAAATCACCACTGTATTTGGCTGCTGCAAGACTTTGGTTGTCTCATGGTCGATAGTTTTATTTTCGGTGTATTCTTGTATCCTATCCAGTTGCAGCAACACATGGTTATTTGCAGCTTGCCCCACCTTTCTCATCACACGTAAAATGTTAATAAAAAGAAGCAATAAGATTTACGGCTGTAAACATTTGTTGCGTTGCGCTTTCCCACAAATCTTGTACACAATTAACTGCCGTTCCCAATATAGCGGCTTATATTTTGCTCAATGGAAAACGCAGCTGAGGCAACCATTCGATGTTCCCTAAATTCCTAGCTCCGATATTTCCCAACACGCAGATAATATGCCGAATTTTTTGCTCGCATAAACGTCGTTCACGTGGTCATGGGGACAATAAGTTGACGGATTCTCCGGAGTCAGTTGGGCTCACTGCTGACCACACTGGAAATGATTCGTCAGAAATTGACTTATAAGGTCTATCTGTCAGCTAGCTCAAACTGAAAAACCGAAATGGTTTCCTACTGTGCACCTGTGAATAAATTATACAGCTTATCGTGTTTATTACGCAACTGACGCAAACAAATTCCACAAGACCAGCCTTATTGCGCTCTATTAAGGGAACTTAGTTAATCTACGGAGATGCTGTGTTTGGTGAATTTCAGTAATTTGAGTGATTGAGTCTAGAAATAGCAGGAATACATCTCCTGGCAAATTGAAGACAAAAATAACTTACTCTGCGCTTCAGTACTCCTTAGTGTTCTGAGGTGGCAGATACTGTGGCTGAGACCAATTTTGTCAGGGCACCGTACTAGGCGTAAGGAACCACAAAAACAGACCAGTAATTTAAGACCCAGGCACCACTACAATAGGCAGGAAACATTTGCTTGAAAACTATTTACGGAATTCAACTTGTGGCCAGTGGCCATTTAAGTAGCCAGTGTATTTTACGACTTGATTATTTCCACAATGCAATGCTCACATAGTTAGCTTCACTTCCCACTCCAGCCTAATTCACACAGACCCTATGCAAATTATCCTCGCCGTTCTGCTTAATCAACAACTGAAAACTCGTCAGCTACCACCATCATGTCATTTAACCACCGAAACTGAACTGAACATACTTATTTTGTTTTTAAAGTAAAAGTGAAATATAGTTGGAATCTCATATGATGTCTAGCCCCCGGAAAATGTGCAAAAGTGGGAATAAAAGTGTCAAATAATGTTAAAAATGTCCTGGTTTACACAATCGACTAGTCATAAAGCGAATATCCAAAGACCCCAGGATAGCAGATAAACACGGGCTTAAGCCTCGTATGAGTGTACTGAAACTGTGGGAATAAAAGTGTCAAATAATGTTAAACATGTCCTGGTTTACACAATCGACTAGTCACAAAGCGAATATCCAAAGACCTCAGGATAGCAGATAAACACGGGCTTGAGCCTCGTATGAGGGTACTGAAACGGCATGAAGAATACAGAACCAAAAACTGTTGAGTACCGTACCTGGAGTTGTATCGCAAGACCTGTCACTCATTTCTTATTTCGACCTCCTTACTCCGTTTTACCAAGCAACCCTCGTCCACACTCTCTTATCTTGCTTCATCCGTCTAAACACTGCAGGGTTTGCATAAAAATGCTGCCTAAACTTACTCTAAAAATTGGTGCTTCTGTGAATTTACAATTTACTCGATCCCTTCCGTATTCCAGAGTATAGACATCTTGGCGTGGATGCAGTTTCCTGCTAAGCGTACACAAAAAATCAGAGAGTTCGGATGTCATCTTCGAAATCATACGGTTGAAGGAAGGGAGTTGTTGAAGTCCTATACTGGATTCTGATCCGTGTATGGGGCCAAGTGTGTGAATCTTTGGCCCTGGTGGATGATGAATTAACTTGGGTAGCGCTTACGTATTCTTAAAACACTTAACTTTGGCTTGTTTTTCGGCTCCTAGTCGGTAAAGACGACTCAGGTTAATGCGGGTTGGATCCCAAATGGAGTCAAATAAATATCGATCCTTCTAGACAGACCTAAAGCCTCGGGTTGCTCAGACGCGTTAATGTTGGTCAGTTAGGTGGGAGAAGGATATTTCTACATGTACATGGGTTTCATAAAGTGAATTTCTCAATGAAAATTGTTTATTCCTGTTCACTCTTCAGAAGTCGCATGTCAGTCGGGTGCCTTTTATGGTGGTTTATTTGTCTAGCTGTGCAACCACGACGCATGTTTTTAAATAATGGTAAATTTCCCCTTATAGGTTATTTAACCTAGTCAGTGGGTAATTTGGTTAGAAAAAAGTTAACAACACTTTCCACTGGAACAGAAACTCTTCTTCCACGACAAATTCACACATACTGGAATGCCTTCCAGTATGATTTGCTACATGTTCGTGTTTTGTAAATGTGGCATCTTCTCCTACTTATGGATATGCACCTTGACCGAAGTTGTGACTTAGATAAACGGTAACCAGCAAAGCGCGGCGGTATAGCAATCGTTGCCGTTAGATCACTATCAATACGTCCCTTCCCTGGCATACATGCAGTTCTATAACATCGTGTATAATCTGTCAGAATCCTTTGAACCAATTGGTGCACCGGCCATCGTTTTGTTTACCCACTGATTGTGACAGGGCAAAAAATATTATTTTTTACTCATAGCTGCATACAAGACTGATTTTCTACTTTCTGTTACCAAAAACCCTCGCTTTAAGTGGGCGTGATGAAACAGTTTTACGGTCAACGCACAAAATGTTCAATTTTCAATCTGAAAGAAGTAAAAGAATTTCAAAGATGGAGCTGTATACATCCGAGTTTGTGTGAAACAGCGTTAGTGGCTATTTCGTGGCGGGCTACGCTATAAAATTTGGTACTATCGTCTGACGCTCTGCATTATCGCAGGGCACGATGCAACAAGATTCACCTTTTTGTCAGTGTGTTATATAAGCTGTCTTTTCGTACTCTGGCTCCTCGGGAATTAATCCGAATAGTGGTGGAAAAAATAACTGGACTTCAACTTCTATTTAGCCTCACTAGATTCTTTTTAACTAGGTGGCTTTAATTTTGAAGGAAGTGCGAAAGAACTGTGTGTTACTACTCTTCTGCACTTATTTGTTTCTCCGCAGCAGTGAAGGACAATGCGTGGCCCGTGAAGGCTCGACTGGGCTGCAAATTGTGCATTCCTTCTTGTGCAAAATGTGCATTCCTTCTTGTGCAAAATGCAACCAGCATGCATGTGGTTAAGAAAGTATATGTGATAGTTACATTTGGATCCTAATAACAAAGGAAATATTCTTGGTAATATTCATGGGTTAGGTTTATTCAACAAAAAGTTTTATATGTGTATTCATACGGTTGTTGTTTGAAAACTCTTCCTTCTTCCTTCCGTCTAGGGCAAAAAGTACCGAAGATTGTTGATAATAAATGTAATTAAGTCATTTCTGAGGGAATCTACCCAGTCAATCCATATTTGAACGTGTTTTCTTTTTAAGGGATGATGATTCGCACTTCAACAGCACGAAGTGAGGTAGCGCTAGTATGCAAACATCGTGTTCCAGTGACTCGGAGTTTAAATTCTCACGAGGTCAATAACAGGCACAAGCACAGAGTGCACGGTAAGCATGAATTTAGGTCCAGCAACCCCCTCTGATTTGAGCCAAACCAACCTTTATTGAAAGAACAGAAACGCTGCTTTTCAAGTGTCAATAATTGTAGCATACAAAGTAAACCAAAATGGAAACTAAATAAATTTCCCATTGGGAAATGTGAGACCAAATTAATCAGCAATCTTTGTTTATCATCTTTATGCCGTCACGTCATTAATGGAGGTTACTCATAATACAAGCCGCTCATCAGTACCACCACTACAAACAAATTCCTCAAAGGTGCACTAGATATTGTGATGGGGGAATTAGTGATATATATTTTTTAAAAGAAAAGCAGGTAAAAGTAGATGGCACATAGCAAAAATAGCGACTCCCGGTATGCAAATTCTTTCGGATGGGATCATTTAGTATGGGGTGTGGGTTTAACGCAGTGTGCTGGGTGATCGCTGCATAGATTCATATTACCAAACGTCTAAGAACACCTTTTGAACCTCAGAATTATTGATAATAAAATGCGTCATTTTACCAGGTAGTTAATCATCAACTTGTTGCTGAAGATTTGCTACTTCGGCCAAAACGTTTCAAAATTTCGAAGCCAAGAGTCTATGTTTTGGTGTGGAAAGACTTGCCGCACTGTATTACTGCTGTCAGAAAGCGCTGATACATAGAGTTTGTTAACTAAAGACAGCAACCTTATACGGAAGTCTCTCTCTTTGCAGTAATACTTACTTTTAAACTGAAGCATTATTTAGTAGCAATCATAACTCAGTCTCAGTACACTGGCTAGCTGCATTTGGCAGTTCTGGTAAGAACTGTTTGGGGAACGCCTATAATCCATTAATATGCATTACCAACACTTTAGAACTGTCATCAACGGCCTAAAGCCAGGGACGCATAATAAGTAATGCTGTCCAACGCCAAATTTTTGGGAAACCTATTTTAAAGTAAAATTCACATTCGGCACATTTGTCATCAGGAATGCATCTGACACCACGGATGAACAGAAGGCCTGCTCTCTGTTCCGAGATTTGTGTAGTCCAAACGGCAGTTGTCAGGTCATTTATAGTCTCTAAGTTTTGCAGACCTCATGTTTCTTTGCCTGCCGCTGAAAAGTTGGTTAAGTTATCCGCTGAAATTACGGTTTGTGGAATAGACATAACCTTGTCAACCCTTTCTATGATTGTCTAATATGCCGGGCGTTAAAAGCGAAAATTTTGACGACCCGTATTTACGCGGTTATAATAAAACACAAAGGAGGTGACAGAGGCATCCGTTCGCTTATTGAGTGCGTGAAATGTCAAACTTGAAGTTCTTCCCGAACGGAGTGATATGAACGGCCGGACTGATTGTCTCATTTTTAAGATTGAGATCACAAAATGTTAAAATGTTAAAATATTTCATGGCAAAGTAGGACTAGATATCATATAGCAATAAACTTGTTTTGAACACCGATGCGTTGGTATTTGGACAAGTCATTTTGCCTAGACCTTTTTAAGGACATTGTTTTAGCTACCTTGAATGCTGGTTTACCACGAGTGATTCTACAGAACGCAAGGAGATGACCTGAAGGGACTGATTGTAACTGGATATATTTACGAGTTTATCTTTTTAGTTGGAATTGCCTTAAGATTTAAAAAGCCCTCTCTGAAGTTGATCAATTTGCAATGAGAATGAAACTAACGCTGACTCGACAGCAATCCTAGAACAAATCAGGCACACGTAAGAAAATTTTCTAGCGCTTGATCTGCTAGACCACTTTGCATAATAATGATCACAAATGTCATGTGATGCGTCAGAACCTGAGCACTATAAAAAGCCAGTATCTTTCGCGTCTTTTACTGACGCGTTTATTTAATCTCAGACTCCCACGTACTACCATGCAATTTTCTGTTTTCCCGTTAGTACTTTTATTTTGCTTCCTTTTTCATTTTAAACACAGTGAGAGGGATCTGCGGAACCAAAATATTTTCATTTGCAACGAATGCGGTACTGCTTTTTAGAAAACATGTCAATTGGTGACTTATTTCTTAGAACGTACGAATTTTTGTACCTTGTACAAAGATGTTCGTTAGAGAAGACCATATCTCCTTGGGAGTGCTGTAAAGAGGAAACTAGCATAGTGATTTGAAAACAGGCAATATTCTTCATGGTTGTAAGATGTTTGTAAGAAACTAAAGTTTTAAATCGTCCCAATATTTGTTCTCGCCGACTGTGTTTTCAGTCAAACTGCAGAGTGCTTATGGGCACCTGTGGAATGTTTTAGACTCGTTTTACATCATCATTTCGAACACTCTCTTCTGTTCGGACTTTAAAAGAACTACAGTAAACAAGCATACACATGTTCGGCCGCTCAGTTGTCACAATATGAGTGTGCTTGGCACTCCCTGATGAGGTTCTGTTAACACCGCTGCCATGCAAACCAGGCATGTTGGATTCAAATCCCAAATCTCGCAACGGCATGTACCATTCATGATTTCTAATAGAAGGAAAAACTGATTCAGCTGCTTTGCTTGTTGGAAGGAGACCATACTAAATCTATATAGACGGTAACAGAACAGTAAAGATGGAGGCAGCTTTAATGATTTTTGAATACTCGCTACAGTTTTGAAGATTTATTCCACGAAGTTGACATGAATGTGTGTTCAGATTGGCTTCTGGTTGTCTGTTAATTTTCTTTGCAGAATGTTGCTGTGCATTTTTTTCGTAACTTCGCGAAATATAGGTCTAAACAGAATCATGCGAAAGAAACAATTAGGCCTTGCCGTTCATACATCTATTAAATTTAGTTCCCAACAAAACCTCCAGTTTGATGACCATCGAAACGGTATTCGCGACAAAGAATAATGCCAAACAGGAAAGCTAGTCAACAGTCCTACCCATGCGGAAAATTCGCAGTAAATGATAAACTATACCAAACCGTTATGTTTTTTTTTGATTCTTGGAAACCACCTGCACCAAGCGACATCTGAAACAGAGAAACAAGGTACCAGTATCTTTCAAACTAATCAATGTCACTGCACATTCAGACACAACTGAGCGTAATCAAACAAACTTGCACGATCTGATTATAGTGTTTATTAATTTCCAGATGTGCATGTCAAGTAAGACGTCTACAATCTGTCTTTTGTTAGGTTCAGTTCAACGGGCTCTTTTGTGTTCAAAACCGCACTTACTTTTATCTCTGTGTTTTCCAAACAGAATAAAACTTGCTGTCTAAATGACAACCGTAACTTTAAATACACCACTTCAAAAAATGAAGATGTATCTATCAGGTGAATAGTTTTGCCCTGAGCTTCAAAATATCTGCACCTGAAAAGTGTGGCCTTTCTAAAAGCCGAATCGGTTACTATGCTGTAGGGTGAAATACTACTGGAAATTATCCTACACTTACCACGTAAACGTTTGGATGAACCGATTGCAACAGCATTTTCATATCGCGCCTTTTGAGGCGGGTAAATCTAACGCTGCCACCTACAGTAGGGGTGCCACGTTCGCTTCGCACGTCAGATATCTGGAATTCAAACCATGACACGGTCGGTATATTTCTGTTTCAAAGCTCGTTCGGATGAAAGACTAATTACTGTTATCTCTACTCGGGGGACGCGTAACAACGTGCTATCATAAACGCACGAAAACGTGCTTGTGTACACGAACGTTTTTAAACATTAACACTCTTCTCGCTAACTAGGTGGATAAACAGAATCTGTCAACTTGGGTGGCAGTGGAAGCGAATAAGGAACCACGCGAAAGTGACCTCGGGAACCCCGAAAGTGATGCGGATCAAGCGTCTCCTAGTTTGCCTCCAAAATTCCGGTTTTCAGGACCCTATATATTTTAAAGATTCAATGTTTTTAGTTGGGCAGCAGTGAAGCATGAGTGCTGAACACTGATATTATGAATTATGGTGTCATGTTCTTTATCCGCTCTTGTTTTCTGAAATCCGTGCAAAACATCATCAAAACCTAGATATGTGCGTGTAAATTCCTGACTTCATAACCCCAACGGATTATCTAAAAAATAACCGACCGTTCACGAGATGTCTAGTGACTGGAATAGAAAAAATAGCCTGTTGATCAATGATAACCTTCACATTTGTAAAGGATATTCGGTTTTGTTGCATAAAGAAAGTTGCATCAGGGCGCTTCAGTTAAAATACTCAATTTTATTCATAGAAATAGAATACACAGGCTAACACTGTTCATTTTCGTCACTTGTAGATGTGTCCCCTGGTAGCAAGTTCAAAAAAACCAATTAAAAATTTCCTATAAAGACAAGTTATAGCCCATTTGTGGGGCTCATGCATACTAGGTCGCAGAAGCCTCCGTGTGAATGTCATATTCTAGATAACTCAAATCACATGAGCTTCACCGATATCTACTTGCCGAGATTTCGCGCTATTTTAAGTACGCTCCACCAACCTGGTTGGCAGGTTGGCTTGGTTACTTTGTCGTTTCAGTAGTTTTCGACGACGGGTAACAAACCCTGGGTTTCTGTAACCATCCATACCATACCAGGCCTGTGGTTGAAACCGTTTGTCATTTGGGATTCCGGTCTCAATAACAGACAGAAAAGATCCAGTAGATAAATTCTCCTCCATTTTAGACGTTGGGTGATGGCGCCCAGGGTTGGTGCCAGCTTTCGTCCGGGATCAGGAAAAACTAACAGCCCTGAACAAATACGCTTTTCTTTCTGTGAAAAAAGAAAGGGCTTTATGTATAACAGTCTGCTGTGGACATGAATAAGCTATTATAGATGCCTTATGATAGATCGCGATTTGATCGCTCCTTATTAGGCAGGGATCCCAGCCTGCAAGAATTAAAATCAAAATGCCTGCAACGAATGTTCATAAGCAACTGAACTCACAAGCGATGGCGTTGTATATATCGACCATTTTATGCCAATTAGTCTGTTCATAACACTACAAAGAGCCTTCAAAGTACATAGAAGAACGGTATTCATGCGTATTAGATTAGATAGTTAGTGGCATTTTTTCGTTAGTAATAAAAGAGGCTTTCTGACGAAGTTGAACGGGCAAATATATACACATGATATATTAAAAGATGGACCAACAAGTAGCTGCAATGATGCTTTGGCATTTTGAAACTTACGCCTTATATTTGGTTTGATTCCCTCAAATATCCCGAAGGTTTTATAGATAACGCTAGATAAAATTCGTTCTAACAGTTCTTATCGATAGATAGATGTTTGGGGTTCCGATCGTGGAACGAAAACGCCGAAACTGTACAGCCTCTAACTTGTATTAGGGGTTCGATAACGGATCGTAAATTAACAGCTGACTTTTGAATGCCACCATAAAATTGCCTGAAGTACATGTGGTAATCTATGTTCTCTCATTGCTTCTGCTTCCGTTTTAAGTGGCTACGAAACTCCAAGGAAAATATCAGTTCTTTTGATGGAAAGCCCTACAGTCTAATATTATGCTGATAGCGATTTCTTTAGTGTTGTGGGCAAAATTCGTTTCAGGGATAAGATTAAACTGGTTTTGATATATTCCGCTCCCGAGTTAACCTTAAAGAACGAGACTGGATGCCCTTCACCCAACAACGCACCAGTCATCAGGATACCAAAAACGAAAGACGTATGGGAGTATTTTTGGAGCGGCGAAACGTATCTTAACGGAAGCCTCAAATTGCCTTTTAAAACTAAGCGAAAGTTCTTGAAAGCTCGGAACCCGTACACCATATTGTATATTTCTTCGCCCTATCCGTCAGTTTCAGTGGTATTTTCGGGAAACTAATAAAGCAACTAAAAGACTCGGTGAAAAATTCACCGAGAGACCAATCGAAAACTAGCCGGGTCCTTCAGTTACGCTACCCTTCTTCATCTAGATGTGTTGCACCAGTCAGCCTCTTTTTTCGTTTCGTGAGAAGTATGAGATAGCAATAAATTTCACAGACGTAACACGCTATTTATAAGGTCCACGAAAACTCCTGGACAGCCCTTCTTTAAGCTCATATGTGGGCGCAGTCTCTACGATACAGTGTGATGCCATATGTCCGATTTCATTTCAATAGGAACAGGAAACGGTCCGGCGCAGCACATTCACTCGATCAAGAATTTCATGAACTAGAGGTTCAGTTCGGCTTCCCATTGGGTGAAGTCGGTATAAAATTGTTTTTTCTAATCTGTGCTCCTGTAGAACATAAACGTGAAAACTGTGCCTGCTTTTTGAGCTCCAGGAAGAGCAAAGACTGTCGTAGGTTGTCGAACAAATTCTAGAACCATTTAAGCAGTCTATCACATTCATACAGAACATCAAGTAAGGTTATAAAATGTGGAGTACTATTAGAAATGTTACAGTGGATTAAAAATAGGACTAAATCACGGACATTGTCTCACTTGTTTGTTTTTATGGAATTGCAATTCGTCCCCAAATACTGCGCCCAAGCCGCTACGTTTCTTTTTTTGATGACACAAAGTGCAAACAATTAATCCAGTGGTAGTCAGACCGGGTGTTTCCAGTGTTTTTTTACGCATGGCCTATAAATGATTTGACGGTACTGGTAAATCAGTTTGAACGAGTCCATTTAATGATACGATAGTTGACATGGGATAAAATTGGACCATATTTTCATTCGATACGACAATGAACCACTCCCAATCATAGTGCTCTCAGCATCAACAGCGGATGGAGAAAGTGTGAGGACTTTCCAGTTGGCTGAATATACCCATTGTAGTCATGAGAAAACAAGCTTTGTTCGCTACCTTCTTCATTCTCATGACTTTCCAGTTCCTGGATATCGTAGAAGGGATGGATGGATCGTTTTAAAAAGTGTTATACCCATTTCATGAGAAAACAAGCTTTGTTCGCTACCTTCTTCATTCTCATGACTTTCCAGTTCCTGGATATCGTAGAAGGGATGGATGGATCGTTTTAAAAAGTGTATACCAGAAGCTTGATCAAACAAGCCTGTTAAGTCTTATAGTTTTGTAGAAATGCAGAGCCCGATCTACAGTTTACCCAAAAAGCTTGCTGAGAAATGGATATCTCGGGCAGTTTGTTAACGGACAACTCAAACCCAAGAATAAACGTTTACCCTTACGGTGCACATCGATCACGAAATATCTCATCTTCATTTGCCCCCTCTTAAAAAGCGACTTGGTGGTCCGTAGTCTAACCGCTGCTTTAGAAAAGAGGTCTTACGCCGGGACTTGAGGATACGATTAAGTGGTCGTTCACTGCTCAAGGTAAACCCTAGAGATTGATTGCCCGCCCACCTTTAATCTCTGAAGGAATTCGTGGTGACAAGTCAGGATTTCTAAAAACTAGACGAAACAGACACGCGCCGTGTGAATGCTTCTCATCTGCTTGATGGAAACCATCAACTCAACTTACGTCATACTAGATCTTCTGTTACTGAAGATGCGTGTAAAGAGCTTGGGACTTTCTTGTGCTTCCCCCTCCCCGAGGAGCAAACAAACAGAGCACATGGAGCCTCGTCTTTAATCCACATAAGTGAAACCTCACAACATCAATGCTCCATAGTAAACACGTTGATAGAAGGAATAACGCTTAGACCAGTAACTGTAACCAGGCTCAATAAAGTGTTTTTGGACAAAAGATGCATTTATCATATACAATCATCAAAAGTTGATTGGAAGTTTGCCCACTGAAGACAACAAATTCAGACAGTTAAGGCCATGCCCAGAGCTTTAATTTTAGACCACGAATGCCGCCAATTCGTCCTTCAGTTGAGTCGACTGATCCATCAAAGAAAGTTGGCCTTAGTAACAGCAGTTTTTACATTAATTCTGTCTGCAGTTTTTATTAAATATCTTGTCTTTTCGTCACAAGTATACAAGTAGAGGTGTTCAAGTGGCATCGGTATGCATTGCTACAAACCTCTCGTGGGATTCTATGCCAAGGGTTTCTTTTTTTGGTTTTTGTGACTTTCTGTTTAATTTACCATTTGCATGGTTTACTTCCAAGTGACTGAAGAGTGAAATTTGAACCACAAGTATTTTTATAACTTATCAAGGGACACACCAGCAGAGGGCTTCATTTTGAAGGACCAGATTAATTATTTCAGCGGACGACAATTTGGTCAAGCGGGTAATGAGAGACCAAACACACGCAAAGTACACTTCACGGCTGCTTTTAAAGTTAATGCAGACCCTGGACGGCCTAACTTAACACATAAAATCCATTTTGACATTCTTTATTTGTTCCAACTTGGTTTAGTCACTGAAGAAAAGCACGTTTGCTTGTATATATCATAGGCCACTTAAAGGCTCTCACTCTAGTATAGTCACCAAATGTTACAAGCAGATTGCCGACGAGTATGACTTGAATGACTATCACACACCACAAATGGGTAGCCTTTAAAATAGTAAATACTAATAGAATCTGTATTACCAGATGTTTTTCGAACTTTAGTATGGTTTAGCTAGTGCCGCTTTCATGCAGACTAACCCATACAATTTCGCCCTGGAAAAAACTGGCGAAAAATTTGATGCCAAGAAATGATTAAAGAAAGCTCTGTTGGGTTCATTTAGCAAAAACGTTCTTCAAACATAACTCACAAATAATGATTGACAATCCACGACCATTCTTTTTTTTAATCAAAATTAAGTAAAAACATATTCCCTGAAAAATCCTTGCCAGTGGAATCCCATTAATCCTAAAGTCGTTAGAATTAAATGTCACCTCCAAAATTACCAGGAAATGAAAAATAGCTTGTAATAAGACCTTTGCGTGACCAGTGCGTCAGCAGCCGTTTCGTGCTCATTGCTGTAAATTTTGGACCTTTCGTGCACCAAAATAATTGCTTTTGAAATCGGACACTCAAGGTTTACCAAAGATTTCTTCGGGGAATTTTATTGTAGCGCATTTTCCTTCCACCAAACCCTGCGTAAAGGTAAACGTGCTCAAGTGGCATTACGCAAATATTGGAAACTTATCCCACGTTTACTTCTGTCGGATGATATTTACTTCCTACTCTCATGCTCTTTACCAGTTGGGTGACTTGGTCAAGGCCTGTAGCACTAATAACCCCGAAGTAATCGTCTAGTTTTCTAACCATTTTGGATGCACTTTCTACCAGCCATCACTGTAACTAACTCTTGACAACGTACCACTTGAGTTTCCACGGCGAATTCGCAGGAACACTTGAGAGAGTGGATAGTGCGCAGGCTATGTTTCATGTTGCACATTTGGATTTCTAATATAGACACCCACGTTATTTCAGTTTAAAAAGTGTAGTTATGCGTCACACAGTGCTGCAACTTACTTTCACCCGTTTACATCAACTGATTTAAAAAAAATAGATCTCATGATACTAAAAACATTTATGTTGAGAGTTTTGCAGAAAATATTACACTAAAAGCTAAAAGTACACTGTTAAGGTGGATCTTATAAGATCCCATCCATTTGGCAAAATAATGAAGTGCAAAGTGAAGCTAAGTAATACACGTCATAAGATATAAAACGTGCAAAGCTTACAAGAATACGAAAGAGCAAGAAATAATCAGCAACTGACTGATTTATTAAAGGAATAGCCCGCATATATTTTTTGCGGAAGGCATGCATAACTGAGCGTGGATCCAAGCAATGAGTACATCAAGGTATTTCTGGAGCAACAAGCTAAAATTGCCAACTAATGTACCCCCTTCTATTGCTTACTTAAATTTGCCATACATTCCTGGTGTCAATTTTTAAGGTTCAGCTGAAATCTGATAAGCATTGGCTACTGAGCGAAGCTCTGTGGAACAGTCTTAATATACCACTGGCCGCAAGATTCTTTCCAATGTGCGAAAGGCACTTTTAAAAATGGTACACTTGGCGGAAGTTTCACTTAACCAAACCTCCGACTTAAGAACAACCATTGCGTTCCCTAGCATATTCTGTATGGGAAGGCTAGTATGAGGTACCTCAACAAAGGGCTATAGTCTTTTTCACACTAAAGATTTACAAACAATGAAGTGGAAATAATACATCAGTTATCTCTTACGGATAGTTTGGGTTACCGGAATCTACTGTGTTTCTTCTTTCCTCATCACAGGCATTCCATCTATGACGTTTGTGATTTACGAGGCGGTTTTTATGACAGTTCAGCTATTGCAAAGCATATATCACATAGATTTAGAATATTTCTTTGCTGTTTCTAGTTCCTTCCAAATCTCCCTAAAAGCAAGATTTTTTGACGGCCTTCAATTTTTGGACTTATTTTCCAGGTTAAAATAAATTTTAATCTTTAGAGGCCTGCCTACAAAGTCAAAATTACTTGGTGTAGTAGCGAAATTGTACTCTGGTTTCTAGGCCACCGGTTTTAACGGATTTATTCAATTATGTCAGTATTTCATTAGAAGACTTCGGTTACTTTCAATCAAATTATCAAATAGTACTGTAAGTTATGTCCAATTTTATCATCATTGAAGGGTTTTGTTGCTTATAATAAACGTACAAACATCGGGAATGATTTTGACAAAGTGATTTTGAAGTAATCCGCTAGGTGGGCTTGTTTTTTTGGAGCCTCACTTTATTGCTCATGGTGTTTTTGTTTTATTTTAAAGCCATGAAAACAACTACCCCAGCATTTGTAAACACTTTCATATTTAGGATAAACTGTTAGGAAAAATCACACATTTTGAGCGTAGGAGGTAAATTTTGTATGGGCTCTTGTAGTGCATCTGCCTTAATTCATGTGAAATAGTGACCGCAGCACCCACTTTAACTGCGCTCAGCCACGCGCCGTACCTCAAAGTCAAAACAACTAAAAGGCTTATCCACAGATTCAGAACTCGGAGTATAAAGATGGATTGCAAGATTGGGTAGACTCCAGGTGGCGGGAATTCAAATCAGTCCACACAATATCCGCACGAAATTAAGCCAGGTCACACGTTTCGTGAGAGTTTTGAACCACTTAAGCAAGCAGTTGACAAGCGTTTAAGTAAGCATTAAAACCTAGGATGCTAGTGTAAACAGAGGCGCAAGCATGACAATAACGACAAAACACAACCCCTTCGAGAAGCAAACCGACACGAAGGGAAACTTTCAGTGTGATATTCTACGTCAAATGTCTGTTTGTTCTGAAGCTTTAAAAGGAGTTTGTTATTTTGGTTCCATGAAAACTGCAGGTGGATTCTTCTAGGTACGCTTTTATTGCGCTCCAGTCTTCGACTCGTATCCTGATTATTTTTCTACCAATCCAATACAACAAATTCGTCAAAAGCATTTAATTACTTAGCAGGGTAAACCTGTGACTAAAACTTGTGACTAAAAACTATTTTCGAACAATTTGCAGAAAAAGCAATACAAGTGCTCAACAGTTGTTTACAATCAAGAAGACAGTGGTCAGTGTCTGCAAGAATATCTTTTTAGGTTGACTCTGGCATTTTTCGAATACAGTAGCCTTGCTCTTGCGTAATGCTCTTGCGTAACGTGCGGGTAAATTGTTCAGATCCATTCATGTACGAAGGGAAATTTTCAAGTCTCTCCGCTGCAACGCGTAATCAGAATAAAATCAGAGAGACAAAGTGAAACTACGTAGGACAAATCAATATTTATAAAAATACAATTGGTATTGCTTTTATCGTTGCGTGGTTTATGAAGCAACCAGATTGGAACTTAGAGCTGAGTACGGGAAAACTGTAGGTTAATAATGGTCAACATCAAAATAGCTGATGGCACATGCTATAACGGTAAACTTCAGTCACCGATGTTCAAACTTACAGAATACCTGACTTATTTGTCACACATCACGATGAAAACCATTCGCAATTTCTTCTGAATAACTGTGGTTATGAAAATTTCTTCCATTCTGGGCCATATCGGGTGTCTTGAATCGTACAATATTTGTACCACATGTCTAAATACGTGTTTGTGATACAGTCCCGTGATGTTCTTCTCTTATAAATCAGCAACATGTCTTGTGTAAGTGAAATTTACAATTAACGAACATGCTTTTAATCGTATGCAGGTACTATACGAAGAAAAAACATAAAAGACCTGAACGTCAATTCTCCCGACGAATACAAAACGTTTTGAAATGGGCTCCGGTAATTTATTGTAAATGACGATTACCGGATAATCACTGGTTTACCAAGCTAAAGTTTAACAGCAAGTTATCAATGCTGGTAGGAATGTGCGAACCAAAAAGTGCAAAATCCTAGATCATTATGAATTAGCAGACAGAATTTTAGTCAAGCGCAACAATAGAGAGTAAAGAAGTAGCTCACTTTTAAAGGGTGAGGAGTTGCGAAACCCTCTCTGATATATCTCAGACTGTCAAACACGGCTAATACTTGAGTTGGCATTTCAGGAACATCGATGTCTCAGATACACGAGGAGTCAAATTTTACAATCCCACATCAATTACATTACAATCAATTACATTACATTCAATTACATTACAATCAATCAATTACATTACAATCATCAAAGTTGGCATAATCATTCCATAAGTAGCATTTTGAACTATTTGGCTCGGTTGTACTTGGTTCATGGTACACAAAATCTCATGGTATTCGGAGAATGACGTACTACCGGCAGTTAAGAAAAGCAGTAATTGTATTTAGGCCGCGTGTGGGATCTGCGCACTATTTTTAAAAAAATGTTCCACCAAGAACAATGGCCACAAAAACCTGGTAACAAACTGCTCAAAAGCGCTAAATTGGCTAGGAAAAACAAAAAGATCTCATTTGGCTCGCAGATATATTCCAGTAACTGTGACCTATTTTTACTCTTCCATGGGAGTAAAACCAACGATGATAGGACACGAAAATCGCCCGATAATCGATAGTCAGCAGAGCGAAAGTTTTCTAAATCTAAAAGCATAAAAATAATCTGGCAGGGTTTCAGCAAAACCAGCTTTTAAACAAGGGACTAAAAGCAGCCACTGGTTAGACGGCGCCGACTCACAATTAATTGGTAGCCTTTAGAGGGCAGCCAAACTTCACCATGCAGATCTGGATTATATTCTCTTAATGGAAAGATTTTCGGCGTTCGTAATTATTCCATAAAAAGTTACTTTCCTGTACCAAAATTACCATCCAGCTTAAGTATGAATGTGAGAATCAGGCAACATGATGTGGTCATCATAACTCCACCGGGTTTAGGAAAAAGATACATGTCGCCTAGAAGTTTGGAATGCAAAACAGGCGCGCTTAAAACTGCCTTTGTGAGCGACCCCTTGAAACCGATCGTAGTAAAATGTTTTGGCAGTTCAAAATGCTACACTGGCTTCGAAGATTAAAAGGGGTCATCCAGATTTACCTTGTGTTGCATAAAGCTGAAGCAACAGGTTGTCAGAAATACCATAGGAAGCAAAAGATAAATTCAGTTTTAGGTGCACGAATTTGGTGGTTTTGTCACTGAAGTTGGTGCAGGTGGAATTTAAGAAATTCACAGTCCCGTCTAGTACAGTGCGCTACAATCAATAAGTGGAGTGGTTAGGCTCTACACACGGTGCGTACTCTAGAAATTAAGTCTTCACACTGCCGGTCTTTCAATAATCAGACACATTTCGCCTGTGGAATATTAGCTGAATAATGCGCTGACGTGTTTTCGAAAAACACCTGCAAACCATTTATGTTATCAGTTGACACAAGACTGAATACAAACTTCTATATAAAAACTAATTTTATCAGTCCAAATGTCACATGCCACATATTTCAAAACATATCAAAATAATTTACAAGTATTTTGGATTTAGAAGACAGCAAAAAATCATTGTATTCTTCCTTGACCTGGTATTTCCTGTTTGCATCGTGCCAACATTGTTGTCACTCACTTTTAGTGTTCTCGGCCGGCATTACGCTCTCGTAAATTCTGTTTGATTTCTACTAACTTACTGATCAATTGTCATTCTTTTGTGTCTGCAGGGGGAAAGAGTTGATGAAATATACGGGTGATTCCATAAGTGGGTATTTGGTTTTGTGGGCTGACGTTCCCAGTTGTGCAAACTTTACACCAGACATTTCAAATAAACTTCTTCCCTTGGTCAGTTAGGTAATGTCATAGAACTAGCTGACCTTATGGGTGAACACACAACAATGATAACAATTTTGTCTTTGCTAATACTAAATGACGGGTGCACACGCCTCTATTGCAAATTTTGCGGTGGGCATCCGGCACAGGTGGATAGATGTTACGCTTCGACAGACATCGGCTGATTGGAACGTCCTGTGGATGAATTTATCACAGCAAGCGCACGTAAGTAGCTAGATTCAATGATTCGTGGCATTTCTTATGGTCGGTACCAACATAGTCTGGCTGTTAGTTCCACCCATAGTGAAGATACACTGTACATTAGGAATCAGGATTCGCTTATTGTCCACCAAAATGTCAATAGTGTGAGAAACAAAAGCGTAAATGTACCTGTTCGGCTCCATGAATCTCGTTAAAATAGTAGTTTTCGATGGGCTCCCAGAATGGTTAAAGCAGGGAGCCATTTGTCTAGCCTTGCGAATGCATTTGGGCTGCGATTCTGTATGGTTTGACGTGACTATTTGAGTATTAACGCAGATTTATAACACATTGGAAGAAGCTCGTATGTTTTAGGCAAGATTATTTCCAGGCATCCGACGGATAAACTATCATCCATATTTGCGATGATTAGTATATTGAAAAAGAGAAGAAGCTTTGTTATTGCTTTCACAAGAAAAATGTTTAGGTGGTGTCCAGCATGTCTACCATTGTTTCTGATTGACAAAGTAATGTGTAAATACACATTATACAAAGGTAGATGTACGTTAGCTTTTGCCAATGTACTGTAGCGATTTCGATTGCCATTAAGGCTTTGTAAATAAGCATGAGAATACAGACGTGACATGCTTGGGGTCTCAGTCAGTATTTCCTTCAAACGCATAAAAGTTTCAGGAATGTGTTAATGGTAGAAAACCGCCTGGGCATTGTGATATGACGGTCTAAAACGAACGGATGTGTCCCAGGTACTGCGCGAATCCACGGAAACACTTCAAACGCTAGATAACATGGATGTTCGGGGAATCTAGGCACATCAATAGGCCAATTTATTGATGCACCAATCGACGTTCCATGGAAGAAATGTGATTGGTAGGTGAAGCGGCTTTAGGAGTTGAGGGCAGTTCAGCCACCTGAGATTCGTGAAGCTCGACGGGCTTAGACACTGTTTTATTTCATTCATAATGTGAGCAGGCGGGAATTTCAGCCGAGATTTCGACTTGCTATTGATGTTGGTCATTGTTCAAAAGCCAAAAATTATTGTGAATACTTGTTAATCTCTGCGGGGACTAGGCAGAATTTGCATTTTCATGAATCTCCGGAGAGATTTTAATCTGCCACCGACAGACTGATATTTGAAGATCAAACTGTTTGACCACGAACGACTCGCCAGTTGTATGCGCATAAACAGTTGAGGAATTGACATCACATAGTGCGGTGCTGGTGGGCTGTTCAAGGGTTGACTTTGCAAACGATGGGTTTTAATTTAGTACATAGTATAAATACATGTTATAAAAGAATCTTGGCAGTGAATGGTTTATTTCTCCAACAATTTCTCGTGGACCGGTTGAGTGTTTTTCCGGAAATTTCCACATACACGTTTGCATGCTGTGAAGCCTGAACATGAATTTTCCTATTTGTAATAACAGCATAGTTATGGCTGTTTTTCTTCTGGTGTCTTTTTACATGTTTGTGCAAAGATAAATTTTTGGGACGTGAGATTAAAGTTCACAACAGGAAAGAGGCCAGTAGGATTTCCTTCTGATAGTTTTATTTAGAGGCTTCGCATTTCCCATCGGTTTCAAAACTTAGCCCTGATGACTGTTTCTAGAAAAGTTGACTTTGTTTGGAAACGTTATCACAAGTCTCCTCAGGTTGGCCAAAGAAGTCAGCCACACGTTTAGCCTTTTCAAAATATACCGTCTCAACATACACGTGCGGCATTCATTGTAATGTGGCAGGTCAGATCACGTATAGATTTAAGCGCGCTGCTTCAAACCCTTGGTTGCGTCTGTCCCCTTTTTTCTATTTCACCTCTGTACTGTACTTGTATTATGTTCGGGTCATCCTGTTTTTTCTGCATCATATTCTGTTGTTCTGTTGTATTTGGATTACAGGTATGAATCCGAAGATCTTTAAATTATAGACGTTCGGGAGTATTAAGCTCACAACACTGCCATGGGTGCCTTTTCGTGTTCATCGAAAGTACGAAGTTGATTGATAGTCAGAACTAGCTGGACAAATGGGATTTTGGAAGTCTTTAAACGTTGCGCGGACCACCTGGTTTCAATGGTCCAGCTGTTCTCATACGATTCAGCAACCCTCAGTCAGTAATAGTGACTTTCTTTGAATTGCGTTATGTTCACAGTCCGTTCGTATTCCATGGACAATGTCCAATAAAGACCGTGTTAAAGGGACGCATGGTAAACCGCGCATTACAGTGCTCATCGTCTGCTGAGCCCCATCTGTTTAGCTAAACTTGACAAGCAAACCCAATTAGTAGTGTCAACCCATCTACATGTTTCCCAAGAATAAGAAACTAACGCACCTGCTTTTTACCGAATGACTATTCGGAGTTTAACATGACCCAACAATAACTTAGTTAAGTAAGCCACGCGGCGATTTAGGTGGACGGATTCCTATCCCCTCACAACTACAGGAGCAGTACAAGGCATACAGGATCCCCGGTACGTTAATAAATTTCCACGTTAAGATCAGGACTTTTAAGAAATCGATTAATCTTTAATCATCTGTCATAGCGGAACAGGATCTAAGGTGCCCGTCTATTTCGCAAGGATAAATAGGTCCGTTTTTACGCTGCAATACGAAAATAAACGAGGACAGTTTTATTTTGTAGATGTTTATAAGAATGCAGACAACACTGTGTGGACGGTAGTTACTGTAAACGGGTTCTTGCATGCGAGCAATCACGAGAAATCTACATTTTATACCATCTACGGGCTTACACTTGTTCGGCTCCAAATCTGAAAAACCCAATCTTTAGAAAGCACTTTGTGACTGTGAAATGCAAAATTTTCTTCCTGCACCATGCACGCAGATGTTTGAGGGCAGCGCTGATGGGCACTTGCGCTTATTTTAGGGTATTCAGCTCAAAGCCTTGACGGCCGAAGTCAGCTAGACACCAGATGTTTCATTTTGTGCTGGCTTGTGGTTTCTGATGGTGGTCCTCTGTACCATCTGGTCCGTATCCTAATCCGGGTTGTCGGATATATCAGTTTCCTAATAATACATATACCGGACCTTAGTGAACTTTTCAACTTCGGGCAGAAATAGTTGTCAACAAAATTGCGGGCTCAAGATCGTCAGGATGTTAGAAAAACCTATTAAACATAGACCAAATGATGTTGGAATTTCGCTTTTACTACTTCAACAGCAATTCGGAGAACTTTTTGTGTAGATATCTAAAACGCACCCACGAAGTTTGGGGAATAACTGCAACCGGTCAGCAAAATCAAGGTAGGCTGGTGACTTGTAGCAAGATATTTTGTTCGCGCAAGCCAACTGGTTGACCAACAACATGCTAATGTTGAGGCGTAAAACCGCTGAACTCAGATTTTGGGTCAACACTGTGACTTATCGGTAGAGTATGTCTGCAGATGGAAAAACAGTTCTTCAAGTTTCTGAAAACGCTTACAACCAACGGACACTCGGCGGAAGTTATTGCTCACGCCGTACGCCATAAACCCAAGGAATTCAAACCGTTTGGTATGGAAAAACGAGTTTTTAATGGGCCTGTGGATTAAAGAGGGTTATCTAACAATCGATACACGGTAAAGACGCGAGTAGCAACTGATGAAAGATATTCAAACATTTGGTAAATCATTTTCTCAATAACTACATAAACATGACGTGCCAATATTATATCAATAATGATTAGGTGGAGTGGATAAACTCGGCATGTCAAAATCCCACAGCCATTTTTCAGAGCATTGCCATGAAGTTATTTGCGGGCTAAATTTTTCAACCTTGTCAAAGAGCCATGAAAGTCGAAAAGTATTAAGCAACCTTGTGAGTAGTTTCCTTTATGAAAATATACTGCGATATCTCGAATATCGTGCCAACTAAATCATGAGGCGG
>NW_008751682.1:676226-707196 GCF_000715545.1 Opisthorchis viverrini
TAAGTGAGAGATTCAGTTGAGTCTGTCGTGAAAAACAAATTGATTTGCAAATGAGTGTATTTCTCGAAAACAGTCCAATTTGTGTTCAAGTAGAACATAAGGTTGACGGAAACTCAGGGACTGTGCCTACCTGGTGAGCTTCAAGAATGACGAAATCGGTCGTGGGCTGTTGAATAGATCTCAGCAACCTTGTGAGTAGTTTCCTTTATGAGAATATAGTTAACTTTCAGGTGCTGACACAGCAAAATTCAAAGGAATTATATCTAAGTGTATTTCAAAGTGTCTCTGTTGTCGTTGAGTGTTTTTTCTTGAAATGTTGTTACAAAGGGGATGTGAAGAAAAGGCCGAATTCTTCGGTCTAGAACTAAGTGGAACATTTCTTCTCGGTCCAATTCAAGTTACAGTGAATCAATTGATATTATACGAGATGTTAAGAGAAATGGGTGACAATTCTCTTATGAACAATTTGGAAAGGACATGTTTACACCAAGAACCTTGCACAATAAGCTTAATGCTTCAATGTTAAATGTAGGAGCTGAGCATATTTGGTTGTTCACAGCCGAGTACCACCTACATTTAACTAACGGGGAAATAGTATATGATGAATGGCCGCCATCAGGGTTATTGTCGGCACTGGCGCCAAAGCTGCACTACTCGTAAAAAAAGAATAAACAAACCCTAACTCCTTCTGTCACAGTGTGACTAATGTCCTCCGATTTATGCCTATTTAGATCACGTAGTGAAATGTCACTGAACCCTCAGACAAGAAAACCAATTTTGGTTATTTTGAAACGGAAATTAAGTTGAAATTTAAGGTTAAACTAACTTGAAATATTCAAGGGATTGTTGAACACTAATGACCTTAATGGCTATCGGTTTTGGTGTGATGAATCGCCACATGCTACGTTTACCTGTGCATGCCTCGAAATGTCTTCAGGTCCTGCTGATCTACCTAGAAGTCACCTTTAATGACCAAGAAAGTTGGGCATTTCAATGGTTCACTTGGCACACGCGTTTAAAATACTTTCGAGTATAAAAGAAGGTCTATCGGTTCTGGAACATAATTCGGAGCAGGACTTCTTTAAAACGCATTGCAATCACACCACGAGACCAAGTGTTTCAACTGTTCTGAATAGATATCTCTTTTTGAGATTTACGCATCCTTTAAGACAAAAGGAAATTACCCTATCCTCTTCAATAAGTACACTTATTTGCCTACCGATTTAGATGACACGGGAAACCCAACTTAATGTGAGCTGAAAAACTCGTGCACAATGTCCTCCAACTAAACGTGCTGCACCCAACCACCCTGTTTCACTTGCAACGACATTCGAGATTTCGGGACATATGTGGACGGGACTTCGCTCACCTGATGAACATTAAGGATAGCAAGACAACTCGTGGGCCGTTGGGAAGCTTTTAGCAACCTTATGTGTAGTGCGTTGAGACAACACTCTATCGCCCTTTGTGATGGTGGTCGGTGCGCTTTATAAAAACAATTTCAACCGGCGTTATTTCTAGTCTGGTCAATGAAGGTGTTCCTAGGTGCAAGTGTAGTTATGTACAGATGGAATTATTATACACATCCCGGTGTGTCCCATGGATGGATTATGAAGACAACGTTAAAACACGCTCTTTCTGTCTTGTACTCAAGCCTTAAATATAATTTCATCGTTAAAAGCCAGATAAACCTATTCATATTTTTTAAGTTACAAAAATAGAATTATTATGCTGCCTTGGGTGATTGATTACTAGATATAGACGCCCGCTGTTTTCAGTGGTTATAAATAATCTATTACGGACTTCATGAGCTCATAAGATGAACGCTCTGAATAATGGAGCTATGAATAAGACGGCAATTATTGCACGTTATCTGTTTAAGGTAAGAGTTGGTTTCGCCAAGTAATCTTTTCAGCGTGAGAGAATATGTGGGTTATATATATATATATATATATATATATATATATATATATATATATATATATATATATATATATATATATATATATATATATATATATATATATATATATATATATATATATATATATATATATATATATATATATATATAACGCTTTTTACCCCTTCAATTTCTCATCGAGTACGGTTAACAACCGCCACATTAGAGGGGAGCTGAACAACAGTTTTATTTAGTTGTTCAAAGTGCCTCATAGTTTCGCGGTATAATAGGGTGTTGTGGTGTGTTCATTTGTCGCATACAGTTAAATGCATTTCTTCAAGTTAGTTCCATACTATTTTAACTTCTTCTGCAGTATCAAACATCTTTCCAGTTAAAATTCTGGTCCACCATGATTCGCCTTCTGCTCCTGACCTATCGTCCCTGCACATACTGATTAGCGTTTTTATAGAACAGCAGATTGCATGAAGTAAGATACTTTTAAACTGACTCAGGCGCTCTTCTCTAAGTGATTAAGATTATTTGACCTTGTGTGCTTACTTTTTCGCGCATGTTTGGTGTGCCAGTTTTTGTTACCGCACGGTTAGTTGTTGAACGTAATTTGATAACCAAGCAGCCTTGTTTGAAGTTCACCAGAATATCGCTCACTCACACTTCTGGGCATTCAGCTAAATACTAGTACCTACGATGGCGTCCAGGTTAAGGTCATGACATGTGGGCAAACTTCCTATTTGACAATTTCAATTACCAAACGTTCTAGGCTAGGTATTGCTCTGTGAACATAGCACCAATGAGTAAATCAATATGTCTTCTCGCCAGTATTAACTAACCCTGCATTTGGGCAGGAGGCGCACGAAAATGCACACTGGATGCAAATTTGTCTGCTTTAACAGACCAGACCGCATTCTAAATCCAACCAGTATAAATGATTAGCTGATTGTGGTTTTGAGTATATACGATGCAGAATATCCTTCTAAATATGACGATTTCCCCCCGAATTCAGCAAATTTTACCACATAGTAAATGGACATGCTCCATCATCCTTGTGGCATAGTATATGCAGCGCTTGATGGCCACGTATTTCCACTTTTTTTTACTTAACAGACACTAGCGGATGAAGTTCACCCTGTTGATGGATAACCATTCATTGTGAACAGCAATCACTCGTTGATAAAAACCAAGCCACATTTTAGTATACAAACCTAACAACCTAAAGATAGTATTCCGGCTGTTACTCAGGACGCCAAATCGCACATGATGTACTTCAAACTGGTGCACGTCAGAATTACTATTACGAGCCTTGACATCAAAGAAGAACAGAGAGCATCCAATCCTCGTGAATCCCAACACTCGATCACAAATCTCATGTGGAACCCCGAATGGATTGAACCATGAAACTATGCTAGAATACAACTAATATGATGCACCATGATGCGAAACGATCGACGCATTTAGTATCTCATTTCAAGTAGGAAATTCTGATGTAGATGTTACTCTTTGCAGCCAGAACTAGCGCAGTATCTCCTAACCATTGGAAGTACGAGATAAGCCAACTAGAGATGCTAACCAAAAAGCTGCTTAGCTTTAAAAGACGGTTTTGGAGATTTAACCTTTACGTACTAACAGCATTACGATGACCCCGAAAATTCAATTACATGTTGAAAATCTCTCGCATATTCTTGCGCCGACATTAAGTCCAGAGCCATGCCTAAAATTCGAAGGAACCCATGGAACAAATAAAAAAACCGGAGCAAGTGAGTTATTAGAATCATCGTCAGTGTGGTCAGCTTTCTAACACGACTGATTGGGTTGTAAACATTATTGAATTTTTAGAGGAGTTGAAAATGGTAAACATTTTAGAGACCACTAGATCACGGGTAAAATCATGCTATTGCTGCGGCATCATTATTTGAAACGAGCCACAACCTCTGACAGTGAACTGATCCTCAATCAAAATTCTGTCATGTAACGCCGCTAAAGCTTCCAAAGCGCTCCGTGACTTTTATCATTCCGGAGAAGAAAGTGAACAGAATGGATCGCAACCTCTCAGTTCTCTCCTAAAGGGGTCTCTGGACTTAATTTCTTCTAAGTGAAAGAAAGCTCTGTTCTTTATTCCTCTTAGGTTTCAGTGAGCGTGCACCGATTTGATATAAAGAACTTTACGCTGTTTTTTTTGTGTCCGCACAGGGCATGAGCCTGACAGCTGCCTTGAGGCCATAAAATTTGTAACCGAGGCATAAAGATAAATTTTCCATCTTCAGTTTACAACATTACCAAAAACTTTACCAACCATCCACACGGCAAAACTACCTTCTACCAAAGAACAAGAACACAGAAATTCCATCATCAGCACTTGCGATTACGTTGGGGCGCAAACGTCTACGCAGTTTTTCCTAATATAAAACCTTAAAAATGAAAATCACATCGGCTTGTCGGTTTGAGTGAAACCGATCGGTTAACTGCTAACGACAGTGTTCTAGTAATTCTGGACCAAAATAATGCTTCCCTCATTTATTTTCATTTAATTAGAAGCAAAAGCAACCTTGTGTCTTGCTGAGTGACAGGTTTTTAAGATAGCTATCTTTCATAATAAAACTTTAGAAAAGTTGACAGTGGTAATGATTACTAGAAGTTACATTACATTTGGGGTCGGTTTATGAGTTATGAACTATAGCAATTTATGACATCCATTCACAAAGAAGACTGGATGCGCGCCTAAGTCGTATATGGCATTGTATGTGATCACTATTACAGAGCAAAGTAGTTTTCCCTAGAAGAGGAATCAATGATTTTCTGGTTGAAAGATCTTAAATACCTACACTTGGATTATCAATCTGTGCTGAAAAGCCAAAGAACAGTTGTTGTTCCCTTACTTGGCATCGTCATTAGTATGGATCTCACGAATCTCCAGGGAAAGCCTAATCCGCAATCATCCAGAGAGCAGTCTGTAATCTGTCTTTCAGATACGGTTGACCGATTAGCGATGTGGTCAATTTTTGCTTAGACAGGATTGGGTGCCTCTAGTTCTTTATGCCATGTGATCTAGTGTTACCTGGATCCTCGAATGACTTCTCTGATAGGTCTATGTTTGTTGTCAGGCAAAAACCGACCCCAATAGAATAATTTTGGCAAAATGTGAAGCGCATATTGACCCTCCTGTTATAGTGAAATTCCCACCGAATTTAACTCGTTTGATAGTATTCCCATTCCAGATGCTCGATAGCGGCTTGTTTGTAACCGTATGATAGTAGACTTCATACAACGACTATATAACTCCACGACAGCCATCCTTCATTTCAATTGCGACCAAACTAAAGGGTGACACAGTGCCAGACCAAATATCATTACTTTTTTGTGAAAGTGTTAGTAACTTTCTCAGCCTTACTAATACTACCTTACTTTTGTGCGCACTTGTCATCGAAGAGATTCACATGACAAGGTATCTGCGGTGTTGTGGTTTTTTAAATGCTGGAAGTGGCTGAAAATTACCATAGACTGCAACAGGGTAATAAAAATTAAGTAGTTTTACGTCTTCGGTTGAAGTGTTTTTGAGTGTCAGTAGGAGTATTCTGCTTCTATCTGGTTAATCTATGAGGTTTTCCTGGGGGTTGTCGTCATCTCAGACTAAGTGTATAAGGCGCACAAAAAACGTTAGACGATGTCTATATCCTTTGTAACCATGCAATGGTAGCCCCCCCTGGTATGAGTTTGATGTAAAAAAAATGTAGCCAAATGTTCTAATTTCCTTTTATGTTACACAAACTTTCACCAACATTACATTAGCCGACGGTAGAATCGCCAACTCAGGAAAAGAAATCCAGTGTAGTTAGTACAAGCTGCTATCATATAAAATCTTTGCGTAATACAAGAGAAGCCGTTTTGTTAAAACTGAGGCTAAACGAAATGTTATTATGCTTATAAAGAATGAAGTAAATATATTACACGGCAGTGTGACCTGAAAATAGTGAACGATGCCGCGGTTCAATAATGCGACCGCGCTGTTTCATATGTACAACTGAGTTGGTTTTTTATTTGCCACTCAGGGGTTCCCTGAGACATCTGACAAGTTTTCAAGGATGTTAGCACTTTGAAAAATATCTCGTTTTTACGTCTGCTAAAAATTGGGTCATAACTCTCTGTTGCTTTGCCATTGGAAGAGATAGAAGCCCAAAATTGGGCGCGAAACAGTATGTACATCAAGCAGACTTTGAGTGTCCAAGTTCATAAAAGACTTGCTGTATCAGCGTACACATTCGGAATACATTGTTATTTAAGATCCATAGCTCGTCTGTAACTCCGTATTCTCAAGTGGATGACTAGACAACGTCAGCAGCAAACAGCAAATATTTTCTGTTACGTTTAGTGTGCCAAAACGAATCAAGAGCATACAGCTTAGAAAGCCAGCTGCATGACTCAGCATTACGGACAGACAAAGCAGTGATGAAACCCTATTCTTACCCGCCACACGACCGTGGGGATGAATGATCGACAAGAAGAAAGGGGAACAGCGCAATCGAATCACGAAAAACCTTGGATTTCTACGGAAAACAACCAGGAACAAGGTATCTAGACATTAGAACAGCAACTAGATAAATACATCTAGACGTCACGCTGAATTAAGGCGCCATCAGAGAAGTTGATCTAACCTTCTCTGCGAATCATACTCGACAAATACCTATTACCTAACTTCAGATAGGCAGTCCGAAGAGGAACTGACATTATTCTGTCCTTTGAGATCTGTAGGATTCCTAATCACGTGCGAATAAAATCACGCAAACTCTACCTGGGGAGACTCGGAGATGCTGCAATACACAATCCGGCGGTAGGTGCTCTCGTTTTGCGTTACCAAGTCATGGTCTAGCTTCCTCTCGCCAACAAGGGTTTAAGGTTGAAAAAAAATTGGTTTGACATACAAAATGTATGTCCAAATTTGATAAGTTTCAACTAACTCCCTGGTGATCTCGCTTCGACATCAAGCTACCGCTTAGGCAACATTTCATTGAAAGCACGCTGCAGCTAGTTAGCAAATGCAATACCGTGAAGACAATAAAGATCAAACGTGGGAATTCCCACCACAAAGAAATACCGCCTTTACAGTTGCCTCATATGAACAGCTCTTTAGTCAGTGAGTTTTCGTTTCCGGCTACACAACTGATGCGAGTTTATAAATGTCGTCCGTGCCTCAAATATATGTGCGGCGAAACTGCTTTCGGGGTAATCGCGAAAACGTTTTCAGCTAATTTTGAAAATCTCGAGGCGCTGGGCTACTTAGAGCGTAGTTGCCTACCAGCACATTATTTGGTAAAAAAAACTTATCCACCCTGGTCGCCAGAAGTGCATATAAGCCGCTTTCCCCGTAACCCAACAATCTAAGCCCAGTAGATTCTCCTATTGATCATTCCACACAGCTTACCGCGCACTTTCCCATCGTACTGTCTAAATGATTTCGGTCACGCAAAATCAGACTGCAACTTAATGGCACACCATGCTTAGTTCCATCGGGTTAGCAGTGTTGATGTCACACATTGTGAATGCCTCAGTGCAAACCACTAACCAATTGGCAAATCGAACCCTACCTCATCTCCATGTGCTTCGATATAGCTGCTAGTCGGTTTGATAACATTCTTTTCCAGCGGAGATCATAATCCTCCATGGTCCATCGCAGATCACGGAAAGGGTTCAAAGCCAAGGTAGCAGCAATCCAAACCGTGCGCTAGTTTGGGTGACATCTGAACCATAATATAGGGTCTGTTCAAAGCCCTGCCGTTTCGCATGCGTAGATATGGAGTTGCCAAAAGATCCAGATTGACGCCGAGCGCGCCTTCAAACGCAGCGAGTGTGAAACCCGCATGCCGTGATCTTGTGTCCAAACGGATTCCACAGGCAATCTCTATTTTACAGAGTAGTTCGCTATCCAACAGAGAAATATTTACCCTATTGAAGCAACCTTTGGCAGTCAGAGTGGTTGAACATTAGAATTACCTACAGATCTTTCTGCACGATACGGAGAAGCACGGTCATTAATCGCGTATGAATGTCACCGATCAAGAGGGAAAAACAACAAACTCTTCTGGAATCAGTTGTAGTTATTTGACCGAAGGGGCCTGTAACACAGAAATAGCCGCGTATATGGTTTTGCAGGGCAATTTTTTCTTAGTTCCAATAGATCCTCTCGTTGGGCCATTCGCACGTGAGACAGTACGAGACACTCTCCTAAACCTTCGATGGGGGTGGATATAAAAAATCCGTCACTTGTTCCATCGACCACTCATTTTCCTGACTCACGGAATTTATATCTATGATATAAGCGACTCTAGACAAATTGGGTTATCGTACACCAAGGTAGAAGATTGCAAAGGTTGCCAAAGACATAAACAACAGAAATGCTTTGAAGGAGAATAGCATCCTTGCTGGAATATGCACGAAGTATTAATCGGTACTTTTTAAGCCGTTCTGGAATCTAGTTCGTCAATCTATTTAGTCAAAGCTATTAAGTCAGTACACGGGGCACATTAACTGCTCAACAACACTTTTGAAGATATCAGGTTTACAATCGAACTAGAAAGAAACAATCGACCACTATTCTTAGACGTTTTAGTGAGCAGAAAGATGGATGGGATTCTAGAAAATTGCGTATAACGGAAGGAGACATACGGATCAAATACTGAACTACAACAGCGATCGTCCAGTAAACCACAAGAAGAGCTGTGTCCAAACCTTGTTCAAGAGAGCGGAGACACACTGCAGCACCATAGAACTGCGGAAGAAGGAAGAAAACCATCTATTCGGAGTGTTCTATAACAATGGATATCCAAGGAATTTTATCAAGAGAAGCTTGAAGAAGAAGACATCACAACAACAGCAACAGCAAGAACAAGCCACCAGACGGGTAGTCCTGCCTTACATCAAGAATATATCGGAACTCGCAACCAGATTATCGGCTCAAAAAGAATCTTCGTGGCCCACAAACCGAATACCACCCTAAGGAAGTTAGTCTCTAGACCGAAGGACAACTGAGACAAAACCAAGAAGAACAATGCGATATACCTGCTCAACTGCAACAACTGCAACAAATTCTTCGTCGGACAAACCGGGAGGAAGACTATGCAACGAATAAAGGAACACAACGCGGCCGTCAGGAGACATGACGCCCTGTCCTTGATATGCAAATACGAGGACCGAGAAGGCCACAAATTCAATCTGGAAAACGCAAAAATTTTGGCATTTGGAGACATGAGACACGGAAGAGAATTTCTGGAAGCATGGCACTCCATGGCAGATGAGATCAACCGGTGCATCGGACTGTTTCCAATTTACGTACCCTTACGTGCAAAAGACCAACATCTCAACCGGAACACTAAAGAAGGATCGGATATTGTACAGTTGGTTCGGGATCTAGCAATACGGGAACCATTTCAAATTTACAGTGAATGGTTGTTGAATACGTACATTAGAGAATCGCCTTACATGTACTGAGTGGAAATATATGAGAAATTGAGCGATTTTTTCCGTTTTTTTTAATTAGATGGACTTGTGCCTCATCACACTTGTGTCTCACAAGCACAAATGTTTAGGGAATGTTCACTCGCATCGGATACTAGTCAATCGTATTAAACATTGTGGTATCGCCTCCAAAGCTACACAGAAAGATTAGTGAACAAATAACTTGACATTTTTGGGAACTATCATTAGTTAAATTATCTTGTATTTGTTACTAGTTCGCATTTGTGCAGAATCGCTCAGGTGCAAAGTAGTCACATGTGAAATTAGGAGGCCTGATGTGGCACCCAAGCATCTCATGACCTATAGGGCTTCATCCACCTGAAGAATTTATATGATGTCTATTGTTTCCAAAAGTGTTAAAATTGTGTTTTAGTCTGCCGGCATATCAAAATGTTTGCTTGGATTAACGACTGGGAAGGAAGATTGACAGTAGCCTGGTTAAGTTTCGATAATATCTACCTCCGTTGGTTGATGTGAATTCACTTGTCCTACAGTCATCCTACTGTCTAGTGCTGTTCGCTCTACTCAAGAATAGTTCTGAGAGTAACACCTTCAAGAAACCGCAACTAATCTCCCTCTTTGTGCCTATGATCTAGGGTTTCGTGTGTTTTTAACTAACTACTTGACGAAACAACTTTGGGACGCCAGAGTGAGACCCTTCCAATCGGTCAATGCACCCGATTTTCTAGGCATCGAACAGTGGGAAGAAACATTCTGGTCTGCAGTCAGTATTTGGCACGGAGTACTGATCAGTCGATTCTGTGCTTCCTGTTCGTCAGTACTGTCAGTCAGCCTGTAAGTTCAACAAGCCTGTCAAACTACTATGACTGTTGGTGGTCCAGTGATCACCAAAAAACTGGCCTCCGACATCTGCTCGTGTATAATGAAAACTTAGACTTCTCAATAAAAGTCTTTCCTCACCACTTAGATTGTGAGATTTTCTGGTACTCTGTAATACTCTAATCTTCTGCAATCAAATTTCAGTATAAACATCAAATAAGGGAAAGCTCTGCAAATAACATTGGAATCTACTGAAACTGGCCTGAATACTTACGTCCCCCCAGACAGGTCTGGATACCCTAAGTTATGGATTGTAGTCAACGTCCTGTTTAAGAAGGTTGATTTTTTACTCAAATGTCTGCAGTCGATAATATAGGAATTATCTTACCTATCTTGACTAATATACCCCAGAGTGATTATTTGGGTTTTTATCTTGCGGAATATCAGTAGGTAGGATTACTTAAACTGTTGCTTTCATGCACATTTTACTAAGGAATTTAGTTAAAATCGCTCGATCACCAACCAGCCTCATACAATCAGTGGGTCGGTGCGTCCCGGGTCGTCGGTGTGTGAGCCCACATATTGCCCATGACAACAACCATGTACCCGTGAAACTGTCTTAGCGCTTTGGGGTTTCAGTTGATTGAGCAATTGGTAGTCCTTACAAGATAGGGATGGTTTTGCTTTCTTGTTAGGCCTTATGTCCGCTTTATGTTACTTCTTGTTCAGCTGCTTCGAGGTTGGTCATCCAGGCAGCAAAATTTACATTTGCGAATACCTATCTCCGAAAAGCTGTCACCGGAGCTAATAATTCCCATCTGTTTTCGACTGGTTGGCTACCAGGATAATTCGGACATTCTCCTTTTTAACGGTGAAACTCGATAGTATAGTCCAAGGAATCTCACAGACAGAATGATCTATCTTATTTTATTATAACACGCAAATTTCGTGGAGCAAACCAGACCACATTTGGTGACGAACAAAGCGTCGCCATAAATCATAAAACTACCTGGGTGGTTTGAGGCAAAAGATTAGACCAGAAATCTCTAACTGTCCTGTGCCAACACAGGTGGTGCTCAAGAACAATCACCTACCAAGCACAACCACCCACTATATTACGCGTCCCATCAGTTGATCTTTCAGATGTTTTCACTGATACTACACAGTCTTCACGGCAAATCCCCTGATCCGACTGGAATTTCCTCAGCACTGTCCCTAATGTCGATTTCGAAATAGATGTCAGCTCAGCAACGCCCATTCTCGACTTTAACGTATCTTCACAAGAACGCAGGCGGCTTTTTAATATTCATCCTCAGACAGGTGCTCGAAACTCTATACTGCAGGCGAATTTGTTGCTCACAACTTGCGCTGATTTCTCTTGTCAACTTGACATTGAGAGAAGTTGTAGAACATTTGGTCCTGCGTCATTGATTTCAAATCCATTCCTGAAAAATATCACCACATAACAGAGAAAAATGTGTGGACTTGAGCGATAAAAGTTGCGCAAGATCCTAACGAATGACACACCGGGCTCCGGAATTCTATTGAATATCTTGAACAGTGACGGTTGAGTACATCTTACACGAAATAATAGTTGAATTGGAATAATTGCCTGATTGAGGATATGCATTTATACCAAAAAAGATCTGCCCTACCCGCTCTACGTCTGAGAACTTCAGGGCTTCGTTTGGTAATTACATTCGTGCTTATCATATCTTGATGCGTCGGTGCCCAGCTTGCGTCAGTCAAGTGTGCACGGGATATGATTGTCATTGCGGCCTGTCATAAGTCATTGCAACTAAACGTGGCTGTGAGACTCACCTTACATGCCAAACACCTCATTCGAGCAAAAAAATCATTTCAGTCAATATTTTAAAAATATTTCAAATCAAAATATACGTTACACTTGGCCGTAGCCTCCCGTATATTTGGGTGATGTTTGCAAAAGACTTTATTTTCCAGGGACCTTTTACTTGGCGACAAATTTGATAAATGACCACGACGTTGCATTGTATAAAAAACGCGAAAACTGGACGATATTAGTCCAGGAGTTACGAAGTCTCGTTGTTTATTTACCTGCAGTGAAGACGCATTACGTTTGGATAGCATGGTCAACACCCAGGTTTGTAAAAGACAATTAAGTCAAGCAGTTAGGCGCGGGAAACGGAGTTCTCGCTAACAGGAAAGGACTTCCGTGACGAAGTCACCATGACATCTGAGGTTAATCCGTCGCGAAATGGCAATTCATGCCGATTTTCACCCTGACCTGAGCAAATCAGGGGATTATAGCAAGATCCAAAAACCCACAGCTGTAAACCGTGCTTATGTGTGCAACATACGTGGACGTTACCTCAAGTATCACCTGTGTGACAAGTCTGCCAGCTTGTGAATAGTCACCTTCTCTTTTCTAACCTTGTCGGTATTCACGAAGTATTTGATAATTATCACTTGTAAATCTCTGTGATCATGGTTTGATAACTACCACAAATTCTGACTAAAATTCAAGGAAACCCGTAACGCCTCGTGGTTTTACTATCCGGACTTTGGTGTTCATCTTCAGCCTACTATCTGATTCTACTCACGTTTGCTACAAACTATACAGGCAAAACATTATGTTTGTTCGAAATTATCAGTTTTAATCATAGCAAATATTCTTGTAAACTAAGACCTGACATTTAGCTCCAGCTGTCCAAATGCTGAAAAAAACTGACATAAGGTAATCCAGAGAATACTAATATTGACACTGGAATTCACCCGTAGCAATATAATCCCAAAATCTCAAATATTATCTCTGTGTAATTTGAAGTTTTACCGTAAATGGTATAGTTTCTGTACGTCGTTGATATCTTTTTAGGTCCAGAATAAAGCTGGAATAATCTCTTAGTTATTATTTGAGAACACTAGTAATCTTCTATTCCAGCAGCTTCATGAAAGGCGTGAAAGGAAGCTCACTTCACAAGTTCACTTAATTTCACTTAGTCCCATGGAGATCTTCCGTCATATTTGCTTATGGTGCCTTCATGGTTCTACAACCTAGTTGTTGGATGGGGATTCAGTACACGAATAAACAAGATGAATATACATATTTGATAAATGACCAGACTGGTAGGCTTAGTGTTGTGGTGATACTTGTCATGTTGGTTATTTCCAAGATTTATTCTTCACCAATCACCTAACAATACATGCATCTTTTTGGTATAGTACTCTGGTTTCTTCTCAGTGGAAAACTTCACCATCATTTACTCACCTGTTATTCAGACCAAACATTTTTTACATCATTTTCAGCGAAAATAGGAAATTTAACTGGTAGATAATTCTGGTGAAATCCATCAATTACAGCATGAAAGATACACCATCATTGTATAAAATGAATTTGGTCTTGATCTGCATTTTCTGAATTGTCCACAAGCTCAACCACGGTTCACACACTGTCAGTGTGTTGGGGTATTCCACAGTCCCAGCGGAAAAGTACCGAAACACTCGTCTCTTTGACAGCTAGTCAGACCAGGTTTGCTTAATGTTGGTTAAGCTTTACGACGTTGCCCTGCATTCTGAGTGATTGGAAAATATTACCCATATTTGCGTATATTGGTTCTGCATGGCAACGGTTTATAACAAAAAGCTTTAATATGCTTCATTTCTGAGATTGAAATATTTGCATCTGTCATTTTTCTCAAGGAGATAACGGTGCCGCTCCTTATATCGAGACAACGTAGTATATCACACACGACAGCCACAGAAGAAACGCCAAAATCACCATCTCCGAAGGATGCTGAGTTATTTTTAGTATCTGTCACTCCTGTGATGAACAGTCACGGCACCAGTGGCGGACCATGTGATGAATTTACCAAATCGCCAACAACATACAAAACATGAATTCGCTTGTCTTCTCAGGTAAAAACAGTGGTGATCACGTTTTCAAGTCCCCGTTTGAATAAAATAGGCAGATGGGATGTCCATGCCATGCTGTCAAAGTTGTTTACTCGGGAAAACAGTTAATCCGCCCGTTTTCCAAAATGTTTTAAATGTCACGCAGCGCGGTTCCCAACATGCTGAGAATCACCGTGTTAGTAAGCTGTTACCCACAGATTGACATTTGAAACTTCTAACACAGGTATGCAACAGAGGAAAAAGTGATCATTTATGAACCATGTGTGATCTATTTCCCTCATCATTCTTGGCATATTCGGCACTTATTTACGGTGTCGATTTTCACTAACAGAAGAAGTATAACGTACCGTCCCATAATACAGTCGACTGCCCGTTGGAGAGAAGGAACTCCGAGGAGTTACGTCTATATCATTTAACTATCAGCATAAGTAGACTGTCGTGAGGTTATGCACGAATAACTGAAGCCCACTGGAATATTCTGGGAGGGAAGAGCAACTTCTGTTTTGCCAAATCACCGGGATTGTTCATCCTTTTAAAGCAGATTTTTTGCATACTGACGATTACCTTTAAACATCCGTCTGCTACACATCTTCATGAAAACTATAGCTTTTTGTGGCATGAGATAGGGTGTTTGCTTGCGGCAACAAACCAAATGGATGTTGGGGTGTAAGTAAAACCTGACACATTCCTGACAAACTGGCCTTCGCGTTCCTCTTCTTCGCCCAACCATTCACAAACTGCTTTCGACTGAACCGAATAGACTAAATGATTACGATTTTTTTCTGTGCGTAAGCAGTAGCTAAGACGTTCGGTGTAGGCATTGTCTCTCATTAAAATCAGCAAAAAACTGTGTTGTCTATTTGTTTAAGAGTCAAGCAAGCCAGAAAATTAAAGGGACGATTCTTCGACACTAAGACATTTCCATGAATCATTCACTTTCAACTAGAAGAAAACGTAATATAAATTACTTATTTAAAAAGAACGAGTGAACAGCGGTCGTTTACCGGTTGCTAACACTGCACTTAAATGGGAGGTGTGTGGATCACTAAAGTCACCTGACGAAATATTGGTTGGTGATCAGCATTGGTTAGTGGGCTAGTTTCGCAGGCTCTCAGAGATCTCCTGGTCAGGATTTAAGTGCGAGTTGAAACGGACTGTTCTAACGCACACACAGTTTATGGTCGTAGTAATAGATAGCGGCAACCTCAGTGGTTGTTAACACTAATATCCCAGAACAAAGGACTTTTAGCACTCAGAATCACTTCATATTCACGAATTTGAATTTTCTATGGGGTAAAGCTTTGAGGCTGACTCAATTTTTTCTAAGAGAAAGCGAAAATAGCACTGTCAAACTGGTGGTTGTTTGGTGACAGTTCCGTGAGAAATAAATTTGAGATCCGTCGCTTCGGAAGAAATAAATTATGGTAGAAATGCATTGTTTCTTGTGAAAACGCAGGCATAAACTTAGGTAAAAACTACTACATAGTGGGAAGCATAAGATGCAGATCCAAACGATACTCTTTTTAGCATTCATGGCCGCAAACAACGGTAAGTAATTGTGCGAAAGTTCGAATGTTATTTGGTATATGTCATTCAGGTGGACTGAAAGCAGAGATATTTAAAAAGAACAGCAGCTCACTAAGAAAAAAAAACGTATACTTGACGGTGAGTTTGAGGGATTAGTTCCGGAAAAATTCGCATTCTAGAAATGTTAGTGTCACCAATTCAAAAAGTCTTGCTTTGTGTTGCTTACAATTGCTCAATACTCCTAGATACCTTTAAATGCTCTGTTATTATTACAAGCTTGTTACAAGCACAGGATCAGTGGCTACGGATGATGGTCCATGATGTTATTGTGCCTGTTGAAGTAAAGGTCAGTCCTGTGGTTAAGAACTATACGTGATACAATCAATTATTCACATTCCGATGGCAATAATCTCAAAGGCTAATGTGGTTCTTTTATGCTACGCCAGATACCACAACAGATGCTGCTGTTTAATTACAGCCCTCAGAATATTTCATGTGGCTGGAACAGACGCATTATTTTTTACATTCCAGTGTCTATTCCTTCAAGATCGCTTCTGTTACATACGTCACTTCGGAACCAGAGGTTTATAAAAATCGGTAAAATTATTCTTCCAATTGGAGCTACACTACACGAAACGAAGATATCACGACAAATCGATCTTCTTGCTCGTTAAATGTAGATATCCACCGGAGTACTGTAAGTCCCATTTAAGATATTTCTTTCCAAAACGCATTCTTGTCGACAGCATACATTTTGGCAACTGTACGCTGTATAGCATGAGCATATCCAATGTGGTTGCACGAAAGAAATCATTCACTAGGAAGTAAAGATTTAAAAACTTTGAAAAACACTTCCCAGTTATCCAGTAAGGGTAATATAATAATATATATAATAATACTATAATATACACAACCTACTCAATCACTCTTGTACTCAAGAATAACGCAAAAGACTGTTCGATCAGTTTGTCCCAATTTTGCCGTTTATCTTTTGCTTTATCAGTCAGCCTTGGTTATCGAATAACGTACATTCTATTTGAGCTAGTAATCTGGATCACAAAGCTCTTCAGAATGGATAAATAAGCGTATGCGATTTAAGCTACGTAGAAATTCTCACCGTGAGCGAATTTCCGCTACGGAGTATTTCATTTTTTGAATACCAATTGAATTATGTCGGATCCAAGTGTTCACCAAACAAAACCCTCAACAACAAACCGTGACAGAACTGCAAACGCTGACTTACAAGCCTGTCTTTGGTCACTGTAAGCCAGGAACAGTTAAACTTGGCAAACAACAGTAAAAAAAATAGAAAGACATGCAGTTTCCAACCTTCACTCACAAAGACTGCACAAGTGCACACAAAAACAAGGCTTAGCACGATAAAATTTTGTGAACATATACTTTTCAGACATCAAGTTTGTCGGCAACCGTAAAACATGCCTCGAGTTATTTTTTTATGTAAAACCCGTTTTGAACGTCCTGTTAGGGTAATTATTCCTCATTAGACCTGGCGACTTGGTAATGGTGTGCTTTCTAAGTGGCTGTAAAAGCAATGGCAATACATAAACCCACATAAAGGTTTCAGTTGTTATGCCGAAACACTGCGAACGGTGGTATGCAAATTACATTGAAATCAGGGAGCGGACAGATTGTAGGGTTCCGTAATCTCTCCCCATGAAGATTTTCATCGTTTTTTATTTGTATTTATGTATTTCTTAAGTTAAGTACCCTCTTGAGCTCGATTACGTTAATCTGCGTGTTTAGAGCATTTTAGAGTGAGCGAATTTGTTCTTCCACAATAGTATACACACTTTGAATCTATCCAAAGTTTTGACGAATTGTAAATGCTCTTCCTAAAAATTAGCGTCACGGATCCCATAGATCATTGTTTCAGTGCATTGCCGCACAAACTAGCATGCATTTTCTAAAGGACAAGAATTTTTATTCATTTATTTTCCGTTTACCTTCTTTAGCTCCAAGCTAAGTCACAAATAAGAAAAGGGGTTTCTGAGTCGAAGTGCCCGGTTTTCTTTCAAAGAACTGTTTCACACAATCTACTAAGAAAGACATTAGCGGAGGTTTCATAGCGTAAGTTGGCAGTGTGGTTTATCAACTGTTTGATGCAACGGACAAACCAGTGTAGTTTTGTTGCCATCAGTTTCAGTTTATCATTTATAAAACCGAAGCCATTTTTCAAAGGGTTCCACCTGCTACAGTGTCGATCACTACAAAATGGGAGTGCGTTGAAGTCCAGCTAGTTCTGGTAGCTACGAACTGAGGTGCGTTGAAGATGCAACCAAGCATTGCAGGTGATGTCGTGTCCAGCTAGTTCTGGTAGCTACGAACTGAAGAAAGTAGCTCTGATGCGGTAGCTGCACTGATCGCGAGATTAGGGTTTTCTTGATGGTGACACTAACTACTGATGAGTTGAGTCCCGAAGTCCCCTTGCAGAGAGGCAGCAGTTGCCGCCCCAGCTCACTTTACTAACTAGTGTTCTAGTACTCGGTTGCCAGGTCATATGTTGTCCACCTCTCGGTTGCTTCCACTCAGCGCAAGGCTAAAGGAAAAGTGCTGTGCGAGGCAGACTGTCCCTAGGTATGGGAAACACATGTCCTAACCAGTATAAACTATAAGGCGTGACTAATTCACGTTTTCCTAAAATCATCTTGAGTACCTCAGGATTGTTAATCCGATGTTCCCACCAGACCTGACCAATGCTTCGGAGACACCAGTGGTCGAACATTGACAGCTTTCTCATGTCCTCTGCGAGCAGAGGCCAAGGTTTTAACCCATAAAGCAATATCGATTGCACTACCACAGTGTAAATCTTGCCCTTGACAGACAGACAGACGTCACGTCGGCCTCGTGGGCGTCGGAGGTGGGCGAAATCTACCCTAGCCTTCCCGATTCAGGCGGTAAACTCATCTCCAGTCCACCGGAAATTATACAACTTCCCAGGTAAACAGACTTAGTTAACATCAATTTTCTGGTCTTCATACATGAGGTTTGTGTTTGTAGCGGCACCCTACATTCTACAGATTTGAACGACAGAACTATTTAGGTTACCTAAAATTGTTTACACTTTTGAAGGATCTGGAACAAGGAGAGCAATATCGTCCGAATGCTCAATGTCTGTGAGCGAATGTCCCGTGAGCATTTCATAGTCAGCCAGAGAAATTTCAAGCAGCACATCAATAATAAAGCTAGAGAGGAAAGGCACGATCGATCAGTTTTGTTTTACATCGCTGAGTGTAGTACACTCAGGCAAAAGTTAGCAGTATACACACACACGTTCGCAGTATACTCATAGGCGCTCGCAGGACTCCGCATACGATACTCTGTAAATAGATATAAATTTACGAGGCAAACCCTTAATAGCTGGGTATTACCAAGGTTTCTGATGATCCACAGAGTTAAAGGCAGATTTTGAACCCGGAAAAACTATTGGCGTGGGACTTTCGAAAGAGGAATGCTGTTCACGAAATTGTCTACTGTGAATATATGGTCGATGTATCTGCCAGGGTGGAACCCACCTTGGTTCTCACGAATCTTTCTTATGATAATCGATCAACCTGCACAAAATGATGTCAGAAAGCACCTTGATTGGCACGACAGTTGTTTTATGGTGTTGTTTCGCCTTTTTTTCAAAACTGGAATGGCGACAGTGGAACTCCATTCCAGTGATACTCTGTTCCCCTTCTAAATATTCTACAGTTTGTTCGTCAGACTGTGCAACAGGGTCCATACACCTTTAAAAGTTTCGAGATGCCTTGTCGCGGTAAAGAATTTATATCTTACACTGAATTTCTGTTTCTGATGGCTCGCTTATGCTGACGTTTCATCTAGGCTCTCTGGGTTCTTTCGGCGGCTGAGTTGAAGGAGACGAGCTGCTCTAATGCTTAACTTGTTCGGCCCATTACTGAAGACGACAATTTTGTGAGTGGCCACTCCATCTTTGTCACATGTTCTTTTGGTGACACTTTTTGTCGGCTCATCGAATAAGCAGAAATAGGGCGCAGTCGTTGCGAAAACCTGCTGCATCTCCTGGGCCTTTGCGATCAACTAGCGTCCTCTGTCATTCTTCGGGATCCTATCTACCCGGTGTTTGAGACATCTACGTGCGTCATCATAGTCTCTAGTTGCTGATATGGTCTTTCTGACAACGCTAAGATCTGCTGATCTCGACGATATCCAGTATTCATTTACTCGAGCCGGATGGCTTGGATAGGCAATTCTTAAAGCTGAGAACATAACTTCTTTAACTCGCTTCCATTCAACTTCCAAACAACCTTTGTCATCCACATGGCTGTACGTTTCCAGTAGCTATATAGGCAGATCAGTTCGATTCTCTTGAGGAATGCAGTTTTTGCTTTGGCCTGCGTAATGCTGAGGGAGAGTGAGGCGAAAAACCTGACCCTCACAATGGTCAGATCAGAGTCCACTTGTGTACCTCCAGGAGCCTTTGGCCTGCGTAATGCTGAGGGAAAGTGAGACGAAAAACCTGATCAGAGTCCACTTGTGTACCTCCAGGAGGAACATAAATCTCAAATTTGGGCTTTCTATTGGTGCCTGATATCCACATGTTCCTATTAAGTCCATGGCTGTCTTGCGTTTGCTGGCCTCTAGGTGATTCGGTTGATTGCGCTGAAAGTTTGTACTAGCCAGCGACAGACGACGATTAGCACACAATTAGAGCAGTCGCTCTTCACTATTCGTACGTCGAGCATCGACCTAAAATCCGCCGTCTAATTGTGATTCTGCAGGAATTAGGTGTCCAAAATGGGCATTCATATCTCCCGTCAGGGTTACCTTATTTGTATTTCTTATTGACCAAAGCCGTCGCGAGAAATTCCGAGAAAAACCAGTCCCCTTTAGACACAGAACTGCAGATTTTGGGGCGTATACTGTTACGACAAATAAATGACTTTCATCCCAGCAACTTGAATTAATCACAAATGCGCCAGACAACCACACAGTGCAAAAACGGCTATTATGTGGGATCCAGTCCAGTAAAGCGCTTTCAGCCATGAAGCTGAGTGCAACATTTGCACCGTAGATACCACGAGCTATTGCATCGGGATCATCAAATACTCGACGAGTGAAATGTGGGAACTTTGAGATCGTCCGAAGCGGCTTGAGGTGCATGACCAAAGCGGCGTCTTGTATGCGTATTTCGGAGACAATGTATATTGATAGAGAGGAAAAGCAAGGTTTCGGCAACAGGAACCTGTTGCTGAATTTCCGTTCTCATCCAACCGATCGTTCTTTATACACTGGCTTTTTCAGTGGGTTTGGTCCATCTATTATTTTACCCTGTAAACCTCGAGGCCCTATCACAAAATTACAAGTGATGGGCTGAGAAACTTCGTTCAGCAGATCGGTCCTTAACTTGTCTTCCATAAAGGAAAGATAATAAATCATAGCTGACCACTTTCACTGCACAAGCTGGTCTATGTGTCTTATTATCGGAATTCCTATGCGCACTGGAGCACTATTGCGTAGCGCCAGCCGTCATTGAGCATATCACAGGAAAAGCACCCATGCGGTCAAGAAGATGGGAGGCAATCTCTGCCATGATGCTTTTCTAGTCTGTTTCGATGTAATTCCTTTCCGAAATTTAGTCGCAGCTAAAGGACCACACCCTTACTCAGTCCTTCGTGACAGTACAAGCTACTGAAGATCATAAACGCGTGAGAATTCGCTGTTTAAGAATAGCGTCCTTCGTGTGGCGAGTCAACATACTTAGTTCTCCATAGAACTCATTTGTGCCAGAGTACAAAGTACTCAGGGTTAGGTTGAAAACCATGATGTTTGTATAAATTTGTAGCCATATTTCATCTGACCAGATTTGTTCTTCTTTGCACTTTCCTTGGAGCACAGAGACAGGTCAGTCACAAAAAGAACTTCATCCATTTTGATCATCTTAGCCATGCGAACGGAGGGGAAATAGCATTCTTCGCAATCAGATGTCTGTCGCTCCACAGGTGTGTTTTGTTCTACATGTCTCTGTTCACAAAAACAACGATTTAACTTTCATCCACTGACAGTAGTTCGTGAATTTCCTTTGAGCCATAATGTTCAACCGGGGAGTGCCATTAGTTTATTTGCTCTAAAAGGGGGAAACTCTAGCTCAAATAAGAAGAGATCAGCTTGTGTTCCGTCCAACGTAACAGCTGAGTGAAAGATGTGTATGTCTGGTTGACTCCAACGCACTGTTTAATATTGGTCTACCAAATGTAACGCATCACTATTGCTGCGGCTTCAAGCTAAAGTGCAAGAAGCATATCCAGAATCCAACAGGTGTTAGAGGATTCGTACCTCATAAAAAAATGGATTTAAAAATTAAGAGCTAAAACAGTGGAAAACATCGGCGTTCCGTCCTCTTCAGGTTTGTTAACTGCAATAAACACCATGTGCAGTATCGTTTTTTTTTACGGCTGACTGAGTTTTGACATGGCACAACTGCATACTACAGCTTCATGCCATAAGTACTAACAAAGCAAATTTTCTTGCAATTCTAATTTTGGTGAAGCCAGATTTCACCCATAGGTTCTGGCCAAAAACTCCCTCTTGTGATAAAAGTTTACTGTAATCTGAGGAAACAAAAAATTGTCGAAAAGTCGAAGCCTCATGCACTTTAAACCAGGAGGATTTTTACAATCCGTGAGGATGAAACACCACAGAAGGGGAATTTTACGCCTGCAAATCAAAGAAGACTTCAGGGATGCAGTTCTAGTTGAACTTTGGGAGATTAGCACCTAATTAAAAATTGTCAGCAGTTGATACCTTCATCAACTCCAAGACAATAAGCTGTCCCATCGCATAGATGACAAAACAAACGACAGCCCACCGCTTGTCAAATAAAGGCTGTAATTATCGCAGCATTTTTATTATTACCATTTGTAGTCATTGATCACCAAAGCTGGTTTCTCTTGTTTGGTTTTCGACCAGCATGTCGGGATTGTTCCGGAAATTACTTTGTTGGATACACTGAATAGGGGCTCTAATTGTATTTTTTACTCGATTTCATCCAATAAAGGGTTGTTAACTGAGTCTCTACAGCTACTATTCGTGTTGCTATTCATGTTTTTAAGTTCATTTGATATATTCAGTGCATGCTACACTTGTTCCTATCCATGTCAAACATTCGTCCCAACAAGCCTTGAATTGCACTCAAGCTGTAATAAAAACCATTGATCATGTACAGGCATGTTACATGGTACTGGACTTTTCGTATCATTAAAATTCACAAAATCATTACGGAGCGTTTAGTCAAGCTTCCAATAACCAACACCTACTCCTGTTGACAAAAGTGTGATTTAACCTAGAAGCAAAAAGCTCATATTAAGACGAAAATGGAAACTTCGGATGCTCAGTCACCACAAGTTGAATCACGACTCTTGGCGCATACTGGCCTTAATATTTTTTATTATCATCTGGCGACAGCTCAACCCGGCTAATGGTGCGATTATTTTGCTGTATTAGACAGACGAACCTCCTGAATTTCAGGACCGTGAGTGTAGTAGTGTGGAGATGAAAAGACAATGGAAGTCGCCTCAGGGTTTTACCAAACAACCGGTAGGGAACAGCTTCCAAGAATTTTCGGTGATTCTCCCTATCCACGGGGTAACGATATGGAGTCGAAGCGAGTCATAAATAGCTGCTGGCAATCCCTTTTGCATGTAAGGCGATGAGCCTTTTTGACAAGAACGTTTTACGAAGTACTATGGCGCGAAAAAAACCACCCGGTGTCGCTGAAGGGAATCATTTAAACAAAAAGTGACCACAGTCTTTAATTAGTTACGGTCTAATGTCACAGTGGCCCACCGTATTATGGCTACATGTTCTGTGGCCGTTGCTAGGTCTTTGCTGGCTTTTCTTCACTGTTCCAACATGAATGGTTATGTGGACAAGAAATTTAACAGGTCAAATGTAGGAGACCCGCTGCTATTTATTTCGTTCAGTTCACTATGGCATCCTGAACCGCTTTCGGAATGAACTCCATCACCAACACTCGTTCCCATAGAACGCACTAATAAAATCACTTTTCAAGAGCGTGACTTATTATTATTATTATTGTTGTTGTTGTTATTGTATAAAGAACTCAACCCCTCAGTCGGATTCTCCACGTGTAGTTTCAGGAGAGAATAACAAACAGTGGTGCTTCTGGCAAGCAATGGCCCAACGTAAAATAGTCCCATTGGTATAGTGGCTTCAGCGGACGGGAAAATTGCCTCCCTAAATGTCCCAACTAGCATGGCTTCTGCAAATGGGACGCTTTTTATGAAACATTCAGTTTCTGCTAACTAAAGCTTCTTGAAGCATGTTCAAAACGATTGCGCTTTTTTGGCACTTCTCAGCACAGTTAAGTAATGTGTCACTAGTACACATTTTGACCTCCCAGGCCACCTCCCAAGCCACAGAGAGGCTTGGTCAACTAATCTGTGCATATCGGCCTAGCAGCTAAATGTCCTCACTGCTTTTTCGTCAAATGGTGTTGCTTAGTTTAATGGGGTAGAAAATAGTTTGATGCAGTGGATCGCCTTAATAAATTAATAGGTGATTCACACTACACTTTTAAGACACACCACATTTTTGCCTTCTCCAACATGTACATCCAGAGGCAAGTCTGGCTACAGTAATCTGGAAAATGCCTCCATCGCAAGGAGGGCTACTCGTATTCGAATTATTATGTTAAAGTAAAAGTCTGAGAAGTTTTTTTTTCAAAAGTGGGGGATCCGACCGTAATAAGACTGTTAACCGAAGTGTTTTAAGAGCATCTTCAATCATGACAAGATCGGCTATTAATTCAATGATGACTAAAAAATGTCCAGGTGCAAATGTTGGTGCTTACTTAGGACTTAATACAGTAATGTAGAGGTTGACCGCGATGTTCTTTGCAGCTTGGATGCCGAGAATGTGCCACATGAGTACCTATATGCTCTGAGGTGGTTCGCACCTATTTACGCTTTCATTGTAACTACGTATTTTGTCGGCTGCACAACCGTTTTTTGTTTGAATACGAAAAACTACAAAAAGGCGCACTTGTACAATTTCACGCATTGCAAACGTATTCACGTGGTCCGCCTCTCTCTTCTGATTTCGCTTGCGCTTACGATGGTCATTCGCGAGTTTTATGTACTAACTCTGCTGTTGAAAAATCTCAGACTGTCTTCGGAATTTATTATTTGTGGGAACTGTTCAGAAGAAAACCCGAGGATAACGAGGACTGGCTTATTACTTATTCCCTGACCTTGCCAACGACGAATTATTTCAAAAACGATTTTTAGTAAGTCTGTTCTATCTGACCTGTATTATTGTACACTTAATCTAGCATTTTTATTTTTTATTTCTTTGCCACACACTCGTGACGAAATAGCTTTTTTGGCAGCCAGACCAATACAATTCCTTGAAGCGTAGACACTGCTGTCTGCCATGCTCTCAGGAAGGAGCTGCTGTTTAACATATATGAAGTCAAACAGATGGAGTTTGACTATGGTGACAACTTCGTCAAATGGGCAGAAAGTGATAGAAAGAGAACTCCCCCGATTTGTAGACATATTTTCCCGAACTGTTACCGACATCAATATATTGTATAAGCAACTTACAATACGACAGCTGCGAACGGGTGAATTGGTTTACTATTCATATGTTGCTATTTCCTATTCTTCCACTTTCAAAAAGTTTCAGTGACTTTCAACGAGGGCGTTATCACGTGTAAAAGATGGGATGCGTTCAAATGTCCTCAAATTGGGTTGACCAAATCTCATAAGTTCGCTGGACACTAATAGTATGATTCAATCAACCGCTTTGCATTGTGATATAACTGCGAGTACGGTTTTTACTAGCGCTATAATGAAGGGATCCAGAAACGCAAGGCAACGATGTGGTCACCTTAACAATGGAGTAGTGATAGCGCGTTCAGGATGCCATATGTAGGAATAGAACGCGGCTATTCTTCTGTACTGAAAAACATGTAGCCGCAATCTCTTGTGTGTTGTATGTTGGAGAATGTTGAGGAAAATTTTTGTAATGGACTTGTAATTTTAGCCCCTTGGTAACCTTGAGACTACAAGTTTTAAGCAAGCCGGTCTCCGCAAAGGGCACTTAAACAGGCCTTATAAACTCGATAAACGTATATAAACGAATCAGCACTTGCATCAACGGTTTTAAGAAATTAATGTGCTAACAAGCTAGGAATGCGTGCGTAGACACATGGCTTCAAATCCTCTTTGAACACCGCAACGATCCCCTAATTTTGCGCTCACTTTTTTTGCAGTATGGCTGTTTGTTCCACTTGAATGGATCTTTTCCCGTTATTAAAGTTGTGGAGCCACATTTTATAGTCCATTACAAAGGCTTGGTGACATCCGAACCCACACAAGCATAACACTAACTGATGAAACGTCGAACAAAGTTTTTATTCGCAGACAAACTTAACTTAGTTGGACACAGACATTAGTGATGGAAACCTTGACGCGGCATTGCAAAATTCAGCAGCAAAGCAACATTCCAAAAGCAAATTTAGTAGAGTTGAACGCATATATTTCTAGAGTCAAACGGCGGTTGGTAAGAAAACGGAGTACAGCAAAAAATGCAGTCTGCTGTAACTCATCATGCCGAAGGGCAAACAAAATCTCACATATTAAAAATCCTTGTGGCATCACCCAGCAAATTTTGGTTGGCATTTGTCGCTGTTCAAGATCAGTGGAAAAACTGGCAAATAATTAGTTCGAAGACTGCATGGACGGAGTCAACCTGGAATCTGAGCAGTTCAAATGATCTACCATAATTGTAGACTGGTTCACATGCAGTTCCGGTTTCATTTCGAATTTTTTCTCCCGGAAGGAAGCCACTCAAAATGGACTGAACAGTCTCCTCAGCCTAGCACTCGCAAGCCGAAACCTGATACTGTCGTGTTGGAAAGGCCATCATTCGCCTCTGCTTCTTGGATTGCTACAAACTTTTCAAAGCAGGCTGGTGTGACGGTAAATTTGGGAGGAGCAAAGACAATTTGACATGGCATCAGTGCAGCAATATTGTGCTGTTATGCCACTATAATGTATATAGGTGTCCAGAGGACAGCTACCATGGGGAAACAGATATGTGGTGAGTGACATGAAAATCTGACTGGACGCCCAAGTACAACCGAAGATAACGAATCCGAGGAAGGTGATGGAAGTTGCATATCAATGTGGTGCTTGCCACTAATGTGGTGCTTGCCACGCACGTTAAACAGATCCAAGCCCGTCTAATTTGCTACAGTCCGGGGAAGAAGTTATACATTTTGTTTGCCGTTCAACACGGTGTCCCACATCATGGCCGTTTTCTATTGCAACGTGGGAGTAAATAGCACACTAAAATACAGTACAACGACTAACACCGGCTGAAATTCAAAAGCTTCCAGATGAACTTGCCTGTGAGATGAGAATAGCTGTCTATACTAAGCTTGGACTCATGCACCTTACCGTTTACGAGCCAGCTAGGCGTAGACTGGATCATACGTTTCTGGCTTTCAACAATGCCCGTCGACAGTTTTGAACAGCTGCATTAAATGAGATTTTGAGAGTGTTAAGTGTTATCAAACCACTCGTACTGAAATAATCAGATCTCCAGAGAGACATCATGAGGTTTTCAGTGCCGCCCAGTATTCGTAAAATGGAATCGAATTCTCAAAAACTACGACACTCCCAAGGTTACCACCTGACGCTGAAGAATTTTTCTGTTCAGTAAAGTTTTACAAACTATCTGCACGGGTGATCCGTTCAAGTGAACGAATATTCAAGGTCATCATTCACCGCCAGATGTGAAACGGTGCGCACTTTAAAAAGATATCGCGAATTGCGGTAAATTGTGGATCAATTACAGTCAACGAAAGATGCAGGTGATCCTGTAGCTGGAATAATTTAGTGAGCTTTCTGAAATCTATATCTGGACGCAAAATAGGCGGGAGTGACACTTCTGCAAATAATTTTTGTTATTTATTAGAGGAATCGACTGAACAGCAGACAAATTATGTGTTCTGAGATCTCGATAATTACTATTCTGACTTACCATCGCGGTAGATTTGTAAGCGAATTTGTAAGCCCCGAATGATTACAGATGTTTATGATCTATGCACGTACTTCAAGTTTGGTGGTAAATTGGAGAAAAGTTCTCCATTGGTAAAACATTCAAGGACAATCATGCCGTCGATCATAACGGACAACTTACCGCTGATGCGCAACACTAACATGTGACCAGGCGCCCGCGATGCCCAGTAAACTTATCACATGGAGCCTGTCTCGATCGTTGCGGACAGCTGAAAAAATCTACGTGACGCACACGACTAACATGCGGCTAGGGGTCCACGATGCCTAATCAGTTAACCGACATGTGCCAGCTTATCTCTGATGAGCCTTGAATGGGTCACACAAAATCCTCGTAGCAACTTTAATCTCATCATCGACAGCATAGCCTCAGTGTTCAACACCGATGCTTCACTTTATTCTACCCGACACTGTGCAGTGTTAGTCCTAGTAATAAGCCATTAACTTATGGCTCTCAAATATCTCTTCCTTGGAACCGATAGACAGCCACACATAGGCTTCCGAGACAAGGTGTGCTGGAAATCTGGGCTTCGGTGTACGTCAACTTAATAAGATGTCCGCCTTGGAAACAGGTTAGCAAAGACAGCCTTGCGTTTTCTGGAGGAGCTGGGGGCTAGGCACCAAAACTAAGCTAAGCATCTGCGGACTAATCTTTTGGAGAACCATGAAGATCGTTGCCACACGGTTTCACCGTCACAACAATCGGAGCGACACGATGCACTAACCGTTGCACGCCGGCCGTCACCACTATTGGTCGGCCGGTCACAAAACGTACAAAAGCCAAAATCTGACTCGGACCGCTATCCGGGTTGAAGTGTGTCACCATCAACCATCAACAGCGAGGCGTCTGTCGTATACACCGGGCTTTGGTGCAGCAGGATTTGCCCCTTAACAATCAACTGCTTAATGGTGGTTGTGGTTTTCCTGTGTTCTAGCGTCGGTTCATTTGGTTAAGCAGATCGTCGAAAGCCATCAACGGTGGCTTGAGAACAGGTGTAAGGGGTATTCTCTATTCCTTTATGCTGTCATTACACAAACTGCCGCATTTCACACGATGGCGTTCCACAATCCAGCAGGGCCCTGCAGTTGCCCAACTTCTCTTCGGTTATCCGCCAATCGACCAGAAGCCGACTGTACAAAGACTTAAAAACCTTATGGTTGCGTTCAGGAAAATCTGAAGTGCCCGAGAGATGGCTGTCCTGACTGCTTAGACAAAAAACGTACTTGAGAGAAATACTGCATATTAGTGGGAAATACGCCCATCCTCTAGCCGCGTCGGAATCCTCGTCTTTCGGGTTGTCTTGCTGGCCACCTGCAGCATTTGCAGTGCACCCATTCGTAACTCAAAACATCGTTGGCGGTTCGATTACTGGCTACACGCACAAATACCTTAAAGTTATTCGTCCAGTATGCCGTTACCGCCATCCCTAATGGCATGAAAAATGAAAAAGATACACCCCTCAAGTTTCCAACAGACATCTGAAGCCACTTCCGAAGCCAGGCAACAGCAATTTTAATGCCAAATGCGAGACAACGATTAAAAAGTGAGATTAGTCAAAACAAATTGCGAAAAAATGAAAGCGGATTAAGGCAATTTTTTGGTTTGAACATATATACAATAAAATGCAACTTTGCTATGTCAGTAAAGCTTTACTTACTCGCAAAAGTTCTGAAGAAGAGAGCATTCTGCAACCAGAGGTCACCGTTTTTGCGGTGGTACTCGATGACATTCAAAAGGGGTGGTGATGCTTTATTTACGGCCAAGTATCAAACCTACTTCCAGACCGATTAACAGGGAATCTCAAGGTTTTTCAACACTCGATCGGAGTGTTTTAAAACCTGTAAGCTAGCCTTCAAACCGCACGGATCATCGTTGTAACAAAATCACCATGTGCTGAACTCGCTGCAGGCCTAAATAACCCCTCGGAGGGTTACCAGTATTCACTTTCAGACTAGACAAATATTGATGCAATAGTGAGGACGCTTCCATCATCTAACACATCTGACTTAACACCATCCCCAGAATCGCCCAACTTCTACAGTGTCTGTCAATGAAGCACACAAGACTGATACAAACCCCTCACGTAGCTTTCAACAAAGGAGTGTTTGAAGGGTTATTCAATCTAACACCAGCCTGCATTTGAGGCTGCGAAGAAACAATGAAAGTCCGAAATTCTGGATACGCACATAGACCCACGTCTGCTGACCATCCTAAGTACCGATCGGCTGGGTCGCGGTAGTCGAGGTCCACGAACACCCCTGCGATACGCAAGCAACCGACCGTGAAGAAGAATCACTAACTGTGACGGAACGACAACACAGTGTAACTGGAAAGGACGCACTGCCTACTGCTTTTGGAGTGGACACGCTCTGAAAAGGCCTTGCCGTCGACAAACCGCTCCCGGCTAATAATTTGTTACAGGGGGTTTGTTTCAGCCTGTGCAGTCGATCTTTGTGTCAATGGTCTCAATACCGTTGAGCTAAGCACTTACCATAAATATGCTTCAACCAAAATCACTGTACGAGCGGACGCATTTTCGCATCTGGTTGAATCTTAAGCGTTCCGTTCGCCCTTACCGTCCATGCTGTGATGTTGAAAACTGCGAACCAACTGTTGATTGGTTTCAAAGTGATTCGGGATGTCACCAAAATGGCAATTATTTCACAAAAAGCCTAAAAGTCTTTCCGAACCGGCTGACGAAAACTTGCCTCGAGGGGAAATCGGACGACTATTTCACTGACAAATTTCGTGGCCATCCCTTGGCGTTTGCCTCACTTTTGAGGGCCAGGTCATCGCTTTGTCCGTTGTTACACGACAGATATCCGGTGACGAATCGTATAAAGCACCTCGCTCTGAAATTCGCTTATTGGCATTAGGTGTACGAATAGTTTATCGTAGCTTGTTTTTGTATGCAGCCGTTCCCCTCCGATAAAACCGCGATTTCTTCCATCGAGAACCATATAGTCGAACATCTATGTAGACTTCGAAGGACCAGTTGACGCACTGTTGATTCCGCCTGCGAATCAACGGTGACCAGCGGTAACTTTCCTTGTTTTCTGACTACTCGTGAGTAACGTGACTGGCATCTGTTTATTATGACACCGTTTCGTTTCTTTGCTCGTTTTTCCCCTGTTTCGTTCCGGATTATGGTCTGCTTATGCCTCAGTAACTGATGTCAATACTTAATTTGCCCGTCCGTCATTGCTTGCAAGTTCGTCTGGATTGCACCTATTCACGAGCGTCCACTCCGACCGAAAA
>NW_008751682.1:707442-721184 GCF_000715545.1 Opisthorchis viverrini
TTCCCGCTCCTGCTGATTGCGTCATTGTTGATTGTACGTTTGCTTAATTCATGATGCTTACTAATCCGTTATGGAGATTAACCAGGTCCTGTCATTCCTCAATATATCATCTGCTGCACCACGTCCGTCTGCTCCTATTGACTACTGGCTACGAACTGCGCATAATCCAATAGTCGCAATCGTCCTGTGAGATTCATAACCGTCCCGGTCTTACACGCACTATTCCCCAAATTATTCCAGATGCCCTTGAAAAGTGGCCTAAAGCTTTTGATACCTCTGACACAAAAACAGTCACAAATTCGCCGCCTCTTCCTGCGTAAGACCGGGCTATTAGCCGCACAATGCGCCTAGCTGCAAAGCCTTCAGGATTGGAGTAAAGATTTTTGCGCGAAATGTTGCATTTTTTGCGTATGTGCTCACACCAAATCCACTTTAATATGGGTTATTGCTTTTGCAGCTCATCAAATTTCATTGTCCACCGGAGGAATCATAACCCTGGCGGAAATGTCTGGTGGAATAATTTTCCAGCATCGCTGAGACCCGTGATACATGAACGGGAATCAAACGTTTAGACTGGTGCTCTAAACTCAAAAGCTCGATTGCTTTAGTACATCAGGGACACGCCATAGCTCTCGAGAATTCTATTCCATTGTGCAAATACGAATCCAACGCTTGGCCTACGGGAAAATATTGTTCAAAGGGGTCGCTGATTTCACGCCCCGTATACTGGTTATTGCCCCAACCTTGAGGCAGCAAGCATAATTTTCCCCTCCATACACTTGCATTTATGTTGGTAGGCGTGCCTTGACGAAAATGGAATATTTAACAAACCAGATAATGGCTATGCCATCTCGTCAAGCTACAGAGCTATCTCGAACCCGCAGCATCCTTGTGGTCACCCACAAATAAATATTATGGTTCAGAGGTTGTCCAGTCTACCGAAATTCACGTATCTCAGAGGAGTGCTCTACTGTCCACAAGTGCTCGAGCGTCGGAATCATGCTCGAGGGTAATGTGAAATTCTGTAAAGTGATTTCTACCGGCCGCGTGGCAGTATTGTTATGGGGACAGCATGTCAACAGATTAGAACCAACCTCTTTGACGATTGGGAATATGCCCGGCCCCCGACATGAGGAGGCCAGTATCGACACCAATTTCTCCATCTGTTAAACAGACAGATTCACATACCTGCAAACGAGACGCATCGTCAGTCTGGACTTGGAATTTCCTGTTTGAACTGCGGCTTGAACTCCAACTTTGCCAAAAAACGAGGCATTAGAAGGACACATGCCTGAAACCCCCAGACTGTCCGCTGGTTACTGAGAGATGCCGGCATTCAGTATTTGCACAATGGAATTGAATTTTCGAAAGCCACGGTGTGTACCTGATGGACTAAAAGAGACAGGTATCTGAGTTCAGAGTACGAGTCCAAACTGTTGAGCCGCATCTAGGCATTCCGCGGTCTCAGCATTACCTTAAAGGTATGCCACCAGACTTTCTCCGCCATGGAGACGATTGTTTTCGTGGACAATGAAATTTAATGAGCTGCAAAATTATGAATAACGATTAGGATGATTTCGGTATGAGCACAAACCTAGCGCACAACTATTAAGTCTGCTAACCTCCCTGGTCACTCAACTTTTGGACTCTCGCCCTTGGAGGTAACAGAGACATTGTTGAAATGTTTGTCCACATACTGCCTCATCCTTTTCAGCAAACTCGGCGATGTAAAACAGTCAGCTGGCCTCGAACGACCGTCTATAATCGCGCTCACAGAGACCTGGCTAACACCGGATGTCTCTGACACGGAGATCTCGATAGTCGGTTACTCCATTTTTCGAGTTCACTCAAAACGAGGGGGCTGGTGTGGTTGCCCTGTATTTACATTCGGCCCCACCAATCCTGATTGTTTTCTCTGATGACACTCCTGCACCTTTTTGCCCTGTATTGTGGGTCCAAATCACGCTGAGCGGATCCAATTCTCTCCTTCTCGGTGTGGTCTAACTTAGCCCCTCGAGTCGCCCTGAAGATGACCAGTTCCCCATGCCAACCCTTGAGCAACCCTCCTCCAACTATCGCTTCAGTCATATCCTGCTGTTAGGTGGCTGTAACGCTTTAAAAGCTTCCTGGATGGAGCTCCAGCGCGTCGAATCAAGCGGACTCTTCGCAGCGGCGCTAATTGAAGTCGTTCAACAGAGCGCTTGGACTCAACATAACGTTGCACCTACCAGATGCGGCGCAGGTCAACTAACATCCCCCTGGATCTGGTCATCATCAACGAAAGACACTTCGTCGATCAGGTAACAATTGACGCCCCCTGATGCATGGTGACCATTGTGTGCTGACATTTGATTTCATCTGCTATTGGGCCAGAAATCCCGAACCGCAAACGTGGTTTCGTGCAGACATTTCAGGAATGCGCCTCTTTCTTGAACAGGTCACACTGGGACCAGCTCCAGTGGAAGAACTATACAGGACTGTTATCCAGAAAGTTCACGAGGCTGACTCAAAGTTCGTCCCAAAACACAGCACGCACTTGGATGAGCCGCAGGCTGCCAGAAAGGATTCGGCGACCTCTGGATAAAAGTTCACAACCTTTTAAAAAAAGTCGGCTACAGGGGATATGGATGAGCTGGCATTCCGTAAAATGCGGAACCGCTGTAAATCAGAAATTCGCCAATGAAACATACGAAAACAAGCCACCATTCTGGACATCGCTCGGAAGAACAAAAACGTACTGTTCAAACACGAGACATCGCCGCAGAAACAAGTCATCCGCGTTCTCCTTGGGGAAAGGAACGGAGAACCCACGAGTTACCCAAAAGTGGATTTTGAGGTTTACAGAGAACACTATTCGTGTCTATATTCAGCCCTAGCGTAAATAATAACAGCCTCTAACCGACTTGGTTTCACGGTGGAGGTCATTCGTTAACTCTTGCACAAGATCAATCCATTCTGCACGTTGGGGCCCGGCGAGGTTTAACCAAGGATCCTGAGGGAAAGGTCGTTTACACTGGCAAATCACTTATACCTAATATTTCGTCAGTCGCTTGACGAAGACCGCATTGGAATCCTGGGGTTCCAATACCAGTGCCTTCCAAATGGATGTAGACTCTGCGATGCAGGGGTCGTTGAAATGGCACCTTACTCTGATGACGAAAAGTGCGTCCATGTCATTCGGAGGAAACTCAGCAAATGCCGTTGTCATGTATGGAGAGAAAGGACTAGAAAACATCTTTTGGATAGACGCCAAAAAGGATTTGGGTATCTGGGTTTCCCCAGACTTGTCAATGATTAGGATGATTTCGGTATGAGCACAATCCCAGCGCACAACTATTAAGTCTGCTAACCTCCCTGGTCACTCAACTTTTGGACTCTCGCCCTCGGAGGTAGCAGAGACAGACCGCTCCTGGAATACGCCACCCAAGTTGTCTACTCAGGACGCACAAAAGACGTCGCCCTCGTTGAGAGTGTCCAGCGAGCCGCTGCTCGAATAGTTGCGAGCCTCAAATTCGTGGACCACGAAACGCGTCTCGCGATGCCTGATCTCCTTCCCCTGGAGTATTGTCGCCTCCGAGGGGACCTAATTCCTACTTATGCCCTGTTTGAAAAAAAAACAGGTTTTTCACCGTTGACCCAGCAACCACACGGCAGGAGATAGTGAGGAGATTTTCAAGCTCAGAGCACACACATTAATTGGGCAAATTTTTCTCATTTCGGGTAGTAGGTGCGTGGGATGACCTTCCTCCGACGGTTGTCCACGCTCTCTCTAGAACTCAGTTCAAAGCACTACTAGACATTTATTTATGCGAATCCTCGCGCTGGCAAACATACTGCCCCGCGCTGAGAACATAAAGAGCAGTGCTACACTCTTTTTTCACTTGTGCCTTTCAGGTGGACGACAGCCACCGACCGGCAAGAACAAAACCAACCCAGGAAACTTGGGCAGAAGCCTGGATTCTGTGTATCAATCCGTGAATCCGTGGACAAGTACATCTTAGCCCAAAAAGTTTCATTTGGGTCGGATGTTTCCGCAGTCAAGAGCAGTGCTCGGCCAATGAGCCCCAGAGACACCCATTAAACGAAAATCATTTCATGAAAGCCGCTGAGTCTCCGTGCGTGGTAAAGTGGTTTTCGATCGGACATTGAAGCAGCCAATCAACAGTGAGTGAAGCTATTCGGGTGCTCGACGTATCCTGCGTGCACTGTCAACTAATCGGGTTTTGCACGGACGGATACTCATTCATTGACAGCCTCCTATCATGCCTTCACTTCCCTTGGCCTCTCACACTTCTCCTAGGATATTTCAACGCAATACATTATTTGTTTTCCAATGACCTGTTCCCCATTTTTCGACGTTTTCCTCCTATAGATGGCTCTATCTAGTTCGCGGCATCAGCCCTCACCAACCCAACCAGGTTCCTCAAGAGGCATCGGCCGCCCATCCTGAGCTAATGAGCTTCCGGTGTGTTATGGAGCATGCCGCCTCCTGCGGCGACCATATACGTCACTTAATGCTGGGAGCCGGTGGGTGTGATCCATGCACAAGCCAGCATTCTGGTTGGTTGGTTGTGCACAAGCCAGGAAGCGCGCGCGTCCAAATTGCATTTGTGCACACGGAGTGTTGCTGACACAAATTAGTGATACCTGAAGCGCCATTCAGTGACTATGTATAACTTTACAGTCGAAAATGAAGTATTTATGGTGGAGGTTCAATTTGTATGGGACGTTAATTAACGTATCCATCAACCTTTTCTCCGCGCAACCTTTTTCTGAATACCCACATCACTTCTTTCAATTAAAATCGAAAACAAGTCAGATGACGTCGCCCGAATTCGAAACGCGAACCAGCAGGCCTGCTCCACAGTTTACCCCACTCGGCCACCGAGCCACGAGCGACGGTTGGTGCAGACCTCTGCTAAGCAGCTGGGCCTATTATGTCTTGGTATGGATCACTTGACTCCGACCAGCCAAACATTTACTTCAGTTAGGCTTGTGCATGAATCGATACATTGGCTTCCGCCAATGTGTAGTATACTTTTGAGAAATTTCGGTGAAGTCAACTGCCCGCGTCTTCTCTTCACCGTGTAAACAAATATATCCCTAAGCGATATCGACAGGACCCTATTAAAATTTAATTAATAGTGGGGCCCAGTCGATAGTGTATTAGAGATTATTGTTCCATGGTGAGAATCCTCTCCACGGAGGAACAAGAATCATATGCATGTGCAGTATGCCCCCTGTTGGTGACCCAACGGCCCAATTAGTCTAGCTTTTCTAAATCGACGTGAGCCTTCGTATAGATACTCCAGAACGTATTTCGACTACGATCGCTCCGTGTCACTTCGCCAACACTTTGCTTGGTCATCAAGTTATAAATGAAGTGGAACATGGCCAAACCCTTCGCAACATGCGGCTCACGCAAGATCTTCCGCTACATCCTATCCCTAGAAATACCGAAACTCGGGCCTCTGTCTCTGCTAGTCCAGGGCAACTGCTGTGTTCCTCCGCTGAAGCTGTCCAGCTACGGACGGAAACGTGCTAAGTTGTTTGAACTGAACCTTTCCACCCTAGGTCTTCGCACCCCCGAAACCCGCCAACACCTACGACTCGTCAATTAATTTCTAAATTCCAGAACTCCAGCTGTCTGTAATCAAATGAGACTCAGGAGGATCGATGCTCCGGAGCCAGGAGATATCCTGCCAAAGTCGGCATCCATCCTAATATCCTTATCGAATGTGTAGCTGCCCTTATCTCTCCTACTAAATCGTTGTCCACTCAANATAATGGCTATGCCATCTCGTCAAGCTACAGAGCTATCTCGAACCCGCAGCATCCTTGTGGTCACCCACAAATAAATATTATGGTTCAGAGGTTGTCCAGTCTACCGGAATTCACGTATCTCAGAGGAGTGCTCTACTGTCCACAAGTTCTCGAGCGTCGGAATCATGCTCGAGGGTAATGTGAGAGTCTGTAAAGTGATTTCTACCGGCCGCGTGGCAGTATTGTTATGGGAACAGCGTGTCAACAGATTAGAACCAACCTCTTTGACGATTGGGAATATGCCCGGCCCCCGACATGAGGAGGCCAGTATCGACACCAATTTCTCCATCTGTTAAACAGACAGATTCACATACCTGCAAACGAGACGCATCGTCAGTCTGGACTTGGAATTTCCTGTTTGAACTGCGGCTTGAACTCCAACTTTGCCAAAAAACGAGGCATTAGAAGGACACATGCCTGAAACCCCCAGACTGTCCGCTGGTTACTGAGAGATGCCGGCATTCAGTATTTGCACAATGGAATTGAATTTTCGAAAGCCACGGTGTGTACCTGATGGACTAAAAGAGACAGGTATCTGAGTTCAGAGTACGAGTCCAAACTGTTGAGCCGCATCTAGGCATTCCGCGGTCTCAGCATTACCTTAAAGGTATGCCACCAGACTTTCTCCGCCATGGAGACGATTGTTTTCGTGGACAATGAAATTTAATGAGCTGCAAAATTATGAATAACGATTAGGATGATTTCGGTATGAGCACAAACCTAGCGCACAACTATTAAGTCTGCTAACCTCCCTGGTCACTCAACTTTTGGACTCTCGCCCTTGGAGGTAACAGAGACATTGTTGAAATGTTTGTCCACATACTGCCTCATCCTTTTCAGCAAACTCGGCGATGTAAAACAGTCAGCTGGCCTCGAACGACCGTCTATAATCGCGCTCACAGAGACCTGGCTAACACCGGATGTCTCTGACACGGAGATCTCGATAGTCGGTTACTCCATTTTTCGAGTTCACTCAAAACGAGGGGGCTGGTGTGGTTGCCCTGTATTTACATTCGGCCCCACCAATCCTGATTGTTTTCTCTGATGACACTCCTGCACCTTTTTGCCCTGTATTGTGGGTCCAAATCACGCTGAGCGGATCCAATTCTCTCCTTCTCGGTGTGGTCTAACTTAGCCCCTCGAGTCGCCCTGAAGATGACCAGTTCCCCATGCCAACCCTTGAGCAACCCTCCTCCAACTATCGCTTCAGTCATATCCTGCTGTTAGGTGGCTGTAACGCTTTAAAAGCTTCCTGGATGGAGCTCCAGCGCGTCGAATCAAGCGGACTCTTCGCAGCGGCGCTAATTGAAGTCGTTCAACAGAGCGCTTGGACTCAACATAACGTTGCACCTACCAGATGCGGCGCAGGTCAACTAACATCCCCCTGGATCTGGTCATCATCAACGAAAGACACTTCGTCGATCAGGTAACAATTGACGCCCCCTGATGCATGGTGACCATTGTGTGCTGACATTTGATTTCATCTGCTATTGGGCCAGAAATCCCGAACCGCAAACGTGGTTTCGTGCAGACATTTCAGGAATGCGCCTCTTTCTTGAACAGGTCACACTGGGACCAGCTCCAGTGGAAGAACTATACAGGACTGTTATCCAGAAAGTTTACGAGGCTGACTCAAAGTTCGTCCCAAAACACAGCACGCACTTGGATGAGCCGCAGGCTGCCAGAAAGGATTCGGCGACCTCTGGATAAAAGTTCACAACCTTTTAAAAAAAGTCGGCTACAGGGGATATGGATGAGCTGGCATTCCGTAAAATGCGGAACCGCTGTAAATCAGAAATTCGCCAATGAAACATACGAAAACAAGCCACCATTCTGGACATCGCTCGGAAGAACAAAAACGTACTGTTCAAACACGAGACATCGCCGCAGAAACAAGTCATCCGCGTTCTCCTTGGGGAAAGGAACGGAGAACCCACGAGTTACCCAAAAGTGGATTTTGAGGTTTACAGAGAACACTATTCGTGTCTATATTCAGCCCTAGCGTAAATAATAACAGCCTCTAACCGACTTGGTTTCACGGTGGAGGTCATTCGTTAACTCTTGCACAAGATCAATCCATTCTGCACGTTGGGGCCCGGCGAGGTTTAACCAAGGATCCTGAGGGAAAGGTCGTTTACACTGGCAAATCACTTATACCTAATATTTCGTCAGTCGCTTGACGAAGACCGCATTGGAATCCTGGGGTTCCAATACCAGTGCCTTCCAAATGGATGTAGACTCTGCGATGCAGGGGTCGTTGAAATGGCACCTTACTCTGATGACGAAAAGTGCGTCCATGTCATTCGGAGGAAACTCAGCAAATGCCGTTGTCATGTATGGAGAGAAAGGACTAGAAAACATCTTTTGGATAGACGCCAAAAAGGATTTGGGTATCTGGGTTTCCCCAGACTTGTCCTTCTCACTGCACCATGAGAAATCAACCCGAAAGGCATTCGCCATTTTACGGATGGTCCGACGCACCTTCTCCCGTATTACTCGTATGGACTTCCAAATACTCTATGAGGCCTACGTCAGACCGCCCCTGGAATACGCCACCCAAGTTTTCTACTCAGGTCGCACAAAAGACGTCACCCTCATTGAGCGTGTCCAGCGAGCCGTTGCTCGAATAGTTGCCAGCCTCAAATCCGTGGACCACGAAACGCGTCTCGCGATGCCTGATCTCCTTCCCCTGGAGTATTGTCGCCTGCGAGGGGACCTAATTCCTACTTATGCCCTGTTTGAAAAAAAACAGGTTTTTCACCGTTGACCCAGCAACCACACGGCAGGAGATAGTGAGGAGATTTTCAAGCTCAGAGCACACACATTAATTGGGCAAATTTTTCTCATTTCGGGTAGTAGGTGCGTGGGATGACCTTCCTCCGACGGTTGTCCACGCTCTCTCTAGAACTCAGTTCAAAGCACTACTAGACATTTATTTATGCGAATCCTCGCGCTGGCAAACATACTGCCCCGCGCTGAGAACATAAAGAGCAGTGCTACACTCTTTTTTCACTTGTGCCTTTCAGGTGGACGACAGCCACCGACCGGCAAGAACAAAACCAACCCAGGAAACTTGGGCAGAAGCCTGGATTCTGTGTATCAGTCCGTGAATCCGTGAACAAGTACATCTTAGCCCAGAAAGTTCCATTTGGGTCGGAAGTTTCCGCAGTCAAGAGCAGTGCTCGGCCAATGGGCCCCAGAGACACCCATTAAACGAAAATCATTTCATGAAAGCCGCTGAGTCTCCGTGCGTGGTAAAGTGGTTTTCGATCGGACATTGAAGCAGCCAATCAACAGTGAGTGAAGCTATTCGGGTGCTCGACGTATCCTGCGTGCACTGTCAACTAATCGGGTTTTGCACGGACGGATACTCATTCATTGACAGCCTCCTATCATGCCTTCACTTCCCTTGGCCTCTCACACTTCTCCTAGGATATTTCAACGCAATACATTATTTGTTTTCCAATGACCTGTTCCCCATTTTTCGACGTTTTCCTCCTATAGATGGCTCTATCTAGTTCGCGGCATCAGCCCTCACCAACCCAACCAGGTTCCTCAAGAGGCATCGGCCGCCCATCCTGAGCTAATGAGCTTCCGGTGTGTTATGGAGCATGCCGCCTCCTGCGGCGACCATATACGTCACTTAATGCTGGGAGCCGGTGGGTGTGATCCATGCACAAGCCAGCATTCTGGTTGGTTGGTTGTGCACAAGCCAGGAAGCGCGCGCGTCCAAATTGCATTTGTGCACACGGAGTGTTGCTGACACAAATTAGTGATACCTGAAGCGCCATTCAGTGACTATGTATAACTTTACAGTCGAAAATGAAGTATTTATGGTGGAGGTTCAATTTGTATGGGACGTTAATTAACGTATCCATCAACCTTTTCTCCGCGCAACCTTTTTCTGAATACCCACATCACTTCTTTCAATTAAAATCGAAAACAAGTCAGATGACGTCGCCCGAATTCGAAACGCGAACCAGCAGGCCTGCTCCACAGTTTACCCCACTCGGCCACCGAGCCACGAGCGACGGTTGGTGCAGACCTCTTCTAAGCAGCTGGGCCTCTTATGTTTTGGTATGGATCACTTGACTCCGACCAGCCAAACATTTACTTCAGTTAGGCTTGTGCGTGAATCGATACATTGGCTTCCGCCAATGTGTAGTATACTTTTGAGAAATTTCGGTGAAGTCAACTGCCCGCGTCTTCTCTTCACCGTGTAAACAAATATATCCCTAAGCGATATCGACAGGACCCTATTAAAATTTAATTAATAGTGGGGCCCAGTCGATAGTGTATTAGAGATTATTGTTCCATGGTGAGAATCCTCTCCACGGAGGAACAAGAATCATATGCATGTGCAGTATGCCCCCTGTTGGTGACCCAACGGCCCAATTAGTCTAGCTTTTCTAAATCGACGTGAGCCTTCGTATAGATACTCCAGAACGTATTTCGACTACGATCGCTCCGTGTCACTTCGCCAACACTTTGCTTGGTCATCAAGTTATAAATGAAGTGGAACATGGCCAAACCCTTCGCAACATGCGGCTCACGCAAGATCTTCCGCTACATCCTATCCCTAGAAATACCGAAACTCGGGCCTCTGTCTCTGCTAGTCCAGGGCAACTGCTGTGTTCCTCCGCTGAAGCTGTCCAGCTACGGACGGAAACGTGCTAAGTTGTTTGAACTGAACCTTTCCACCCTAGGTCTTCGCACCCCCGAAACCCGCCAACACCTACGACTCGTCAATTAATTTCTAAATTCCAGAACTCCAGCTGTCTGTAATCAAATGAGACTCAGGAGGATCGATGCTCCGGAGCCAGGAGATATCCTGCCAAAGTCGGCATCCATCCTAATATCCTTATCGAATGTGTAGCTGCCCTTATCTCTCCTACTAAATCGTTGTCCACTCAATTTCCATGTTCAGGGTCCTTGCTACCTGGAAACGGGCTACTGTAAACTCAGTTGTTAAAACATCAAATTACTTCCCGGAGGGTCCTTGGCTCAAACCAACCTGGGCATTTTAACTGCTCTTGTTTGGGCTTAAGTAACCGAACAAAATATCACTCATGCATCTTTCGGGTGGCAGGGAGTAATGATCGAGGTCGTAAGTGGTTCAGCTTTCACCGTCCAGGGTTCTACGTAAACTGTGGGCTCCAGATTAGTGACACCTGCTGGCCGCTATAACTGTTGTTCGAACCGATCCGGGCGCTTTTCTTTATTCAAGACCATTACTCCTTTCTTATCCTTGATGGTTTCGCTCATAGGAAGTTTCCGGGGACCGATTGCACGGAACAAATAAAATAATCTGCAGTAATTACCGGCTCTCTGGGCCTATTCCATTTATTTGGCTTCCTTGGTCCACCAGACCTCACGGTTGGCTCGTACGCTCACTTTTACTTGACGTCTGATAATTCGTCGCGTCAAGTTATGTTCAAGGCCAGCTGGGATATTTCTCCGAGATTTAAGCAGTGCCACCGTTCGGCCTGATGTCCATTGCTTGCGTGCGCCTGGTGGTGGGGTGCCAGAGGCAAAATTCCCAGCACTATGCAAAGAGGTGGTAATCTCGTCCCAGTATGCGTTCACATCTAAGACAATTCTGGTAAGTTCGTCCAATATTCGGATCTGCCGGTTTCTCAGTCACCAAGCGATTTGTCCGCACCTTACGCGAACCAAGGAAACGTTAGGAGAAGTGACTCCGGACGAGTGCGTGGTCAGAATCCACAAATGTGTTTCATGACGACCGGCAGTCAGTTATTGATCGGCGCCATCGGTAGCTAATGGCAACGTGATCGATTGAGTCTGTGGGCGGTATGCGGTTGTGGAGGACACCATGTGGCCAGATGACTTCGGCTATAGTGGAAGGAAGTACTGCATAAAAGCAGCTTGCGACCAGCACATAGATGACACAATCGTTCCCCATTGTCCATACGTACCTAGTCCAGTCCATGTCCACCTCTTAACTGAGTCTCGGATACGCTAAGCCTGTCCAGTTATGGATTCATATCTTCGGCAACCACCACGATATCCGAGATTTTAGCTTGTCGCAGCAGGGCATTCAGGGCGTCGTAAAACCTATGACGACGTCGCAGCTACAGTCAGTTGGGACGTAAGCGGACACGACAGATAGCTAGTGATCAGCTTCCGACCTGTGAGATTCCTTCACACGTCGCCAGACGAACTGCACAGAGTTGACTATCAACAGGTGTCTAGACAAATGAAAATAAATCCGCTAGGTGACTTAGGACGATACTAATCGCTGCACATCCCGCCGCATCAGCCTCTGGATCACCAGAGATGTGTAGCTGGAAGCAAGTGGAGACCCATGGGGCGTTTAGCTCAATCAGTATGCTTGCATCCTGAATTCTTGTTTCTGTGACACAGCACACGTCAATATCAAGCGGTTCCAGTGTGAGATCAAGAGCAGCTTGTTGTCCTGCTGGCTTCAGGGTGCGAACATTGAAGGTGGCCTGGGTGTCGAGGCCTGAAGATTGAGGATGTGGCGAGGAAATGTTGCACGCAAAGCCGGTGCATGACAAACAGAGTCATCAGTCCTAATTGCTGTGCCTACAAGAGGAGAGTTATTAATAGGGTGGGGAGAGGGAAAGAAAAAGTATGTGAAGGAAAAAGGAGGGAGGCCTCAGTAGTAGCTCGTTTTCGCTTACGCGCCCTGCTGTATGCAGCGAGTAAGGCGACCTGGCTGATGGCACCTCTGGCGACGGCCGATGTGGCGTGAAAGTATTAGTTGTAAGTGTCATGGTTTTATGTGGGCTGGGATACTGTCAGGGACCCCACTCTAGACAGGTCAGCCAAAGCCTTTGGCTCAAAAGCCTAACCGTAAGGCAACGGTGTTTGACGGAAAATGCAAGTGCATTACCATTTCTACGGAACATGTCCCCACATTTTCCAACCCCAACCTGGAAGGCCAGGAGACTCTGTTCATCAGACCTCTAACCTTTGGTCAACCTGGTGTGAGAGACTCTGAGTGTCGCGGGGACACCCCTTAGTATAGCTCATTGAATCGCTGAGGTGCGTAAATCGTCACCACGGTAAGGTCCAGTCTCTTCGTGACGGGAGGACATTTGAAAACCTGGTCATCTACAGTTAAGACCAGCTATTTGGTCTGTGTATGGTCGACGGCGTCAAATAGTGGAACAGAAACAGGATAACTATCGGACTGTGTTGCATTGTTAGCAGCCATCCGCGATATTCCTGGCCTTGGATCATTCTTCTGGAAGAAGTCGCCGTAAAGTTAAGTAGTAAGTAGATTTTGAAAGTTGCCGTTCCAATCAAATAGGGTAGTGTCCCAGACTCAGAACATCAGCGTAATTGTTCCTAAATGACCCTTAATCTCCCTCACTCATGGATGACCTATTGTTATTTCGTCCTATATCCATAGTTCCATGACCAACACCAATTTTTATCCTTCTTCCTGTCATCCTCAACGCAATGTCACATCGAATATGCGACCGTTGTTCACACTCACCGGTTGTTGAAGGGCATACGTCAACTGCAATAACCTTTGAACCATCCTAATACCTTCATGTATCTATCTGTCCTCACCGTTCCCCACAGCGCGTCCACATTTTGATTCAGCCAACTACCTTCTCTGCCCATCTCACGTTTACTAATAATCTTCCTGGCTCATTACGACAGCGAATCATCAGTGTTGTTGTGTCAGTGATGATGACGATTCTCGGTCAGTTACTTCCAGTCTCCTCACTCGTGTCTCCAAGGCAGTTGGTCTTCCGATTCAACCCCCTGAACACCTCGGCTCTGCCCAACTTCTATTTTATACGTCTCTATCTCACCATACTCTGGAACATTGCTGCCGTGCTGGGGGTAGTGTCCACTTGTGCTACCTTTACACACTCGACTCTATTCCAATTAAACTTATGCGCCTCATAACTGTAGTCTTT
>NW_008751682.1:722059-786703 GCF_000715545.1 Opisthorchis viverrini
TCCACTTGTGCTACCTTTACACACTCGTCTCTATTCCAATTAAACTTATGCGCCTCATAACTGTAGTCTTTCTGATCGACACGGCAAAAACGTCATCGACAAGTATAATAATAATAATAATAATAATAATAATAATAATAATAATAATAATAATAATAATAATAATAATAATAATAATAATAATAATAATAATAATAATAATAATAATAATAATAATAATAATAATAATAATAATAATAATAATAATAATAATAATAATAATAATAATAATAATAATAATAATAATAATAATAATAATAATAATAATAATAATAATAATAATAATAATAATAATAATAATAATAATAATAATAATAATAATAATAATAATAATAATAATAATAATAATAATAATAATAATAATAATAATAATAATAATAATAATAATAATAATAATAATAATAATAATAATAATAATAATAATAATAATAATAATAATAATAATAATAATAATAATAATAATAATAATAATAATAATAATAATAATAATAATAATAATAATAATAATAATAATAATAATAATAATAATAATAATAATAATAATAATAATAATAATAATAATAATAATAATACAGATGGTGGCTCAGCCTTGTCACCGTTTTGCTGGATTGCTACCACGTAACTCAGGAAAGATATGAAGGTCGAGATAGTGCCAGGTTCCCCAAACTTAGACAGGAGCCTTCCGGTCAGTAGTATAGTACGTTAACCACTGAGGTATCCCTTGCCTTGTTTCATCGCTACGATCCTTCTCTACAGAACCCATACGTTTGTATCTTGTCTAAAACAGCTTACCTGTGAAACATCGATTTTCCTGTTTTCCAACTCCCGCACAACCACCAACTCTAAATTCTGGTTACTTTGCTTATTCCTAACCCGCAACGACGTCGCTTTTCCGCCTGTATGTATTACTCGCTCTACCATGAGCTCAGGATTGTCCAACATTTAAGGCGCAAAACTACTGGTCAGAAGGTCCAGTCCGTTGTCCGAACCCCATCGTTGGCTTTCGAATGTTCATATCTGGACTTTGGCAACTTGACATTATCTTAGCCCCCGTGCCTCCTTCGTGTTGCATGGAATCTATGCACCGAGGGGGTGGTATGGGCTGAACAATTACCTGTTTACCTTCCTTTTATTTGGGAAGGGGGAGGGGAGGCGGCAACCATAGGCTCTAATTCCGCTCCAATTTGCATCTGTTTTTAGTAGGTGGTCATCAGGACACTTACATCCCCTCCCAAGAATGTTTGTTTGTATTTTTTCCTTACGCTGGCCTACCGTGTAGTCAGTAGTGGCTAGTTCTTACCGTCGTTTCTGTCGACAGCAACACTAGTGCTGCACATCGGAGTTTCACTTACAACCATAGCTTTGTTATCATTCCATCAAGTCCTAACCTGAAAGGAGAATAAACTGGTAAACAGAATACCTTACAACTGGACAGGAGTTACAAAATATTCTGGAAACCTGTGCTGCATAGTAACAAATTGCAATTAGCACACCGACAGAAAACACTCAGCTGTCAGCGCTTCTCAATTCCGATCACAGGTAACCGCTCATCAGAACTTGGCACTGTCATATATTCAGCAATAAACCACGTACACTGGTTCCAGCTGCAACATTTTCGTCCACCGATGATAATAACGGAATAACAGCTACGCATTGGAGGTGGTGGCCCACTCCATTCAGTGAAGTCAAATTGTCCTGTTTGTCTGATGAGGCAGGTAATGAGGGAGCTACGAATCGAAGGTAATAGCTTTGGTGGAGGACCCCTGCGTGACAGGATCATACCTGTTAGGGCTACTGACCACGGGTTCTTCCCGTCCCGGGTTCCCCATCCAGAGAGATGATACTTGTCAACGCAACTGAGTTGGCGAGTGTGAGCTTTCATAGTTTTTCGCCATGTCATGGATTGACCGCCACTGAATCGTCTCCACGCGTTATCGCTGCACGAAGTTCAAACGCACTATCATTCCTTCTGCCTCAAATAAAACTCAAACTTGGGTCAAGTCGGCGGGCTTCGAAAATGACCGGGCTACTCCTTCCGTTGATTCCCTAATTGACCGTCTTCGTCTCTCGTGAGACTCCCGGTGTGCTGAAGTCTCTGTAATACGCAGCATAGTCCCCCAGACAAACTCATTTCTATGATGCGATAACGATAGGATGCTCTGATCTGCTACACTTCAAGGTCGATGGGCTTCTCATTCTGGTATGGCTTCATTATACCGACCTTTCAGTGGCTTATTTAACCGCGGAGTTCTGTCTTGTGTGTACATATTCCTAGACAGAAGTGAATCCACAATATCCACGCCTCGTGATCAGTTTATGCGTAGATAAAGTACGTTGTGGCCCCAATCGCGGTCCGATTCCACTCACTTATATTAAAAGTAATACGTGCTATTTTGTCTGGAAACAAAATCGAACTCCGCATTCCTATTGGCGCCAATGATATCGTTGCAGCACCATACATAACTGATACACTGTAGTACTGAATGTAGATGTTTAATTACCACATATCTGTAAGAAATGTAGAATGTTAACAGAAATTGGACTTTCGGCTGCCTTGCGTGTCTGCGTTTCTTTGGAACATTGTGAACGAAATCACCTTGTTGGTGAATGCACAATTAGTTAATTGAAATATAGGCAAGTAAGCTCGTCCCTCATTTGTCGACTGTGCCTAATTTCGGGTTCTTCTGCTCCGCACTCGTGCCATCCTTGTTGTTGTTCTACTCATAATTATCTAACCAAAATTCACCAAGCCATTCAAACCTGTGTCATGAAGGCGTTTACCTTGCATGTAACCCATGTGTCTTAGCTTGCGCTCGCAACTTTGTACCGAAGCTTAGTTGCATGTTTTGCGGATGTGACAATGGCGTCACTGTGAAGGGAACCTCGCGCCACCACGTATGTTCATTGTGGACTGAGGCCACTCAAAATAGTATGACGGTGCTATCCTATTTCGGTTACTCCAAATGATTTGTTTTCATTTCGTTGCTTTGTGTGTTGTTTCAGGTAACTATTCTCTCTTGCGCATTATCCTCTTATCGTTTTAGTGGAGCCCCATATTGGCGCTGCGCGTCTGTTTTCTCCTGAGTATCGATCACTAATTATAGTACACGACTTCTGGATTAGGAGACGCTACACATGACGTATCGACTACTCGACGGTCGACCATTCAGCAAGATCTTTCAGACTTAGCTCGCTTGTTTGCCATCTCAGTGGGATGAGCTATGAACCAATGTTCTGTGTATCCTCTCGTCATACTAATTGAAGAAAGAGTTCCAAAGTTATCAAGTTCTATCATCTACTCATGTATGTTGCTAAATTCATTATTTTTTTCAAGTTAATGCAGNTTAATGCAGCCCCAAACTTTCCCTACCCTTTTGCTGCAAAAAACTCCCTGGGTTGTCTACCTTGTTCAGACTTCGCTGATTTGGGCGCTTCAAGGGTGGGCAAAAGGAGTTTTACACAACTAGCCATCGAATCCTACTCTTTACGAGGTATGTTGTCCCCAGACTTTCATTTGTTTGTTATATCTAAAGACCTTGCTGCATCATCAATGAATGAGTTGCAACCTGAGATTGAGGCCATAGAATTCCGGTCTGGAAATCCCGTCGTCGAGACAACGGAAGGATTTATTCATGTCTATAAGAATGCGTAAGATCCATTAACTCTGATTTGACATGTGGCTTTTTCTAGCAAAGAAGTGGGCGTAACCGATAGCCGAGTGTCGTCTACTATGCTTTGTATATTCTCTGTTCCCTCGTACCTCACCGTCAAGGATTTGCTGAGTTTCGTAGCTCCAATGCGGTATGTTTCGTTTTGATTTCTTCCCGAAGACTTCCCTAGGGATTCGGTCGAAGAGCTGAAAGTGGTTAAAAACGGTGGTCCTAATCACTATATGGCTTTGCTGAAATTCAGATCTGAAGTAATTCCTTGTACTTACTTGACAGGTTGCTTACTCTTCAGCAAGAAACTGACCAGTTTTATCACACCTATAACAACACTTGTTACAGAAATTTGGAATCTGAGGTATGCCAGCTCATGTATGTATCCCATGTGGACAAGACACATCCAGCTATGGTAAGCCTGTTTTCCTTTTCCCCTTCACCGATTTCAGGGGACTGCTTTTCCTACAAAAGATTTGCTGGAACTTCCTTCTTGTCCTGTTTGCTTGGAACGTTTGGTAAGTGGTGCTTTTCACTACATGCTTCACCATAAGATGCGGTCCCCTATGTGATAGGACTTGTAAGCTAAAGAGGTTTGAAACACCATTATTTCCTCTAGACTTTCAGTGTTAGTAGGAGACTAATGGACAAAGTTATTGATGAGACAATCGCGTGACAGTTACGAACCTACTGAGACAGCGTGAACTGTTGGTTGACTATAAGATAAATGGACACAGAGGGTCATGCGTAGACGACCAACACACGTACATAGTTTGGATGCTGTGTACCTTCACTACATTTGAGTAGGCGGTGTAGCAGTGGAAGCAAGAATTTGGGAAGTATGCCTCCCTCAGACAATTGGGAAAACATGGAACCAGTTTCGATGGACGGTTACGGAACCATTGCATGTTGAAACCAATGGGCCTATGTTGACGAGAGTTTATCTTCTTGTCATCTGTGGCTAAAATCTGGTTCGGCATAAGGTTATGGATAAGCGCGAGATGGCCAAAGTTGTTAGAGCGCGAATTTACTGACCAGAAGGTCCTTGGTTCCAACCCGACCTCTGCCCCTGGACTTCCCCTGTCTAGGCTTGGAAAACCTGGCAGTATCCCAGCCCTCGAGCAACCTTCGGGTGGCACGGCAGTTAGGCACCTAAAGGGTGCTACAGCTGAACGAGTGAGACGAATGTTATGAATGAGGATATGTTTTAAAGTCAGTTGCCGTTAGACTAACTTAGGTAATCTAGCATGGCGTCTGTCGGGCATACTCATAGGTTATGGATGTTAGCATCACAGTTTACTTTTCTGCAAGAATTTCTGGGAAGCTCCCGTACTTCACTGTCACTTCTTGTGACGTAGGTTGAACCACTGATCGCGTTATTGTTCAACGAACTCGGATATGAGATTACCAAAAGTTGAACCACTGATGCTCGGGGACCATGTCCATGGGAGCTGATATTCTCACCTATCCTTAGTTACGCTTTCTCACCTACGGCTTTTTATTCACTGCTAGTTTTTGTCTTTCTCCTTGCACGTTTGACGTTTTTGCCTGCAGTTCAATGTCTAGTGGCAATCTGTAGTTACTTTGTGGAAGTGTCAGTGCTGCTCGCGCTTCGTAATCTCTACTTGGCATGTTCTCCCCTTAACCTTGCATGTGGTTTCATTTTAGGATGAACCTGTTCAGGGAATTCTCACTACGATCCTTTGTAATCACTCATTTCACGACGAATGCATTGCCCGAGTGGAAGATATTACGTAAGTCCGGAAACATTCCAATCCCTTGACTCTTCGTCACCTTGAAGATGTCCTGTATGTCGTTATATGCAATCTCCGGAGCTGTTGGACGAAAGCCAGTGTGCGGACTGCTGTATTCGTGATAACCTTTGGATTTGTCTCATTTGTGGAAGAATCGGGTGTGGTCGTTACGGAAGGAAGCATGCTCAGCTACATTTTGAACAGACTGGTCACACCTTTGCCTTGGAGCTTGGGAAGAATCTGGTATGGGATTACGCGGATGATGCTTATGTCCATCGTTTAGCTGTTAATCACGAAGACGGGAAGTTGGTACAGGTTAGTTTTACCGGACCTCTTTCAGTCCCTCCTACATGCTGTGCATGACTTCTACTCTTGACTCAAAGGTTTACTTTGTATGCTTGTCTTGTATGCTCATCACTAGCACAGTGACCCTAATGGGTAAACCTGTTTAATCATACTCGACATTCTGCTCTCGAGCGATTGTCATATGCAGATAAAATGACAATATGTTTCGCGGGTATGCAGCCGTACTTTATGTGTGCTCAGTGGCGGGGTTACATGTGTTCCGGCTACCCCCTGCCTAGGATCAAACCTGCATATGCCCAAGGTCTGAAACTGTCTGATGGTCCACGACGAATGGTCGAAACGTTCTGACAAATTGCGATCATCTCCTATTCGTCGTATATCGAATGAGGATAACCGGATCAGTAGGCACCCGAGAGATTTCGAATAATGTCACCGTGTCACATTCAGACCTGGTCTGATTTGATGTGTTGGTATGCAACCGATTTGATATTGCCCCAAAGCATCAGTTTTTTCGTCTTAGGGTTCATTCTACTCTAAGTTTACGCAACCAACCGATTTGATATTGCCCCAAAGCATCAGTTTTTTCGTCTTAGGGTTCATTCTACTCTAAGTTTACTGTAATGATAATCTGACTTTATATGAAGAACCTATGGAACCTATGGTTTTCACTGATCTGCCTGTCTCTATGTTCAGTCAACCGTCGAAGGATAAGGCCAGAGGGAACCTTCGATGCTACAGCCAGGCTGATGCCACGGCGGTTTTCACATAGCGTCCACGTACCCTTTTTGGAGACAGGGATAACTGTCAACATGCCCCACTCTGCAGGCACTTTCTCTTCGTTCCATATAGCACTAATAAGCTTTGTCGGGTGGGTCACCAGGGATTTTCCGCCTTCTTTGAAGAGGGCTGGACACAGACTGTCGGGTCCTGGTGCCTTCTTACGTTTCAGTACGGCTATTTTGTACCTTATTCCGTCTTCCGAAGGGCGATCAAGGTTTACATTCCATTCGCCCGTATGCATTATCTCCACCGGGTGTGTTGCAGAAGGCCAGCTGAACTGCTCTTCGAAGTGTCCGGCCCATCTCTCCAGTCGACGGTTTTGCGAGTGAATTAATGAGCCATCTTTTTCACTTATCGTTTCGCTGACCGTTGCTTTCCTAGGGCCAGTCGGTCGTATCAGTTGATAAAGGGCACGGCTGTTTCCCATAGCAAAAGCCTTCTCCATCTCCCGAGCTTTCGATGTCCTTCATAGCTCTCGGAGTGATCTCGTCGATATCCAGTGGCTTTGTGTCTATTCGTCGTATATCGAATGAGGATAACCGGATCAGTAGGCACCCGAGAGATTTCGAATAATGTCACCGTGTCACATTCAGACCCGGTCTGATTTGATGTGTTGGTATGCAACCGACAGGCTGTCTGTTCAGCTTCTTGGGAGATGAAATTTGATATTGCCCCAAAGCATCAGTTTTTTCGTCTTAGGGTTCATTCTACTCTAAGTTTACTGTAATGATAATTTGACTTTATATGAAGAACCTATGGAACCTATGGTTTTCACGGATCTGCCTGTCTCTATGTTCAGTCAACCGTCGAAGGATAAGGCCAGAGGGAACCTTCGATGCTACAGCCAGGCTGATGCCACGGCGGTTTTCACATAGCGTCCACGTACCCTTTTTGGAGACAGGGATAACTGTCAACATGCCCCACTCTGCAGGCACTTTCTCTTCGTTCCATATAGCACTAATAAGCTTTGTCGGGTGGGTCACCAGGGATTTTCCGCCTTCTTTGAAGAGGGCTGGACACAGACTGTCGGGTCCTGGTGCCTTCTTACGTTTCAGTACGGCTATTTTGTACCTTATTCCGTCTTCCGAAGGGCGATCAAGGTTTACATTCCATTCGCCCGTATGCATTATCTCCACCGGGTGTGTTGCAGAAGGCCAGCTGAACTGCTCTTCGAAGTGTCCGGCCCATCTCTCCAGTCGACGGTTTTGCGAGTGAATTAATGAGCCATCTTTTTCACTTATCGTTTCGCTGACCGTTGCTTTCCTAGGGCCAGTCGGTCGTATCAGTTGATAAAGGGCACGGCTGTTTCCCATAGCAAAAGCCTTCTCCATCTCCCGAGCTTTCGATGTCCTTCATAGCTCTCGGAGTGATCTCGTCGATATCCAGTGGCTTTGTGTTCGAATCGGAGAAGTCGGACAGACAGCACTGAACGCCGCTAGCATATCTCCCTTCACATTTTGCCACGCTTCATCCACATGCTCACTGTCACCACAGTATTGTTTTACTGTGGACAGTTGTTGGGCTAGCTCAGCTCGATACTGTTGAGCATGGTCATACTCAGAGTACCAAGGAAAACTTGCCGAAAAGTCGTAGCAGTCAGACACGTAACAAGCTCTGTTGCCAGTTTCATGATTGATACGGATCCTGGATCAATCCACCCGAGTCATTCAGCGTAATCTGTTGAGTACATAAGATCAGTCGAAGGCTATTCACCAATGAATGCTTGAAGCTACTGAGGTGATCGCCATTCAGCGGTCAGGAAACCTGAAAGCGCTGATATTGCCTTGGCGCATTGGTCAGACCTCTCCATCATTGGGTAGATAGTGTTGTTCTTCTCTCTCACCAGTGTGGCGATATTGTGCAGTATTTTAACATAGTTCTCCATTTTATCGCTGTACGTGCCCGATGTGACGCGATAGAAAACAACTGTTCTCAAACTTGTGTGGATATTGACGTCTTAGGTTTGGGTCAACATAACCTGAACCGGATTCGGTCACCAAAACTAAAACGTTACGCGATGTGGAGTAGTATTGGAACCACTGCCATAGTGGACTCAGTTGCATGGCTAGTGAAGTTCACTAGTGCAGTTGTTTTTTGCTACCCTCCAGAGCATCCATGACAGCTTTCGTAAAATTCGTGCGGCAGACCATTAGGCGAAATGGAACGTTTCTCTGCGTCACGTACGGACTGTATTCTAATTTGATGAGGTTGCTTTCTTTCCCTTTGTTAGGAGATTGGGTTTAGTTAAGGCAGCTGGATGTCCCCTAGTCTTATCAATGTCATTCTCGCCTAAACGAATTAAAAACTGAAATCCCTTGAGGTGTTCCGAAACTCCAACCTAAGTAGCCAAATGAATCTGGTTCTTAATCGTAGCGGTAAAGAAGTTGCCGATTTTATGTACGGACTGGAGCCCCTGACCCGGGGGAGATCCAATGGTCTGTCGTTTTTTTTAATCACTAGATAAACCCCATTCCTGTGAATCATGTTTTCGGATGTGTTATCATTAGTCACAGTCAGTCCAAGTCAGGTAGGCCATCATCCATGATATTCCCTTTCAGAATCTCTGCACCTTTCCTCGCAAACGAATGTATGGTTATTTCAATGGTTGTTTGGGTGCTTAAGAGTGACTAACTCTGTTGGCCTTTGATCGATTGCACTGCCTTGGACCTGCAGGTGTCCATGACGCCCTGTTTAAAGGCTAGGCTGATGCAGTCACAGAAAAATGTTTTGAGAGCCACTTCGATACATGTTAACAACGTGGACGCCAGTGCGTCCACTTGTCTGTGTTCTGGTAGTGAGCCTGAGGGTTCAAACTCGTATGCCATAGTCCTTAACGCTTTTCAAAAATTTCTTAAGTATTGGCTGTCTCATCCTGTATTTATCAGGTTGGAGCCGGAAGTGAAACAGGTGATAAGAAGCTAGATCTGATGAGTATGGAATTCAGTGCTGTACTGACAAGTCAGTTGGAATCGCAACGTGCATACTTTGAGTCCCAATTGGAGCGGATTACAACGGAGTCAGCGATTCGGATCCAAGCCGCAGAAAGCAAAGTTGAGGAACTGAGTTCTACCCTAAACCAAGTCCAACAACAACTTAACGAACTAACCAAGGAGAAATCATCTACTATACGAAAACTTCAACAGGTAAAATTCTTTTACACGAGCGGTTTTCGTACTCAGGAATTTTAGTGGATTTATACCCCCCAATTAAATTCACATGCGGCACACCTCCCAACAATGGCGCTTTGCGCTGGGACTTGGAAGCTTGGTAGAAATTTTGTATTGTTAAAACAGCTCTCCCACCCCATAACGCAGCGCATTCTCCTACATGTAGCTCCTTCATAACAGCCACTGCTGTTTTCTCTTAATTTAAGTTACCTTCATTACAATGGCGTGCCACTCAACGTAGCGCAATAGTACCACTTTTATGGGATAGCCACAAAGCGCTACTTCCTGTGGTATGGCTATCCACTCACCACATCTCGTAGTTTCTTCAACCATCGACGAGGGACGTTAATCGTTTCCCCACTCGACGGATGATACCAGATACTTGTTAACTGTCGCAATCGCGGCTTTGGTAGCTCGTAGTCTTGTCTTCCAGTCGGGTCTTACGGTTGGTTGTTTTTTTTTTAGTTGTAAATTGCGCACTGGACGTGCATTTGGCTGATTGTCACATTAGTGTACATGTCCCATGTGATCACTCACCCGACCATGTGTCTTGATAGAAACCAGCTGGCAGGTGCAGTCGTGGTCAAAGTCTAGCAGCTTATATGCGTCTGATTTGCTGGGAGGTTAATTTTCCTAATCATCCAGGGGGGCTAGCCGCAAACGAGCACCATCCACTGCTCGCATCTTTTTGCCACCACAATCGATGAAATACCGTGAAAGCGGTGAACTCGTCCACACACAATCGATGAAATACCGTGAAAGCGGGACATAATCTGCTTACTCCCCAGGTGAACTCGTCCACGGCATCAGAATAAAATGACACTCACCTATTTGATTTCGTTGACGATCTCAAAAAGACTGTCTGCTGTGTGAATAATAGTGGTTTTCCGGACCTAACTTCGTAGCGATTTGCACAGGCACAAGAAACTCTGTTGCCATCTGTCTCTCCGGAAAACTTAACACTTTCGCTTCGGAAGATGGGGAAATCGAGAGGACAAGGTCATCTGCAAACCAAATTTCAGTTAGTATGCCGTGCGGGGGGAGTTTCACTCCCATGTATTCAAGGCTCTTGAATAGGTTACGGCACTCAGGACCCGTTAGCGTTGTGATTGGTGGGGATGATTCGTTTAGTTCATGTGACCATGAGGCTGACAGCCTCATGCCTCCTCGCTTTCTCATTTGAGATGCTTTACAAGTCATCTAAACTTCTGAATCATGAATACCACACTATTATCAGCCACAATCCGTGTGGTTCACTTGATTTCAAGGCTACGGTACATGCCTCCATCTAGTTCGAGGAGCATCGACCGCAATAATCCTCCTTTCGTATTCAGTAGCGTTGCGAGAGTTCGATAGCCACTGTCCAAGTAAGATCAGTGTAAGTGATAGTATGGCTTTGCTCTTTTGAGGTTCCACGCGCTCCTCTGCAGTAGCTTCTAGGTCACCATCGTGCGTAGCTCCCGGCATTTTCCTCTTTGCGTTATCGCTTGGATATAGCTACATGGCTACGTAAGAAGCACGCATTTTCAGCAAGCAGTGTGACCGCTTCGAACTATCCGATGAGATTATTTCAGGACTCCAGCTATTTGAGGAGCTCTTCTGGAGTAGACTTATTTCGTGGGAGCGAGTTTTGGATTTTCCATAGAAATTATCCAATTCGCCATTTCAGTTGGTCGTGCGTTGTGACTGTGGTGACTAAAATTATAATACGGTAGTTTTCCCTCCATGAGCGGTACAGATGGATGGCAGCTCGTCCTTTCTAGAATTACCGAGTGCAGCTTTTTTATCTGTATCTCGAAAGTTTATCCGAAGAAAATTACCGAGTGCAGCTTTTTTATCTGTATGTATCTCGAAAGTTTATCCGAAAAGTGGTGCTGGCAGCGTACACAGCCAGTTCTGTCATCCATTCTTCTTCCTCTACACCATACGGGGATGTATTGCGCGGTACGCTACAGCTTGGAAGTGCACCTGGTGGTGAGCACCTTCCTAGCCCGTTGGAGGACACCCCCGTGCTTCGATCCGTGTCTAATTCACACTCGTATATAGACTTTTCAATGTTTGCAACGAGGTGGCTGATTGGTGAATGGATCGTACATACCGAGAAGTGGCATCAGTTCATGTCGTCCCTGAGTTGTGAGGTCTTGATACTTGGACGTGTTTTTTCCCTGAAGATGTAAGTCTACTGTGCTGATTCGGAAACCCAAGTAATCCATGTGACCTGCAAAGAATCTGCATTTCTCCTTTTCTCCTTGAATCGTCAACCCACTAGGATTTTCATTCGTGGTTGCTCCGGAGATCAGTTTCTCATCCAAACAGGTTTGAGGTTAAGGATTCTCCTAGCTAATCAACCCCAGACAGGCTCAGTCCTCGTCGTTTTCACCGTGTAGACTGTGCTGTTTCCATGAGACATCGATGGACCCTGATCACAATGGTCCATCTTCCTCTGTTGGTATCCAAAAATCAGCCTGGCGGTTACAGTCTGTTGTGATTCCTTCAGTCCCCCGTCTCCGACCCACATTCTACTAGTGTACGGTTTATCTGCAGGTGGGTGTGAAATGTAGGCTGTATAAAGAATCAACATCGACTGTATATTCCCGTGTCCGTTTCTCAGTAGATTGACTGCGAAAACTCATATTGCTTGCATTTGTGTGCTGACGTGCTCAATTTAGTTTCCACGTCCGTTGCAATGGGTTGAACTTGCCGGCATTCAGAACGACAATTATGCAACCCTCAGCGGAAGCACATGAATGTATCTGGGTGAGGAAGGATTATTTTCAACCCGCTCGGCCTTGACATTCATCTCTGTTTACTCAGATTTGGACTACGGCCGCTAGCGTAACACTTTCCGGCTGTTGCGGTATCGTAAGCAGTGGCAGGGGTTCAGTCATCAAGTAACACTGTGGTTTCACTTCAGTCCAGCAAGCCGGTGCTCTCGATCGTTTGGTTTTGGACGGTTCCATAGTCTCATTGTCCCGGCATTATCCGAGAGATCAACGGATACAATACATAAGTATTGAGTTGAGGCCACCCTGAACTAACGAATGGTCTTTAACGTTCAGATACCAGTGACACAAATGGTCAGTAGTTCGGGCGTGACCAAGCTGCCTATCAGCTTGTAAGTTGTAGAGCGCTGATCATTATCAATCTTAGTTACCGCAAAGAAACAATTGACCCTATCTGTTTCAAGCATTACACATGTGCTTGCAGGACGGAGGAACGAAACAAGATTTTTAGTGCTTGGTCATCGCTATTTCACCATCTTGTTTTGAAGCGAAACATTCTGGGTGGCAGTTAGACTAGTGCGCTTTTGAAACACCATTCGAAAGCCCCTGAATCGAACCGTTTCTATTCCTATGTTGAGTATGTAGCCTGCAGCTTACTTCATCATGGTTAGATGCTCAAAGCTATCGACTAGCCCATAAGTTGTGCTTTTCCAACTGTTGATCAGTTCGCAACGATTTGAAGGTCCTGGATGATCGCCGGCCAATGGTACATACACAACCACATAAGTTTCTTTTTGCACATTTGTATATAACGAATTGACGTCGAAACTTACAAGAATGTCACCTGGTACCACCGCATAAGTTTGTCTACACACCTACCAACAGGCTACCAGTTTGGCACAACGGTTACAGAAGGAGTTGGAAGAAGAAAGAGCGTTGAACAAAAGCCTGCTAAATAATGAATCCATCTGGCGTAGCAGAGCGGAAAAGGCCGAAGCAGAGGCCAAAACATCCAAAGAAGAGTGCAAAGAATTACTTCTCAACTTGGAATTCCGTTCAAAACTAACAGAGTTCGCTTCTTCCGAACAGGTAGGTTTCTTTAACTGTTCTGCTGGCTACCAAGGACATCAATCTTTGCATGCGGTTCCGTAAACCTTACTTCACTTGCCAGAATAGTTGTCACTAGTAGAGTCCTACAGGTGCACTGCTAACGTACATATACTGACCATTGAGCAGCTTTATCCGGTAGATCAAACTAAAAATCTTGGAATGGAATTAGTTGTGCTTATCGTCATATTTTCTCAAAATCTCGTCAAGGCCACTCCCGACGATCTGTGGTAAGCAAAAATGATTTGATCTCCTAGTGCGATGTCTCGCCAACGTCAACAAACCCTCTAAGTTGCATTTTTCAAACGTCTTGGATTCAGCTATCCATTCCGGTCCTTGTTTTAAAGTTAAGCAGGAAAATTACCACTGGGGAGCAGCCAGGTGTTTTTCTTAGCTTTTTGCCATGTGCGCGAATGTGTTTAATGGTTGCTTGGCATTGCAGTCAAACAAAGGAACTCGCAACCGATCCTCAAACACCCATTGAATGATTTCGAACGAGGATGAAACCCATGGTGTATTTCCGGTCTATGACCAATTACCCTTTTTTGGTGCCGTATCCAGTTATAGCGCTTCCCCCTCTCTCTGATTTTTGCATCACAAGTCACAATTCGGCCATGAAAACATCCTCCTTTCGTTTTCCAGGATGTCACTCCTAACTATCGTCAGCTTATTAACTGTCAGGATCCGTGGCGTAATTATACATGCGCTGCTTGTATGAGACCGCTGTAATAATTATGCAATTGACTTGATCGTCTCGAGGAGTACTGTCAGCGGTCGGTTGCGTTAAAACTCTACGATGCTTTTTCTCCTTTATAGCATCAATCAGGGAACTTCCTGTCACTGGGCACTGTCAGTATTTGTCCACCGTGATGACCCTGTCACATCATTGTAGCAATCATCATTGACGCAATGCACGTACATGCATCCATAAAAGCACACTCTTTAATCTCTATTGGTCAGTGTGAAAAAATCACGGGTCTACACTGCCTGTTATAACCGATTGACGCTAGCTTGAGTGTAAACGGATCAGTGCACACTGCAACCATATCCATAACCATAGACTGAATAGGATTCAGTCCTTTATTTTCGGGCATTGTTAATTCAGTGCATGTCACTATTATGAGGACAGTTTTTCTTCCTAACAGTGTTGTGCACCCGACTTCCATAGGTTTCTTCGCTTTGCTGATAATGCGATTGGTTGCTTTGTCTTTTTTGCTCCAGTTATCGAGTGGTGAACTGGAAAATTGTGAAATATCCATCCAACAACATCCGAATCAACCGAGTTCATGTCGACGTCGCAAAAAACGTTGAATACTGTTTACTCTGCTGGAGAACTCGAACTGGCGATATCTTTAAGGAGTAATACGTTATCCTCTCGGTGTACACATGACTGTTCGTTCTTCGTTAACACTGGGTCTCCAGTGCACTTTGTTCGATCCTGTATCCTGAACTTATGACAGTATTTCGACCTCATCAGCCATTAGAACAAAATGATGTTCGCACAGAAACTGATATCAAGGACTTAACCGAGTTCCATCCGTCAAATTATGATTTTGTTCACACAGTCTTTCTCTACAATACAGAACTTTTTTAACAGCCAACTCATTCCATTCACTACGGTTGCTAAAAAACGTTCCTTGTACTCAGATATCCATGTTATTCAATAGCTATATCGTCAGCGCAGGCCTCTTCGTCCTGACGCGTAATCTCTTTGACACCCTTCTGCCAAGTCATACGTTTTCCAACCAAACTCCCTTGCTCGCCTGGGCAAACGGGGAAGTATCGTTTCGTAGCGCCGTTCTGTGTCCAACGATGTCCCTCCCTACCACACACTGGCCCTAGGAAAGCAACGGTCAGTGAAGCGATAAGTGAAAAAGGTGTCTCATCAATTTACTCGCAAAAACGTAACTGGAAACATGGGCCAAAATTTCGATTAATAGTTTAGCTGGCTTCTCGCCTTTGGAGAAAATGCATACAGGCGAATGGAATGTAAACATTGATCGCCCGTTGATCAGGTGCCTGTCCACCTGACCGCCGAGCTTGCAAACGTTTCGTCACCATACGATGAGACATCATCAGTGCGCAGTTGGATGGGTACATCGTGTTTTTCAGGGTGCGCTTATGTAGCATATTAAGCCTATCTGCTTTCTTTTGACGTGATTGGCTGTTTGGGTGACAGCGTTTTTCGTGACTTCATTGATCCCTTCCATGATTTAGTCGCGTTGTGGTTTGCGCTCATTCGAGCCGATTCCTTATCCCGATACCCTCCATTTTATTAGTTTTCTTCCCCGTGTTTGATTGGCCCACTTCTGGGTCTGCATTGTGTTGTGGTCTAATTTTTTTCGAGAGTGATTGCCAGCCAATCACTGTCCAATCCAAGTGATGTGTCCGTTTGGATCGGACCCTTCTGCTTCTCTTACGGGTTCCTCGTCTAGTTGTTTGTGCAGTTTAGACCTACGTGGTTCTCTTGCTCTTAGCGGTTGATTAATAGGGCCACTTTCTATATGCTTGTTGATAACTTTTTCGGTGGAATACCAGGCTTCCATAAATTCGCGTTCTTCGTTCTCGCTTGAGCCAATATGCGAACGCAGCTCCAGTCGAACTCGTGTCCCCTCTGATCTTTGTGCACGGAAACGAGAGAACATTGATCGTGTATTTGTGTATCGAACTTATGTTCATGTATTCTGATGAGGAGCTTCCTTCCTGTTTGTCCTGCGTACCGTTTGTCGCAGTCCTTGCATGGGATCCTCTATATGGTATTGTTCTTCATGATTGGATCTAATTTCCATTTCGGGTTCGATAGTATTCTCCGCAAAATGTTCGCAGGTTTGTAAACAACCGTCGTGTTGTGCTGTCGTAAGAGACATGGCTGTGTTCTTGATGTACGAGAGTGTGACTCGTTTGCTTCCATTTTGTGCTGTTGTTAGTCGTGCTTGGCTTTCTGAGTGATCTCAAGATGAAATTCATTGGGTGTCTATTTCTCTGGAACAATACGTACGAACGTTTTTCTTTATTTTCGGACTCTGGTGCTGCAATGTTCCGATCCGTCTGAAGAGTGTCCGAATGCAGCTTTGTTTGTGAGAATTTGGATGATTGCTGTTGTAGCTCAGAATTTGGTCTGTGTGCGTCACCTTTCTATAGACTTCAGTTTGTAGCTGCGCTGACATGAGAAGGCACATGGACCGGACGGTCTGCTGTCAGCCCTCTTCAAAGAAGGCGGAGGATCCCTGGTGACCCATCTAACAAAGCTTATTGGTGCAATATGTGACGAAGAGAAAGTGCCTGCAGAATGGGGGATGTCGACAGTTATTCCTAGCTTCAAAAAGGACACGCGAACGCTGTATGAAAACCACCGAGGCACCAGCTTGGTTGCTGTAGCATCGAAGGTGCCCTCTGGCTTTATCCTTCGAAGGTTGACTGAACACAGGGAGAGACAGGAAAATTAAACTAATTGCTTTTCTACAAAAGGATGTAGCGGAGCAAAGGTGTCCCCATAAATTCTTGATCCTACTTAAGCCACTGTACTCCAACTCCCGTGGACTCGGGTGGCTACAAGAAGCTCTCGCCAGAGTTCACGACATCAAGCGTTATCAGACATGGCTGTCCTCTTTTTTTCATTTGTATTCAACTTCATCATCGATGCGATTATGAAAGACTCACTACCAGCCTCTGATGCCTTTGGGGTCGAAGTGCTGCCGGGGCGTTCGGTTACAGACATCGAGTACGTAGACGATATAGCTCTTCTTGGACCTGACACCGTGGTAACGAAAACAATATTAAATAATCACGGCTGAGCATGCGTTCCACACATGCAAAGCGTAACGTGCCGCTGCAAGGCTGGGTGGGCTCAAATCCTAACCTCATGTATGCGGATGAGCCGATTGCGATGGTAGGCAAATTTGTTTGCCTAGGAAGCCATATCAGTCACGGTGGTCTCGCGAAAGATGGTAGTTCCATCCGGACTAGAATGGCCAGAGCAACTTTTGTGAGCCTGCTTCATGTGGGGCGTAGGCGCGACATCAGCAACAACATCAACAATGCTGAAGTTTGTCGAATGGTTTTCTGAAGAAATAACTCACCCACGATAGGTTAACTGATCACGCTCGATAGGTTGCCCTGGCTTGGCCTGGTGCTCTGTATGCCAGTCGACCGACTTCTTCGAAGGGTTCTTTTACAGAACCAGTTACAGACATCGAGTACGTAGACGATATAGCTCTTCTTGGACCTGACACCGTGGTAACGAAAACAATATTAAATAATCACGGCTGAGCATGCGTTCCACACATGCAAAGCGTAACGTGCCGCTGCAAGGCTGGGTGGGCTCAAATCCTAACCTCATGTATGCGGATGAGCCGATTGCGATGGTAGGCAAATTTGTTTGCCTAGGAAGCCATATCAGTCACGGTGGTCTCGCGAAAGATGGTAGTTCCATCCGGACTAGAATGGCCTCATGTGGGGCGTAGGCGCGACATCAGCAACAACATCAACAATGCTGAAGTTTGTCGAATGGTTTTCTGAAGAAATAACTCACCCACGATAGGTTAACTGATCACGCTCGATAGGTTGCCCTGGCTTGGCCTGGTGCTCTGTATGCCAGTCGACCGACTTCTTCGAAGGGTTCTTTTTACAGAACCACGTGAAGGGCTGAAACGACCCAGGAGAGGCCAAATAGCGATTTGGTAGCGAGGTATGAAAGTCCTTACCAGAAAACTCAACTGCGGTGGCTATCGCCCCCTTCCTGGAAGCGGACCCCGAGGCGGGACACATCAATGCTTGGATACATTGTCCGACATGGCCCAGTCGCGCCCTCAGTGGCGTTCGTGTATCCAAGCCTTCAGTGCGCAGCTCCCTTCCCAAATTCCCCACTTAAAAGTCCACTGTGACCGAAGGGTTGTTGTGAAGTGTCCAGACGTCGGGAAAGTTCCCCGATAACGTTGAGAGTGATTTCGACAGATCCCGCGTGCATTGTAAACGGAGAAGGTAATCATCTTTGGGAAGCTTGTCACACGGCTAACTGGGTTTCCAGTTACCGGCATTTGACTCAGTTTCCACGAAGGAAGCTGTTTATCCACTAATGATTCCGATTTCTACTGGGCTGTCTGGCATTGGAGCTTGAAGTTGTTTAACGCATTTGACAGTTTCCTTTTCCTAACCTCAATTCACAGTCGCATTGCACGTTCGGACATCTAGTTCTTCTGTCATGACGTAGTTTCTGGGATTACGAGTAGCAGCATCATGAATCATACTAGCCAACGCGCCGAGAAGCAGCGTACATATATTTCATCCTGGTGGTAACCATCGACAGTGCGCATCTCACGAACATCCAGGGAGTTTCGAATTAGTAGCCTCGCGGTTAAGTTAAAGGTCACGAGCAGCCAGCACTTAGATGTAGTTACGTATTGACTGCCAGCTCGAATGACAACTTCTGAAGTGGGACGTTCACACGGTTTGTGAAGTTATTCTTCCTCTGGCCTACTTATAGATTGTTGGTAGTATCGGTGGTCAAGATGTGAACTGGATTCCGTAATTGAATGAATGGCGCTGTATCCTGTATGGCACCACCATGAATTGGCTTAAGGGACGCACACTCAACGAGTTAATCACACTGCTAATCAGCCAATCGGATGGTTAAGTGTTCAAACTACTAGCCGGGAGGCCGCGGGTTCGAAATTCCCAGCACCTCACAGGATAATGGGAGGATAAAGTCAACTTGGGAGGTTTCGAATGGTTTCTGAAGAGCCTAGCTGGCCGCAGAGCAGTTTGTTATGCTAGTCAGACTGTGCTCTACGCATGCCAAAGTACCACCCCATCAGCATGCCAATTCCTCAGCTGTTTGTTGGATGGAAACAATCCTAGGTCAATGACCTGTTCTATTTAACCAGTCCCATTGAGCTCGCGCACTCCTGCGCCATCAGAATGTTAATTGTTTAGTTACTAAATACAAGCATTTCCCAGTTGACACCTCTTCCGGTCTTTAAACGGAATCAGTACATCACACATGGATATCAGTATGATAAAGGAATTCTGTGACCCAGTTACGAAATTCCCAGGATGAGCGAAACCGACTCCTTGGCACATTTGGGTTACAAAGTGCTATTCAAACTGAAAAGTATGTGGCCGGTGCTTAGTTACCTCACTAGGATGGTTCTGTTCTATGCCTTTCTCGTAATTGGTATGCCTCACTTGAGTAGTAGCACATCACGACATCTGTACAAGGAATTTGTTGTTTTCTTGATTCCGTCACAGATTTACAGACAATGGACAATTGGGGTTTGTACGCCAATCGTTGTGTCAGGTAACCAGAGGGAGAAAGCGCCCAAATGTCCAGAGAAGTATCATGTGCTCAGATAGTGTACCCGGTCAAAAATTCAAGGCAACGTCAATGGAGTTACAAAGCGTTCATTCTCTGAAGGATATAGGTTACATGTGACAGAATTCAACATATCTAGAGCGAGATAAGCCGACATTAGTGGTCGGTGCAAACCTCATCCAGGATTTCCAGTTATACGCGCTGCATCGTCACAACTTGTCACAATGTGAGCCACAAAAAACAACATCGAAAGCAACATCCACTAATGTATCGCTGGCATTGGTCAGTTGACGGGTCTCATGTGAAGTGAATTTAGGCCACATGACTCAGCTGCCCGTTGCACTGTGCAGTGTAACTTTCAAGACCGCCATAGCTCACAGGTTCACCATAGCACAGCCAACAGTCAGTAAACACCCAGGTCATTCTTTCAGTGGTAAGGAAATCTGGTACATTTTCCGCTCGGCGTGGAAGACTAGCAGACTCACCTGATCAATCATGGGATTCGTCTCGATGCTAAAGGTCAGTTTCTGATCCAACCTTGAGCTTCAAGTCCAAGCATATCGCCGTCATTTGCGTTACTTGGGTCATTTAAGTCCTTTAGGTCAAATTATCGACCGATTTCTACCATCGCCAAACTAAGTCCACGGGAATGTACAACAAAAACTAGCGAACGAACGAGAGCATCGACCACCGAAGCCACAGCTTATTTATTCAAATGAACAGACACTTTGGAACAAGTTGTCATCCGGTGAACATGCCAAGTCTGTTCAACAAAATGAAGTATATCAATACAAAATAGTTTCAAAAATGGAACAATTTACAGGAAAGGCAAATCACGATTTATTTCGGAGGAAAGTAATGAGAACAAGCAAAGAAAGACAGAGAGACCAATAAAAACTGATATCGTTCAGTTGCGCTACTCAGTTTGATTCGACTTCAAGTGAAGAGTTGAGACATGCAAGCTGGAAAACGGGGACCAGTAAATGTGCGGCATTTCTCAAGTATGTTTGCGCGTTGTTGCACTCCAGTAGCACGTTCGCAACAAACTGAGTAGTTGAAGTCACCGGAGGGCTAAATTCTATAGTAGTCTGTCCGGTAAGCGACTTCCGGGACTGTGCAAAAGTAGGAGGTCAAAGTGAATATGGGCAGCGTCAAATCATTCCAGCCAAATAGCAAGGCATGAAAACGTGGCAGTCATTCAGTGCATAGCTGCCACTTAACCTGATGGAAGCACGCGGGTTGGGAAACCTACTGGACACACCAACCTGGACAGAGTCGAGAAGCCATTGCTGGGTTCCACCTGTGAATATTTTGGTCAACAGCTTTCCACCTTAACCACTGAGCTATATCAGTCAGAATGGTAATAAAGCAGTTTCCCTGTACGGAGTTAATCAGGAACCCCCGAGATATAGGCAGTCGAACAGCGCTTGTTGCCCCATCATTCGTGTAGCTCCTTAGGAGAATGGAGTCCCACATAAATGCATACTTCAATATAGTCAGCAGCACCACACAGCTATGAAACGGCAGGTGTTTGAGGGGGTGAACAAGCATCTGTCTCTAGAAAACATACATCCAACTAGTTCATGAGATCCCGACTCAAAAGGTATTCTAATCTAGCAGATCCCCGTGTCCAGGATCATGAAACTTCCATTATTCAACAAGGATTCAACAGTCAGGAGTTCGCGATAAATGTAACATTGCTGTTAAGAACGAAGAAAACTGGGAAGTAATTGGGCCAATCTAAATTAGTAATGAGGAAACGCAGACTTACCGTCTTGATAAGCTTGATGTATTCCAAACTTGTTGCACTTTGTAACCTGAACGCTGCGTGGAAGAGACTGAGAAAGAGACGAAAATTTCATCAAAAAGCTGTATGAATCGACTTGGTGTCAACCGTTATACTTGCACTGGTTAAGTGCAGAAAACTTACGTAGCAATCACTGAAGTCAACCAGGAAAAGTCCAACAACGCTTCGTGATCCCGTACGAGTATGCATTCCGCTACTTTGTGCAAGTATTCCAAGTAGGCAGAGGTGATATCAGCAAGCGTGATAACAGCAGCCGCAAAAAGTGTCTACAAAACAGCAGATACACGGAGATGAGGAACTGCACGCAGCAGCATCAGCAAGGCGGCAGATAACGAGTCACTAGGTGTAATGCAGATAGCGAATCGCTATCCTTCAAAACAGTAGTGAGTAGTACGATGAGATTAATCAAACCCAGTGCATAGCGAAAGCTGCAAAATTATTTTTAACTCATTAAAAACAGTACACATACAACCACACATCAATGAAATCCTGTGCTCCATTAGTCTTCAACTCTCCCTGTAAGCTACAGTAGGCCAATATGAGGCTCCGAATTGGGTATGCAGGTGGAACGAAGTTGTTTGGTCAGAGAAAAAGACTGAAAGAAACTATCAAGCAAACTGTTAGCCAGTCCGCTCAGTAATCAAGTGATCGACCGACCCAGCAGGTTCGTTAACTTACAACACGCACCTGGACATGTAAAGTAGGGTCCAAGAAGCCGGTTTGCCAGCACTAGAACATGGGTACAGTAAAGTCAGCATTACTGCCGCTTCAGTCCTCCACCTAAAGTCAAGAGTAACATTCGATTCGAGTGAAGTGTCAAGAAGCCGTTAGGTCATGTAAAAATCAGGTTTCCTGTTAAGTTTCAATTCGGAAATTTGAGGTACTATACAGCTGTTTCATCGTTGGTTGGAATCAGCAACAATGGGCATCTCACGAACCTCCAGGGTCGCTCGAATTCGCTACCTCCCGGCCAGTAGTTAAGGACTAAACCAATCGACCTGCTTATCATCTCTAACGGAAATGAAACCCCTGTACGGTGCTTTTCAGCCTTCCACCAAGAACGACTTCACACACACAACAAATGTTCGATTGAAATACTCCTAAATCGCAAAATACCAATGATTTATAAGTAGCTAAGAGGAAAGAATAATTCACAAGTACCTTGAACCCTCGGTCTGAGAATTCGTTGCTCTATGGGCTAATCAACACGTGATGTCCAAGTACCACTTAATCCCAATGTTGATGAGTCCTTCGAGGCTGAAAAGTTCAGTCTTCAACTACTAAGCATGGAAGTTCGTAAGTTGCGCACTGCTGGTGGTTCGTAACAGGTGTGCTACGTTTCCCCGCTTTTCAGTATAGGATACACGGCGAACGCCTGAGTGATAAATCCCAAAATCCTTGATGGTATCAACAGTTCAGTAAATCATAAAACGAGATCTACGGTAACACTACAATTGTTCATCATTTCTGCACAAAATTCTCGCTACGGTGAGTTGGAGTGAGAAGTGAGGAGACTTCACTAGAAGTCTAGACAACTGAAGTAACGGCATCGTCAAGTCAACTTAACCCAGTAGTAACGACAAGAATATTATGTGCCACTTGAGGAGCCAAACAACATGTGCTCAAGTGAGGCGAACTACATTATCCCAAAACGCCATATTCTCATTGCAAGTTATTGGTCAACTGTCTACAGTCATGTGAGTATTCACGACTAATCGGAGGAGGCTGTGAGATCAAACAGCCCCCCCCCAGATTGGTGAAATACACACAGCATAAATTGACTTAGCAACAATTAGTGAAATTTTGAAACCAAGGTACAGTTGAATCTGCTGAACATGGAATCCCAGAGGGATTGTTCACACAAAGTACAAGTTGAGCACAAAAAAGGGAAATATTTGGCGAACACGTTACCTCAGCGTTGCCTTCAGATTGGGTGTCCTGGATTCTGTTCCAAAACTCCGTCAAATTCTGGAACGGTAAAAGTCTGAGAAAAGTGAATTGCCACGTTCGGTGAACAAAACCCACCTGACCAACTGTCAAAGTGAATGGGAAATCGAAACTCCTCGACCGCTGCGCAAATTATAGTAGTCCAAACACAGGGCGGCGAGTAGGGCGTACATCCAAAAACGGATACCCAAGGTTATATTTAAGGGGTGTGCGACCCTGAGCTTAGCACCTACCAGCCGATGTTTCGGATAGGTTTGTATGACTACTTGATTAAGACTGAAACTCGTACAAAAAGACAGACAGCTACAGACATACAAATCAGTACACCCATTGAGGCTTCACTATTCACCCAGGCAGTGCTATACGGTTGAGCTGCCCCGAGAGTCCTTCATGGTAAGTTACCTTAATGGAAACTGCGTATGAACTCTAGTATGGTATAGTGCCCCGATGTAACCGATATAACTCCGCCGTAGCTTTCGTTCAACGCAGCAACTGACTGCAGTTGGAATAAATTGCTGTTAACGGCAAAAGGAAGTCAATCGATGGTTTAATCATTCTGTTAGGACGCTCAGGTCCTAACGAACAACTGTCTTTTCAATTCAATTTCTCTTTGTTGCAGCCCATTGAGCAGCAGCGCTCTTTCTTCCACTGATGCATCCACAGTATAACCGATCCTCATCCAGTGTCCTTCGTCTTCTTCCCAGTGATTTCCCACTCAAGTACTTAGACTATCAAACGTGATGGAAGAAGTCCCATCAATCTCCTCAATCACCCAGCTAACACACAGTTACAACAAACTCAACTTTGTTTTATCTCAGGTTTTATGGCATCCGATGGACTTATAAACTCATAGCAAGCAACAATTGGTTTCAGTTTGACAAGCTTGGTACTTCAAAATTATAGACGTTTTCTGCTGTTCTGGTCTTAAGACCCATCAAATTATTTTGTGAACAACAATAGGCGGGTGAATAGCTATCATGCAACCTGGAAGAAGAACGAGGATTGATATACTACCATGTTGTGAGGAACAAGAAGTCCAGTCCTAGCTGAACACGGACACTAGGTTGTCTAGACCGTTAAACACTGGCCAAAAACCAAAAATACGAGGGCGTCTAGCAGCGCTCTTAATCAGGTATAAGACGGGACAAGTAATAAGCGGCAGCATTAGCATTGCCAAACGACGTGTCTTGAAACAAAGTAAAGCACAGAATAGTGATGGTGCAGGTTACAATGCGGCCATTCGGGATTCGTCCAAGGAATCCTGACATCATCAGCATCGACAGCATGACATCAGTGTTCAACACCGATGCTTCACTGCCCTGACACCATGACGGGGGGGGAGACCGAAGAGCACAAGATGATCCGTAAGACCTTTGATCTAGTAAAGACAGCACAATGGTGAATAATTTCCTTTTGGGGTATACGGTTTCCCTATTAATGACTACGAACTTCTGAGAAATTCTGTGTCCCGTGTACTCAGTATGTGTCTCGAATTCGCCTTAAATCTCGACCAACCTCGTGACCTAGTCACCAGGCCTGACGAAGCTTTTGTGCCAAAAGCGAAACGTGGCCCAGCAATACATCTACCGATTGTTACCAATTTTTTTCAGAAAACATACCTTTAGGAGACGTTCTCCAGGATAAATTAGTTTGAATTCATTCAAACTTTGCTGTAATACAATCCACACGCGCATGTGCTCTTCGGATAGGTCCTTTGGTCTGCAGCCATAAAGGTCTTTCGAATTTCCGGTATTTTTCAACAATTTTAAAACAGTAGCATCCTCAAAATAGGTCTCCGTCTCGTTATCTTCCGCGTCTTCGAGCTGAAGTGTGCACCATATCGTCTCAAGTGTGAGGTCCTGCGTCTGTTCTGGGAATTGTTGTAAGCGAATGTGCAGCTGTGATTCGGCTTGCTCACTGACCAGTTCCAAAGCTTCCAAATGTACTAATGCACGGTTCCTCTCCAAATATGCGCTCAGAGAACCTTTATTAGGTGAATCTCGTGCTGCATTATCTGTGTGCGGAAGATTGCTCTGGTCGCGCTCGTAGGCTTCCCGTATGACCTGAAACCAACAAAATAAAGATAACAAGAACTATCATTAACTGAAGTGCGGTCTGTGTTTGGCATAGGGATCGATTTTTGCTTAGCCATATTGAACCGGAAAGCAGCTCAGTTGGTCAACTCTCGAGCCGGATCATCATCGTCATCATCAACAGCACGACATCAGTGTTCAACACCGATGCTTCAGTGCCGGATAGTGCCCTTGAAAGCTGAACCAACCAACTGGAATAGTCATACGGCTTGTGGACTGTTGCGTGATTTCACTGGTGACCGTTTACGTCTGCTCAACGCCAGGAACCCTTCAAATACTTCGTAACCACCGCGTAGCTGCATAACTGTTGGTGTTGCAATAGCCGGATTCAAATAAGACGAGATTACCGGAAACGAGATGTTTCTGTTCCTCAAAAATAACACAGATCGCTCAGCACGATCAACAAGATGCCTCGGAACGTTTCCCGACTGGCGCACAGCGGAAAAAGATCGACAATTCAAGGGTTACAGAATCACTGGGAAAATGCATCCCAGTTAAGACAGCGGCCAGAGATTACCCTTACAGACCATGAGTCGGTTCAGTAACAACGTTGATGGTAAAAACGGTTGGCTATCTAACTCCGGAGAAACTCAAATTGGGCCGTTCGTTGTGGTGATAAGTGGCTAAAAAGCACGAAGAGTCACCAGGGGCATCATCTACGAAAAAGTCATCATCCGGTTCTTCAGTGCGATGGAGGGCTATCTCCACTAGCTATTTCGCTACTTCATAGAGTTGTTCTGGTGCCAGCTCCCCGTCGGTGAAGACCTGAATAACCGGGCAGATATTGGTTCGATGGTTCAAATAGTTTGGTCATGTTACCTAAAATCTTAGAAATACAAAGTGGTACGCCTATTTTGAATAACTGACAGACGTAGATAAGATTGTTTCGTTTTTCTAAAACTGAGTGACTGCGAGTAAACCACGGTTGGTCGTGTGGTACTGAGCTAACGTATGCACTTTCAGACCAGTTATCAAACAGTCTCCTGTCTGTGTGCTACTTATTAGATTATTTTCAACAGGAAATGGCAAAGCAAATGTGGTGGATTCGCAACTTACACCGGTACTTGGTAGGCTGTGCTACCCACCAAAATACAGAGTAGCTTGAGACAGTCTTTCGTAGGATGAAGTAAAATTACAACAGTATTTGAACAGAAATCACAATCCTATACATAAGGTCGCGCTAGAACCTTTGCGGTGGGGCCGAGTTGAAAAGATGTGATTTTTGACCTACCTGACTAGCCAGGGCATACCCTCCTCTGGTCTATAGCCAGATCGCCATTCATCCATCCAGTAAATTTGGTGTTCAGTTATTCTGTGTAGTCCGCCACTGGACAGTAAAGCAGACCGATTTCAATATCACGGAAAAGATCAGTGGTTCTCCCTTAGGTGATTGAGATTTAGCAGAAAAACTGGCACTGTTTTCTATTAGGACTGTTTATTGTCCACTGCATGGGATTTGTAACCCGGAAAGGATACCTTGAATGTCGACAAACAAACTGCTTAACTTGGAGGCCACCTATCTGTCACACCGAACGGAGACCTCTTACAAGCAGTGCCTATTACAGGGAAGGGAGTTAGGCATCATTGAGATAAAACTAGATAAATCGGTATGGCATCCAATCCAAGTTAGCCCTGAAAACGGTTATGACGCCATTACACAGGAACACGGACCAAAGCAGGATATGGTGCCTCCAAATTTATCGACCACCGTTACCTATTGCAGCAGAATGCCCCTGTGCGTCAAATGATTTTGTTACGTAGTTCTTGTTTGAGTTAAATCATGAATCATTCGTGAAGGCTTAGACGCCGTGGATTGATATAGGCCTGCAACGTATATATGACAGTGTTGAGTGTACGGAGCAATCAAACCACGAAAATACTGGTTGGAATACGGAGTTTTAGGTGGGAAACTGTGGCGTGGTTCTTCTTGTCATCTTTTTAACAAGAAAACGTTTGGACGTTTCCTGCAAATAATGGTCTCCACTGAGAGGTCATGAACCGTGAAACTAACTGAACATTTTCTGTTCACATGGCATACCTGCGAAAGGTTGGGCCGATCGCGCAAGCCAGGAGGTCTGAGAAATTTTTTCGTGTATTGGAATCCGGGATCATTCTCCTCAATCACAGACATGGTCTTCTTCCCAATTTTTTCTAAAACATTAACGCCTTCCTGTACCAAAGTCAGACTCTGAAACGAGAAAATAAAAAACATGAATGGACTACCTAAAGGATTGTCAGGAGACAAAATTTATGGCAGTAATAGAATCCTCATCATCATCAAAGACAGCAACAGCAGCACCGATGCTTCACTGCCGTAGAAGTAATAGAATCGGTAGCAGGAACATATGATGCAGTGATCCTTAAAACAGTGTGGCTGAAAACGGTGCAGAGTTGCCGCTTAAAACACGCATTATCTTCCAAAAAGGTATGATAAATGACCTCATACAAAAAAAACTCATCTGTGCTAATTAAACTTGAGTCTCCGAATATCTCATTACGGTCCGAGGTTTAGGTCTCGAAGAAGAACCTGGTTGCTCGGCGCGAAAATAGAGCAGAACAATAATCCTATGCTTTTGTAAGAAAAATTTGATTTGCAATGACCCATCCGTTCAATCAATTAACGCGATGTAAAACGCGTGGAACAGTACTCCCAGTCCATTCCGCTTAACTCATGTGAATTTCCATGCAGTACATAGTACTGCTTGGTAGTGCTTAAAAATGGAGGTACTTAAATTAAAACTGGTTACCAAAGATGAAACTGTTCCAGCCATTGCAATTCAGTTTAATGACCATCGAAAGAATGGTTGGAAAACAACCAGACACGAGGAATTATGGTCAAACCTGTAAGCTCAGGAAAGTCACGCCAATGCCCAACTCAACTTTAGTTTGGAATGCCTCATTAAACTAGTAAGGATTGCACTGGACTAAGAGTCCGGTAAACGATAAATGAACCCGCGAACTAGAGTATATCCAATCACATGGTGGTGAGTACATGTCGGTGGTCTGCTCGATTCAGCAGTGCATTACGTGCAATTCGCATCAGTGGAATAAGGAAGTTAATCACCGTGTATGAATACTGTCATTCATTGGCCAGATCCACCGAATGATTTCGTATTTACCGCTATGTTCACCGGTGTGCACCTTAATCAACGCTTTGCAGTTTAATGGAAAAAGTAGTAGGGCACCTCTGACGGACTATTTTTCCAAAAAAGCATGAAACTCGCAAAATCACCGGCGAGTATCTCACCAGAGATATAAACCAATCAGCTCTGACCCATGACTCTAGTGAGCCAAACCATATGTTTGTTAAGAAAAGCTCATCAGAATATATCAAAGGCAGACAAACAGGTAGTACTGCGAGAATCGTCATGAATGTAATGAATGCTCGTGAATGTCAGCAACTATAAATCACCGTGTAATTTTGAAACAGGGCTTCCTGGTACGTAAAATGATAAAAACTGTCCTACCCTTACAGGTGGATCTATCCTTCCCTCAGATTTTGCCTTCTTGGGAGAACGTAGAACTTCGTTCAACTGCGAGGACATTATTGGTAAAGAGTTTCCAAACATCTTACAGCATGATCGCTGTTGACAGCCACAGTAGTGATAGACAGATACCAGTGACAAGTGATAAAACATCTGATCAACAGTGCAAGTACCTTTGTTTGGAGTGACGTCGTGAGTTGCTGGGCGAAAGAGGACACACCGGACCAGCCCCAGAAGGAAGTGGGTTCCTCATGAGTGCTGACTGCAAGGTCCGATACGCTAGGAGAAGCTGCATCATTATTTATCATGGCTGAAGCCGGTTTGCTCTCAGTAGACAAGTCAGGATCAGGCAGCTGGGAGTCTTCGTCTTCTCCCCAACCACCTGTTCCCCAAGTTGAATTCCAAACACTGGACCAAGCTTCTGCGATGGCTTCCCTCTCCACCTCCTCCCTATTCTGGCGCTCCTTTCGTCGCTCGGTGACGTCCACAGGTTCATCCTCAACAGCGACTTGGATTGCATGAGTAAGAACACCAGCCAATGTGCTTAAACCGCCTCCAACACCGCGGACGAAACTGGAGGCAGCAAAAGATATGACGTCAGGGTTCGATGGAGAACCATCCAAAACAGGAACTGTGCTTCCTTCTGCCTCGACCTGTATTATATCATCGCGACTTTGTATTTGGGGTGTTGGAGGGGACACCTCACTGGGTTGCACGTGGGTAGCTGATTCCGCTACAGAATCGTGTGATTTACAGGCGATGTCGGCATCTTCCTTGTCACGGACTGTGGTAGTGAGGTCGGAAACTATGTGGGAAGAGCTTTCGGCATGGGAATCTATTGTTGATTGGTCTGAATTAGGTTTGACTCGTTTTTCTTCCTTCTGATGTGAACTGGAACCTCCGATATTCCAGGGGATTTCCTGAGGCGGTGATTTAACCTGAGACAAAAAAATGTGAGCTGAACATTAAACTGATTAGGTGCATCCACGCATACTGAAATTATGAAGGTAGCTGATTCCGCTACAGAATCGTGTGATTTACAGGCGATGTCGGCATCTTCCTTGTCACGGACTGTGGTAGTGAGGTCGGAAACTATGTGGGAAGAGCTTTCGGCATGGGAATCTATTGTTGATTGGTCTGAATTAGGTTTGACTCGTTTTTCTTCCTTCTGATGTGAACTGGAACCTCCGATATTCCAGGGGATTTCCTGAGGCGGTGATTTAACCTGAGACAAAAAAATGTGAGCTGAACATTAAACTGATTAGGTGCATCCACGCATACTGAAATTATGAAATCGACTGGAAACCTTTAAGGATGGATTTCTGGGTTCATGCATACTGAAAATTCACAGGAAATTTTGATTAGCGTGAAAAGTTGTGGTCACTCAACTTTCCACGATCTTTGAGTATTTGCTAACCACAGAGGGATTTGGCTTCGGTAAGGATACGGGCTTTGACATCGAAAAGTGACCGGACGTCCACATGGGTCCAACCAATCAAGCCTTTCCGTCCTGTAGTTGAAGGCGATTCAAACTCCAGTCTTCTCTCATTCTTCGGTAAGCCGAGTAGCACCCTTTGCAGGGGCAGTCAATTAACCAACATCATCACCATCACCATCATCGACAGCACGATATCAATGTTCAACTATTAAAGCCAGTGAAGAGAAAAAGAGTGGGTGAGGGAGGGGACTTCGTGCTGGCCTATGTCAAGCATACTGAGGTGCCTACACCTCCAACCGCTCAGTCGGACAATCTGGAAAGAAACTGACAGCAAGAACGCCACTGACATCGATTAGCCGCCATTTCTTGCAATGTCTCCAGACAAGCACAGACGGAGTCACAGGGACCCCATCCTGGAAGTCGCACAACATCAACAACACCCAAACTCTCCGTGATCTCTTTCACGCCTTTCTGCCAAGTCATGTGCTGTCCACCTCGTCGTTTGCCTCCTGAAGGAGGCACGGAGAACAACACTCGTCTCGGTAGACGGTGTTTCGGCATGCATAGCACATGACCAAGCCATCACAGTCGATGACGCTGGATGTTTTCTCGGACTGAGGTGCCTGCAGAACAACCAAATACCCGTTTTCTAATCACCTCGTTACTAACACGCTGATGTCATCCAAAACCAGCCACGCTTCTGAGGCATCGGTGGTCGAAGCACTGAAGCACTCTATTCGGCAAACGATGGTTCGGCATATGCAATACCAACGCAGCTTCTGGTGCTGGACGCATTCTTCAGTGGAAGTACCCGTTGCGCAACCGAAAACGCGCCTCCTAATTGTCCCGTTACGGATACGCCGACACCAACCCACACGAGCTATGTCGAACACCTGAAGACGTCTCAGTTTCGCTGCTCAAACAGACCAAGTCTCACAGCCACACAACAAAGAGGCCTGTACTGTAGCCTTAAACAGACGCCTCTTGAGATTCAGGGATATACGGCTTTGACGCTATAAGTGTCTCGAATTAGAAAAAGCGACCTGAGCTCTGAAGATTCGTGCGTCCACCTCGTCTGTCACACTACAATCAACACCGATACAACTTCCAAGGCACGTAAAACGCTCCACAAGTTCCAGTACTTCTCTCTGGGTTGTAAGTGGTGTGTCCAGTGACTGCATGTCCACGAGTATGACCATACACTTTGTGGGTGCAAAGCACATACCAAAAAACGGCGACCAGAACGATATCGTCTGTGTATTCCAGGTCGACAAGATTTTCATCAGGGGCTATTTGAACACCGGGATTTTAAAGACCTTCCAGCGTTCGTCTCATTATCTCCTCAATCACGAAATTGAATGGGAATGGAGAGACTGGGCATCCCTGACGAACACCACTTTGCGTATGGAAGCTTTTGGAGAGCTCTCCATATATTCTCACACGTCCGGAAGTCTGAAAATGCAAAGAATGTAGGACGTTCACAAACCTCCGGAACATTCATTGATGGGCAACCGGTCAACTGAGTCGAATGCACTTTGGAAATTCAGGAATACTAAAATTGTGGGCCGCTTGTACATATGGCGTTGTTCTAACACCTGACGGAGTGTGAAGATTTGATCAACGTAACCCCTATCAGGCCGGGATCCCGTTTGCTGCTCTCGAGTCAGTGTCACGCATGCCACCGTAAGGCGGCGAAGCACAAGTGACTAAGGCAGTCTCGTTACAATCGGGGTCAGCCTGGGCCCCCACAGTTACCACACTCAATACGAGCCCCTTTTTCGAAAATGGGCGCTATCACCGACTCTCCCCACTTGTCTGGGACAGATTCGCTCTCCCAAATGCAGGTAAACAGATTAGACAAGCGCTCACTGAGGATTTCACCCTTGTCTTTAAACAATGCGGGTGGAAGATCATCCAGACCGGAAGCTCGGTGGCGCTTGAGAGAATATATGAAGTCGTATAACTCCGAGACAGTAGGTGGTTTTACGTTCACCGTCCAGGGTTCCACGTCAACTATGGACTCCAGATGAGTGGCAACTGGTGGCCACAACTGTCGTTCGAAGTATTCGGCCCACTTGTCGAGGCGTTTTTCTTCGTTCAAGATGGTCAATCCTTTCCGATCCTTGATGGTTTCGCTCACGGGTGATTTCGCATGGGCAGCCAATTAAACAACAGCATGTACTAATGGTGTATTGCTGTCAATGACGACGATGACAGTTAAAGCGACGGTAGTGCTGGAATAATATACCGCATGCTCGGAAACGAAACATACCTAGTCATTAACTTGACAGGGCATTTACCGAATCTGCTAAATGAGTTGTTTGAAGGTGCAGTCACTGACGGCATTAATGTAGATGATATGCGAAGGTCTGGTAAACATTCGAAGATGAGTACCAACAAAAGCTGAGGAAAAGGACTACGGCGGAAATCCCTGACACAGGGAAAAGTGAAAACAAAGATTCCGTCTCAATCGTTATTGCTGCCTGAGTACCTGCTCCGAGTCTCTTCCCCGGGTCTTGCTCGTGAGGCAACGGGTGTCAGTGTTTTCTTGGGGACCCCACTTAAGTGTGATTCAACTGCCACTAAGAGGGAACTTGTCTAACCCGATGTGGCAGAGAGTTGGGCTTGGAGGTCTGACTCCAATTGTTCCCGGGAAGTGGACAAACTTTTCTTTTCCATCCCTAGGTAAAAAAGGCAGTGTGGTTTGGTTGTTAACCCCTCCCGCCCATCGTCTCCAAGAATTCTGTTCCGTTGTGGCTGTCGTCTTGTCTCGCAAAGGAATAACCTGCAGCCACGGATGGTGCAAGACGTAAAGTGGGCTGTTCTTGTGGAGTGCTCTGCCTATCAACTCACATGGCACAACTGCGTTTGGAGTGCGAACATAGACTTCTCAGGATGACCACTGATTTCAGTTTTATGACTTGGGGAGAGGCCGTAGCACAATGCATTCAGACAGTCTGTCAGCCGTTTACTAAAAAAATATCTCTGGTTGGATATAAAGATCCAGTGGAACCAACAGAAAGGAAAATAAAATTCAGGACAGAGCACAATGCGCGGAAGCAAAACGACAGCAAGAGTCAACTAAATCTAACGTTGGAAACCTAATTAATGTCAAAAGTCAGATTTAACAACCCGAGCAACATAACACCAACCACATTTTAAATCCCTTTCGGACAAGAGTACTGAACCATGCGAAACATTATTTCCGGTCTCCGTCAGGCTATAGTCCTTAAAGGGTCTCCTATGGATCAATTTAGAATTCCAACTGCTACAGAAGTACAGAAAAACACCAAGGGACTTCCTCAGATGATTCGCTCCCACGACGTACTATTCGAGCTGAAAATCATCCCGAAGTGTTTGCACTCTGCACGGAAACAATAAATATAGGAAAACTTGTCTGATTCATGCAAACAGTTTCCTCAACGTTAACATTCCTGCCATCATCATCATCATCATGCCTAAGTCCCCGGAATTTCATCATTTCTAAGCGGCGACTTTCCCACAATAACTGGACTTGCTTTGCGGTAAGCTTCGTTGTGTTCCTACCTAAAACACCCATCTTGGCATAGCGGTTGAGCTTGAGTTTTGCAGTGATCCCGCGCGCTACATTGGCTGGAACTTCGTTTCACAATGTGCAGCCATGCTAAGATGGCCGAAGGAGAGCAATCAGACCAAACCAGCGAGATCCCGTACTGCGAACAATCGTATTACGACATCATAAGAGTAAAGTCCTGTTGTCCTCTGCCACGGGAGTCTGAAGGCAGTAAGGTGTTCTCCCCAGGCGACCAGCACGTCCATATTCGTGGGAGCAGCGATGCTACCTTCCTCCGAGGAAGGACGGTCTAGAAAACTTTATCCCTAAAAACCGCATGCTACGACCGCCCAACGGTTGACCACAAGCGCCGGCGCCAGAGTCTGGTGCTGCCCCGAAAGCATGCGCTGTGTGCAGTCGTGTGAGCGGTAAGACAATAATGCCTTACTCCCTGCGTACTCGGGCCAGGTCGGTCGCCATACCTTTGAGTTTACGGCTACTGATAGGGTCGACAACCAGGGCCCTCATCGTCATCATCATCTTCAGCGGTAAGAACCCCGTACTTGCCGTACAGTGGTTGTAGCTGCCACAGTTCCGTTCACCGATAATTTGGAGAGGTGGGGCAGGCAGCTGCGCACTGGAAGCGGAGGCTAATAAATTGGTGCTTAAATACAGCACTTTTAGTGGACTGTTTGATGGGGAATTTGGGAAGGAAGCTATGCACTGAAGGCAATAGATTGGGCGAATGGGCCTCATTGGGGGAGCTACTTGGCCGTGTCTGACAATGTCTCTAACCATCGATTTGGCCTGTCTCGGGGTCCCCATCCTGGCAATAACCACCGCAGATGAGTATGCTGGTATGGCTTCTATGCTTCGCTATACTTCGCCAACTCATTGTCTGGCCACCCCTGGCTCGTTTCCACTATTCACGTGGTTGTGCGAAAAGAACTCCTCGAGGAAGTCTGTCGACTGGCATACGTAGCACGTGGCCCAGCCAGCGCAACCTACACAGTGTGATCAGCTCATCTATTTATCGAGGGTGAGTTATTTCTTCTGAATACCATCCGACGTATTTCAGCATTGTTTATCCGGTGGCGTAGCAGTTAGGCACCGGAAGGATGCTTTGGCAGCTGAACGACAAGACACAAGACACATAGAGCGCACCGCAGCATTGTAAACTCGACCCATGAAGGACAAACTGATGACACGCCTACGCCAAAAGTGATGCGGGTTCACAAAACCTGCTCTGGCCTTCCCAATCCGGATGGAAATATCATCTTTTGCGAGACCACCGAAACTGATACAGCCGTCCAGGTAAACAAATTTGTCTACTACCTCAATCAGTTCATCTGCAGGCATGAGACTAGGGTCCGAGCCAACCCAATCGTGGAGTAGCACTTTATACTAAATCGTTCAGCTGTAGCAACCTTCCGGTGCCTAACTGTCATACCACCTGAAGGTTGCACGAGGGCTGGGATACTGCCAGGTTGCCCAAGCCTAGACAGGGGAAGTCGAGAGGCAGAGGTTGGGTTCGAACCACGGACCTTCTGGTCAGTAATTTCGCGCTCTAACCACTTCAGCCGTCTCGCCCCCGCATTTTATACTGCAGGTGTGGAGCACATGCCCAGTCATGCCCAGCCCATTACCATGGTGTCAGATCCAAGAAGAGCTATATCGTCCACGTACTCGACAGCTGTAAGCGAACACCCCGGGAGCACTTCGACCCCATGGGTATTGGAGGCTGGTAGTTAGTCTTCCATAATCTCATCAATGACAAAGTTGAAGAGAAATTGTGAAACAGGACAGTCCTGTCTGATAACGCTTGATGTCGTGAACTCTGACGAGAGCTTCTTGTAGCCCTCCACAAGTCCACGGGAGTTGGCTTACAGTGGCTTAAGTAGGATCAAGAATTTATGGGGACACCTTTGCTCCACAGAGTCATAGTGACTGACGGTCCACAGAGTCAAAGGCAGCTTTCAGACCAAGAAAAACAACAATCGTTGGTTGCTGGAAGCACTGTCGCTGGTCCAAAACCTATCGCAGAGTGAAGATATGATCGATGCATCCTCCTTCAGGTAGGAAATTAGCTTGGTTTTCTTGTCTTTCCCTGTGTTCATTAAACCTTCGAAGGATAAAGCCAAACAGCACCTTCGATGCCACAGTGGCGTTCACACGGCGGGATAACCGTCGACATGCCCCAGTCTGCAGACATCTCTTCTTTCCATTGAACACCAGTAATCATTGTCAGATGGGTCACCAGGGGTCCTCCACCTTCTTTGAAGAGTGCTGGATGCAGACCGTCTGATCCTGGTGCCTTCTCACGTTCCTGTACTTTATTTCTTCTTCTGACAGGCAATCAAGGTTTAAATTCCATTCGCACGTATGCACTATCTCTACAGGCTGTGTTGCAGGACGCCAGCTGAACTGTTCTTCGAAGTGTTCGGCCCATCTTTCCAGTCGGCCTTCTTGCGAGCGAATCAACGAACCATCTTTTTCACTTATCGGTTCGTTGACCGTTGCCTTCCTAAGACCAGTCGATCATATCAGTTGACATAGGGCACGGCTGTTTCCCGTAGCTAAAGCCTTCTCCATCTCCCGAACTTTCGATGTCCACCAGAACTCTCGGTCCTTCTTTAGACTCATAACTATTTGGAGTCTGAGGGATTTGCGTGCGCCGTCGTACTCGCTGCCTCTTGGTATGGATTTCCTGACATCAATCATGGATAGCGATCCCGTCGATATATAGTGGTCTTGTGGTCGAATTGGAGAAGTCGGACAGTACTGAACGCCCCTAATATAGCCCCTTTTACGCTTTGCCACGCTTGATTTACATGCTCACTGCCACCACAGTATTGGTTTACTGTGGAGAGTTGTTGGGCTAGCTCAGATCGATACTGTTGAGCCATAGTAGCTCTTCGAAGATGGTGGATTGGCATGCTCCTTGCTGGCTTGAGAGGGCCTAAAGGGATACGAACTGCCAGGCGTGCATGCGCGAAGGCGTGGTCTAAATATTGTTGTGCCCCAGAAAGAATGGCAGTCCTGAATTGTGGCTCTCCACCGGTGGCCGATGGCCACGTAGTCCAAATGGGTCCACGGTTGATTTACAGTTGGTGGCTGCCAGTTTGCGCGATGGGAACGTTTATACTGAAAGTTCGTACTGGCCAAAAACAGTTCATGATCAGCACACAACTAAAGGGGTCGATCTCCCTTGTTTGTGTGGCGAATATCGACTCCGGGCCGACCGCCCAAATGTGATTCCAAGGAGCTAAGAGGGCCTACTTGAGCAGTTATATCGCCCGCAAAGATCACAATGTCAGTGCTTTTTGTTCTCGATGGCTCTCGATAGAAAGTAGCCTTCTCGAAATCGCAACTGCAGTCTACTGGAAAATAAGCGGATACTACAAACATGCACCGCTTCTTATTTCGGAAGGCAATGAGCCTAATTAAGCTGGATAACCGGAAGGCGCAAAGACTACTGTTCATTAAGATCCAATCCAGCAACGCGCGTTCAGCTCTGGAGCTGAGTGCAATTCCCAGGATATATATTCCTTGAGTCATAGTTTTTGGGTCACCGGACACAAGGAAGGAGAAATTTGAGAGAAAGAGGGTCCTACTTCTCACTGCCTCGCGGGCCAGACTTCTAAGTCAAAGGTTAGAGGCAGTCTCCTCTTTCTACTATCTTCAGGGTCAAACTCAAGGCGGGGTACCTCATCTAAACCCCTCTTCCTCAGTCTGAGCAACCGAGATGTATCATAAGCTCGCACAGTTCTGTGTCCACCGATGTCCCTCCCCAACCCCTAACCAGAACACAAGCAACTATCTAACCGATAAACCTTATACACCACACCGACCATTAACGATGAATAAAATAACAGATAAATTCATGAGATCCTCTCTAAATAGGGGCATTCTACGACCGCACTCTATGTCGTACTGGCAAACAAGTAATGCTTGCCCAGATCCTATACCTCCTTAAAACTGATGTTCGCTGTGTCTCTGAAACACGCATACAAGACCCAAACGTATTCCGTTGCGGTTCGGTGTTGGCGCTGTTAACTCAATGGCTACAAGATTTTCTCTAGAAGGACTAGCTACAACTGAAGGAACTGATTAAGGGAGTACCGATGACGCAGAGCAAACTCGGGATGAGATAATCATTAGTTTGAACTAGATGGCAATCCACGCACACGTGGAGCGAAGGCTGATTGACTGATTTACAAGTGACAAGTGATTTGGCAATTGATTTACTGGACTGGCCGGGGAGAAGCGAGAAGGCTCAGCAGCCTTCTGAATCAGGGTGAGCTCCAGGACAGGATTCAGCCCGGTCTATCCGAAAGAGGAGGCAAACACGAGACGTTGAAGGTATCCCAGTTAATTGAGGAGCACTGAAACCTCCGATAATGCAGTCGCCCCGATGTTCAAGTGGCCGGAACTGTTCAAAAATGAGGTAGCGCCCAAAGTCAGAACTATGGTGGACACCAACCGATGTGATAGATTCAAACGTCGCATCTACGCAGCGCTGATAACATCCATCCGTTCCACCATCTGTAGAGATGAGAATGCATACGCCTAGTGTCCGTGTTGAGGGTCGTGTGCAGGAAACCGACATCTATTAATACGTACATTAGTGCGAACTTCTGTGCCCCGGTGAAGAGGGTTCAAGGCAAGGCAAAAAATATCGGGAGTACAAAAAGCTGGGTTGGAAGGACTTAAATGCCTAGACGGTGGCAGATAAAATGATCAATCAAGTACCATGTTGCAGGTGATGCAACATAAGGTGTAGGTTTATGCGCCAGAGCGCGTGCAGTTCAAATACCACTGCACGTCAATCACAGGGGTAACAGTTATGATCGGCTCAAGGTGTCCACGATAGAAGAGTATAATGCCTCCTCTAGCTTGCTACATTAGAACATTCCGTCCGAATGTAACTGTACTTGTGGATTCCCAACTCCATGCCCCCGTGTAATCACAACGCTAAGATATCACCTCTTCTAAGGCGATCATGACTTTAACTAGTTGGAATCCCAACCCCTGAAATTGGCGGAGAACAAGGCACACAGCATTAAGTGGGCATATGGTGACCGGAAACCATGTTACACGGGGATGTACCTCTACAAATTGAAGACTTAGAGTGTGGTCGGTCGCTTCATTCCCTCTCAGTTTTGAGTTCGACCACTTCTCTTCTCATTTTACTCATGCTTTTGGGGCATACCTCAATAAACTAAGAGAGATAGCGCTTTGAGACGGCGCACATGCGACGTTGATTCCAAGCAGAAATCACTTACTTTGGGAACTTTCACCTTCTTCGGTTGCGATTTGGACTTCCGCGATTTCTTCCTTTTGTCCGCCATATTCTGGACGATCGGGCCACCACCATGCACTTCAGGGGCCATCTGCAAAAATAATTCCGCTGAGACTAAAGAAAATCCTACCGTCACTTCCGCAGGTGGTTTCGTAACTTCTACTGATACTGCATCCGAAGTTTTAGGAATACATATTGATTTTAACGGTAGATAAACTCCTTCATCTGCACTTTCGTATTTGTCGCTCTCTTCGTCACACATTGCATGAACGAAGCCACAAGAGCTGGCGATACCCTGGCGGAGTCAGCAATGGACACAATGCAGATTCGAATGGACTACCGGAGACCAGGGATCCAATTGGTCATCATTTCGCATCAAAGGGTGTGTGGCGTTTTGTACCTTTATTTTACTTCCTTTATAACACTACTTTTTTCATCAGTTGCATAGTCGTTTTTCGTTCAAATACAAAAAGCTACAAAAAACGCGCACTTGTATAATTTCACATAATACAAGCGTGGTCACGTGCTTCGACTCTCTCTTCTGATTTCGCTCGCACTTGCAGCGGTCATTTGCGAGTCTCATGTACTAACTCTGGTGCCAAATCATTTCAGACATCTTCGGAATCTATTATATGTGGGAACTGTTCAGAAGAAGACCTCTGGACCAACATAATTGGATTATTGTTTATTCGCTGACCTATTTTAAAGAGAACAATTGTTAGTGAGTCTGTTCCATCTGATCTCTTTGTTTTTGTATACCCAACCTAGCGTAATTATTTTTAATTCTTTGCCATACACTCCTGGTAAACTAACTTATTGGGTAGCCAGACCACTACAGGTGCACTGGGTATACACTCGGGCAGAAGGCCTGGGGGTCATGAAGTCAGATCACTTGGCATTACGCCTGGACCGAAAGAGAAAGAGGTGTATGGGCACCAATAACGCGGATCGGAAGAGAATTGAGTTGCACTAATGTTATGTGTAATGTGAGCGAAGCACAGCGATATGTCACTGATCCGCAAATCGATACACAGGATGAAGGTTTTCGTCCACGCTTCAAGGGTCATGTTTGTTATTATTGTTCAGGGGCTATTCTTGATTCAGCAAAGTTAGCTTCACTGGTAAACGCAATAACATATAGGCAGTAAAAATTGGCCCATGGGCGTCCACCAGCACTGGCCGCTCATCTCATTATGCGGGTTGTTCAATGGATCCGGTGGCCTTCGTGCTGCAAGAAACAAAAATCAAGTAAAACAGCCTCGGGTACTGTCTGCCCTTCACACTCGGGTCCTTGCCCCAAAGACGACGCCTGGTTTCTGCAAAACATTATCCGGTTTTGGCTCCAGGTCCGATTCGTTGTCGGCAATTCAGTTAACTTCCAATGATAAGGCTTCGGTGGGTTTCACTGGGCGAATTTGTTTCCCACTCTATTTTTCCTCCACATGTTGACGGTTCCATTGAGACGTGAGCTCGGTTCGTACTTTCGGCTGGATGATACCTTTATGTAGCCAGAGAGTGTCCCTTGGTTAAACAAGGATATCAGGCGCCTACTTGTCATGGTCTGCATTTGTATCGTTGTTTTCTTCCGTGCGAGCTCTGCGCCGTTTGGTGCATTTTTCGGATGCCTGTTACCAGCTAGTGGATAAAGTATGCGATAATGATCCTGAAGATGTTTTGAGTCCGATGCATAGCCCGCGCAGAAATGTCATGCTAAAACCACCGTAGTATAAGCCTGATGGACGCAGCACCCAAGGTGTCCTGCCGCAGAATTTTTCAGAGACTGGTTAGTTATCGTTCAATTATCGGTCATGTCCTAAACATAAAGTAAGTGCTTGGACGGCATGGGTCAAACGTCCCACTTTAGCCAATTATGTTAACCAGAAAACCATTTTCGTCTCTGCTTGTCGTGAGAAAATTTTACAGGATTTTGGAAACCTCTAACGATTTGTGTCATTTACGAGCTTCTGCGGCAGTGTAAGAGTTACTAACGAACTTTCGCTGCAGTTCTCCACGTTATTCCTGTCCTCGCTTATGGTTGCTATTTTCCTTTGCCAGCAGATCGCCGCATTAACACCCCCACTCTTCTTTTGCTACCCTTGTGACAGAATTTCTCGCTGTGTCCTCGTTTGCAGTTATTGACTAGACAGGATATCTTGTTCTATTTGAGACAAACAATTCGTGGATGCAAGTCATATGCTATAACCTAAATTACCCGTTATGCGGTTTAAGGTGTCTTCTACCTGAAAAGTGTAAAGTTTTGCCACAAGACGGAGTGAGATCTAGCCAGGAAACAGGCTTGCAAATCAGTCGTTTAGACATTGTTTGGGTTGCCTCAGAGCGGGTCGGCGAGCTTCGCGTCTGATGAAGTATGCACATGCAAGCTTCAAAAAATTGTTACTCGGCAAACCCGAGCTAGCTTGCATGAAGGTTAGTGACACACAACTATGTTCACGCGCTTTCACCTCACAGTTACTACTGCTATAGTTGTATGTATCGTATGTGGTTGTGGACTACAGTGGTCAAACACCATAAAAGCACAGGATATCCTTTTGCACGTCCATTTGCTCCTCAGCCGGGCAGCTAGATCGCCGTTTAAAAAAAGGCAAGTGGAATTTTTTGGTGATTCGCCACACAACCCATTGCGGATTCCGTAAGCCCACTCAGTGGCGGGTTTAAATAATGACTCGACTATCATTCTTGCGGCTGTTTGTGTCACTAATGAAATGACGAACCCTTCCTTGCATGTACCGCAAGGCAAGGGCATTATAATATCAGTTCTTCGATGGGTGTTGAATCGGCTAACATGTTGTGATGCATAACACAGCTGCCTAGGGGACTTCCGTACTTCCGTACCGCGCGTCTATTTAAGGAGGAGACAGATGTCCTTCCAACAATCAAATATCGAGAAACACAAATGATTAAAGGACAATTGATTGTACTACTTGCAGTGTCATTCGACCCCTCCTCCAGAGTTCCTGTGGATTCACAAACCAAAGCCAGGGAGTAGGTCAAACAGTGACGGTCATGAAATGCCGCAGATGCTAAGCACAGTGGGGATGACGGCAAAACAGAGGTGACATGCCTAAAAATTAATGAAAGATGGTTGTCCGGACAGGCGACGTGTTGCTAATCTCATAGACTACCAGAATTCTATGAAGAAATTCAGGTCTGCTTACAGGAAGAGCTGTGAGTACGTGCCCCCTAAATTGACTAAGTTCAGAGGATCAGAACAAACTAATTTGACGAAGCGCACCGCCTTATTGTGAGCACGGAATCACTTGCACCCGTATTGCAAATCGGCCTCTAAAAGGCGGACATGAGACGTCGTCTTTTTTTACCGAGCCAGTGGATGGTGGCGAAGTTGTAGTCTGTTTCTCCTCAAACAATTGCAGTCAAATTATTCGCTCCGGGACGCGGTAATGATGAGAAACGTTTCCGGTTATTGTTGCTACTTTGTGCCATGCAGTGATTGCGCTTAATATGTTTAGCTCACTGGACAAGAACATGTCTTCCAGGAATCCGTGGTCTCCTAAATAATTCTTTGTGACCCTTTCTGACGGAAGTTGCACAAATATCAAACCTTTTGGGTTACTGAGTTTCCGTTGAATCTGAGGAGCTTCCGATAAGACAGCAACGTCGAGCAATTGTAAGGGTAATTAGTTATAACCGAGTTTTAAGGATGATGGTCTTGGTGGGAACATAGAAATAATATCTTCGCGCGTTTCAAGCCGGTCACCCTGGGTATCCATAGGTGCGCATGGCTGCAGTTACTGCCGGTACCGTAACAACGAGGAGGACGAAGACTCCCGTACCTCCAGATATTCTGATAATCAGAAACGTGTTCCATATTCTGCCAAATAAATATACTCGTCTGTAAGAGTGTTCTTACAAAAGCAAGCAAAGAAATAGTGTAAAATAACCCAGATCTAGATAGAAATTTAAGACGGAGCGGGAGTTATTTTCTGGGTATTTCTTCACGTTTGAGAAAACAGTCACATGACTGACTGTACCGTTATTCTGCAACATTTGCCTACAGTCAGTTAACTTGATAATTTATTCCAAACAGTGACTAGACTAACGGAGAAGGAGACACAACATTTCTTATTCAATATATTTTTCTCGCCTTACATCACCTATGCCAGGTTCTCATTCGGGGACCGTGGTCTTTTTTATATGGGAGCTCCATAGCTGTCGACTGTAAACCCATCATGCGGAGGGCATCTAATACACAGACACACACAGAGGACCTCGCCGCAGAGTACAATCCAGTGATTCACCTTCCAATGGGTCTATACTACGTGCAAGCAATGGGCATTCAAGATGGTGTAGGCAGTCCTGGCCTGGGCATTAGGTGCCTAATGAAGCAGAGATAACTGGAGTCTATATTCTTATGGTAAGCGCAACTTTTGGGCGGGCTTAGTGTTTGATACGTAAAAAATCAGATGAAACGGGAATTACTTGATCCGAAGTAAATAAGTTAGAATAATACCCTGAGTGCGCTGATGCTTTTTCTGTTGCTGCAAAAATAGTGCCGCATGTTCCTGCTGTACTTCCAGCTGGGCAGTTCGACTTTGGGGTTCTTGAGTGACGCCTAGTGGCTAAAACATTAGATGAAAAGAGTCGGTTTCGCAGGGCTAGGCGTCATCCAGAAGGTCCGCGTCCATTTAGGGAATTATAGCTGCTTCTGTCAAGTTTGCACTTGCGTATGAGCCCAGCATTCGCACAGTGGAATTGATTTCACAGAAGCTACGGCATATTCAGGTTTGCCACTTCATAGTGCAGAATTTCTATGTATAATGAATTATTTTGAAAATCATCTACATGAGTAGTTTGTTTAAGTCATTAACGACCACCGACTGAATAGACGGCTTAATGTAGTGAGATATCGCAACTTGCCGAAAAAGTAAACAGTTTACAATGGACGAAACTTGCATGTAGTTCTTCAGCTGAAGAAATTCGGGTAACCTTCTAACGGCCAAATGGTCCTTGTGGATGCAAAATACGCTGAAGTGTTTCTCCGGTATTGACATTTATATTTGCATGACTGCTTGAATACTGAAGTGTGATTTCAGGCACCGCGGTAACAGTAAATACGAGTTAAAATCGCGGAAAAGGCATTCATAATTGCCGGACGACTCATGAAGGCTTGTTACTCAATGCCAGACTGCTCCATTGTTACTTGTGACATGTCAGAACGACCACTAAATCGACCATAGCAGTCGGTTGAACGAACCCAGCTGACGCACACAACTAACATGCGGCTAGGGCTCAACGATGCCGAATCAGCTTTCTGGAGAACGCCCATCCTCCCTAAGGAGAAACTTTTAAAATAGGCTACCTAAATTTGAATTTCATTGGTCGTTCTGATGAGTACATATATCAAGTGGGAAATGTACGACCTTCCACTTGAAATATTGACGCCCTGAAATTAGAAAATTTAAGTTAAATTATCGAAATATCATTAAAAGGCAGGTGGCTGACAAACACGTGGCAATACTTTCCCTATAATGGGAGCACTTGGACGGATACAATGTCGTAGAGGCTTGTTTATACAACGCCATATTCAAAGGCCAATTCACATTTCGCGATTTTTTATCATTTATTTCCTACTGACTACAGCCATGAGGAAATACTAAACTCAAGTGAAATTCATCTCTCATCTTCTCATTACCAGATGAAGGGTTTACACGATGCCATCTTTGTTCGTCCATTTGGCGCTCTAGATCATTAGCCATAGTAGTCAGACATTAACTCACGTTTTTCGATTGGCTCCAGCTTGAACCCAAAAATACGGGGACACAGACTTCCGGGACACATTGTGCCATGATCCTGCGCTTCGGTCCATGTCAACGTCAATAGACGCCCTCTTTGCGGACTATTAGCAAGCACATGTTTACGTTTTTTGGACAGGCATGGGATAAATTATTCATCTACGAACGCACTTTTGAGACAAGCCTAAGGAGAATAACCACACAGTGGACAAAGTTGACCGTCAAACAAGACGAGGTGATATGATACGCGATCCGTTACACACCGGCGGTCACAACTAATTCCCGGTCCGTCACGAATCACGCAAAATCACGCAAGTTCCAGTCTTCTGGGAGAACCTGGATGTTTGCACCTCGATGAATAACCAAGGTAACGTTGGTCGACCTCGCCTTTTCTATTTCAATACTAGGATAGTGTAACCTTGGCGGTCACTGACTCAAAATAAGGAGAAATGCGCACGTAGTCATCTGACAGACCCCGTCGAGAGCGTAGCCATCGCACTCCAGGATTTTCTGTCATGGTAGTGGCACGTCGTAGCGGTACGTCATATGCATCTAAAATTCCCGCATGATCCACTTGAAATGCCAAAACCCCTTTTGTATGGCGTGTTTCTGTGTTTTGGAGTGGTGCGCCCGGTTTCTAGGGCAAACACTGTCAATCTTCAGGCAGTACGTCATCACACAGACAAAGCATTTTCAAAGCTCCATAGTTTTTACCGTCACCACGCCATTTTGAGGTCGCCGCGTCCTACTCACATGCAACGCCACTACGTTTCCCTCCCTCCTTGCGGCAGAGGCCGGTGTACCTTGGTTGATCAAAATGAAGCAAATACAAAGCCCTCATAATCACGTATGTCCACACTCGTTTGCATCGACCGTATACCTGTCGTCTGAAACTGAATAAGGATAACCACTTTCGAAGTCGGGAAGTATCATCTCACTACAGACACTTTCGGCTGCCTGTTATTTCACGTCGGAGTCTGATTTAAATTACTGTTTTCTAGTGGAGCATTTTGAGACTTTCTTGTTTTGAGTCCGAATTTTAGTCACGTTTGTCCTGTCGCCCTTTTTAACTGGCAGAAATAAACCACTGTGGCCATTGACGGACACAATAAAATCCTTGATCCGCTGATATTCATTTGTCACGATTACTTGAGGAATCTTAACTACAATACAAACCCCAAATGACTAGCCTAAAATGTTCATTTACGGGTTTGTCCATGAACCCAAGTACAACGTCGCAATGACGGTAACGCGACCGCAATACACAGTCTGACGGCATGCACCTAGTTCACCATACCCCTAATATTTTCTGGACGAGCACGTCAAGTTCTCCCACAAGTCCATCCGAATCCGTCTAATTTGTGCTTGGAAGCACTGGCCACTCTATGGTGTTTTCTACTTGTTCTGCCCACAAACCCACCAATTCATTCTGTGGCATTATGAAGGTTTCTATATACCATTGAAGTTTAGGCTTTGGCGTGCGCATAATATGGCGTGTGTTGATCGTCATAATAAGGGCGAAAAACTTAATAGCTGTGACGAAATCCTTGACATTGTTTGGCCTTACGCCCGTCACAACGACAGAAGACTTCTTCCGAAAGATGTTGGGAATGAGTGCTCAGTTTGAGTTTGCGTGAACAGAGACGGGGCATCCATTGTTCATGTAGCCTTGAAATTATTTTCAAATGCAATACAAAAGAAAGCACTTGAAAAACGGCTTTACGGACGCAACGTAAGGGGCCATCAGCAGCCAATATTATACGAATTTCGCGCCAAAGTTTCAACGACCCCTAAAATCACTCAGCCGTGCGGAGAGAGCTTAGGGGCCTGAATAATTAACATTTAATTCTAAAACTTTCTACTATGTTTGTCCTCTTTCGAACTATAGTTTCAGATAAATTTTGGGTATGCGTCTGAGGATCGGCCCGGAGACATGGTACAGCACGTCAATGTCAAATATGTACTAGAAATTTAGGAAGGGTAATGATTAAAACTAATCACAAGAATGACGGTGGATTATTGAGACATCTGATCTGAGGATATGAACAACAAATTTAACATTTTAGCGTGAGAGGCTGTATTCTACTGGCAGAGGTTTTCCAGAAAAAGGCACTGGGCCATCAGGGTGCGGCCCCAAGCACAAAAATTCACCGAGTCTGAAAACAAACCTTACTGCCAGCATTCCGCGGGCACGCTGGTTTAGCTCTCTTGAGAAAAACTGAGGTATCCGTCCATCACTACATTTCGTTATCGGCGACTGACGGCGAGAAATTGTGCTGCCCAGTATCATTTGGTAAAATACAAACAATTGAAATGGTTTTCATAGTGAAACCACTAAGGTATTGTAGTTTCTTCAGATTTCCGTGTTCGCAGCCTCTAGTCCCGTGCCAGATAGGATTCTTTGTTTTGCTTTCCCCACGGTTTCTTGTTGCCCAACATCTCCAAGCTTTAACGGTCTGATAGTGCTCCAGTTTGTTAGATTCCCCTAAAAGACGTGAAAGACCATAACAATTGCGTTTGTGTTCCCCCAACACCCACCACATTCGTGAAGGTCCTGACCTAATCTGCGTCAGCCAATGACCATTATTTGTGTGCTCAACCCTGCCATCGTTCATGTCCTACTTCTGACTGTACCATAGTGATTATGCCTGTCTGTGTGCCAGTCGCCAGCTACAGAGAAAGGCAAATAATAATAATAATAATAATAGAAAGAAAGTCGCGGTTTCGTCTCGCAGATTTCCTTTCTGATTTTTACCCCCTGGAATGTGAGATTGTTATATCACTCTCTATCCATGCCTTCCGGTTTTAGGCTGGTTTAGAGGCTCCCGGGGTTAGAATTTAGCCTCTGGGAGTAGGATTGGTTCTCCTCGGTAGTTGTTGTTGCGAATTTATGGATTCATCTTTATCTAAGCTTGTGTCCTTCTCCATTGTCGCATCAGAAATCACGCAAAAAACTTTTCCTGCTTCCCATCGCAATTTTTACTGCAAACTTTGGGGTGGTTCCCTGTTATAATCCACATTGTTTTGTGGGAATTATTTGGCTAAATATTTAAAGTGTACTTGGCTAACTTGATGAGTTTCAGTTCTCATCGCGCTTTCGACAGACTCTTCCGGTGTGCTTGCGCGCTGTAGATTCCAGGTTAATTATACGTTTGCAACATTTCTCCGGTCATCTGAGAAGCGTGCTTGCCGAAGTGAGTGTAGCATTTTGTGTTCTTCAAGGTTTCCTCACAAGAGTTCTGTGATAAGCGACTTTCTGAAATGTTTAGCGCAAAATATTTGCTCATAAGACTTGACTTAAACGCTGTTACAGCCCGTTCTGCTCGGACTACATATTGTTTGAATTCAGCTGTTTTTGGCTACATCATTGGGGCATGCGCCAGTGAGATACCTGGGTAATGCGATTTTCGACCCTGTATGTTAGATTTTATTGCCTTCCGGCCAGCGTCTGGTAATAAGAAGCACCGCGAATGGTGGTATTCTGTCAGTTCAATTTTCATTCCGAGTCCGTGCCTCATTAACTTTGTTGATAAACTACCAACTCACTTCACTTTGTGCACATTTACATACATAATTCGGATGTATACCTTGGAGAACATTCTGTTGCAGAAATCGCATTTAAGCTTACACAGTGGCTCCAAAGCTTGATGATTATATTGGCTTCCAGTTATCTTATTTTTGATAACCTTTGCTGTCCTCAGCGTTTGATATCTGGCTGAGATATACTGCCCTGCATGCACCATATTTTATGTGTTGGCTCGGAACTCCATCACAGTCCAACAGTTCAGGATTGCGCCTGCCTCGACAGGACTCGTCAGAATGACAGGAGAATAGCTTTTGGGCTATGGTGACGTGAACCTGGAGACCGCAAATCCGGTGAAAACTTACACCATATTGCGTCGCATCAGTCCAACAGTTCAGGATTGCTCCTGCCTCGACAGGACTCGTCAGAATGACAGGAGAATAGCTTTTGGGACTATGGTGACGTGAACCTGGAGACCGCAAATCCGGTGAAAACTTACACCATATATGCGTCGCATCACAACATCACGAATCAATACAGTCATTCCTTCATATTTTGACCACTACATTTGAACTGGCGTCCGAAGACGACCCTATCCCTTGGCTGTCTTCTGTATTTACGTCTAATAAACCTAAAAATTATGAAGACGGATTTTGTTTGACTGCATACCAACGAACAAGCACCATGACAATATAGCGCCACACTTTGGAACTCAAAGAGGGTGACCGGAGTCCACTATAGTGTGCCCGCCATTTAGACTGACTTTTACGTAAGTATTGGTTATGTACCACCTCGCTTGCTGAGCTTCGGTTCCTAAGAGTGTAGTGTTTGACGGACCTATGTAATCTCTAGTGAAAACAACAGACTAATAATGTAAGCCAGATACAATGTTACAAGTAGAAAAATCCAAGTAAATCTTGACTCACAGTTACAGTAGAAAACCCCATAGTTCCGTATTCCGTTGAACCACCACACCAAGATGAGAGAGCTCTACTTTCTTGGTATCCCAGATCTTCGTTGATCGCAATATTAGTTTCGAAATCTGTGAATTAATCCACCCTAAGATGTGGATAAATGAGTCCAGTGCTGGTGTTGCAATTTCTGTTCACGTTTAAAGGGCTGATGCTATTACCACAACCTCGTAAACAATTTCTCTTTAGTTCTTCCTTTACAAAGTGGAACTGCACGATAAATACCTCATTTTCGACTGTATGGTTATACATAGTCGCTGAATGGCATTTTAGGTATCACTGATTTGTGTCAAAAACACTCATTATATGCGTGTAGAATCCGTGTAAGTTGCCAGGGATTATATTTTTAGAAAACGTTACACCTTAGGTAAAGACGGGATGCGAGTGGAACAAATACTTAAAACCGCAGTTGCCGCGCATATGAACCAAATTAAGGTTCTATTTGTTGTTGAAATCCTACTGAACCTTTCATGAACTCCTCATAGGTCACAGACATGAAAAACCAAAAAGTTGTGGTAATAGTGATATTCCGTTTAAAGTAAGTAGCAGCCAATGGCGTCCTACCGGAATTCACAAAAAACAGTCACTCAGCAAAAGTCCCGAAGTCACAATTGACCCAAGAAGCGGGTGGTTGGGCTTGTATTTCAGTAACACAAACTTTGTACAGTAATGTAACCGATATTGATAGGGAGAATGAAGATGATACCGTGCATGAATAATAGTTTAAAATAGTAGTTTACAAGTGCTACAAGGATTCTTCTTTTCCACTCACAAAACTTGTCGTAAACCACTTCCTTTGGAGAATCAGTGCCCCACGATACCGTGGGGCGTTTGTAATTGAGAAGTGTGTAAGCTCTAGGGCCTGCGTAGAGCCAGGCACCAGTTGTAAAACTGTCATGGGGTGGTTACTTTTGTAGCGGACTAGGACCTTATCAGCGTGTTCGGATAAATTAACAAGCAAAGCAACCAATACAAAATCACAAAATCACAATAGGAAAAGAATGAGTAGTCAAATGGGGACTCACGAATATGTAGATCCAATAGTCCACTACACCGATCCAACTGCAGTAACTGGAGATGGTTCAGCGTGAGTGATATGTTCCACGGTAGGAAAATTATTCACGGCTAAAAATGTCACAGGGATTTATTTTGACGTTCAGCAGTTGACACAAGCACAGAGATTTAGTCCCACTGATTCAGCAGTCAACAAACAGTTCAACGGAGTGTAAATACACTCGTTCAGCAAGAAGTCAGCAGGTCGCACCGGAAAATTGTGTATTCGTAACATTAAAACAAACGTCATGATACAATGTGAACGACAGTTACAAAGTGTGGTTCAAGTTCAGGAAGAATGGTAAATGTGACAACGGATTGCAGACACTACAGTATTCTCCCTAGAGCGTCAGGAATAATGAAAGGGAATGACGCTCGATAATTCGACAAAACTCAAGGGGTGTAGTCTGCGAAGCGAACAGGAGTCTTGCAGGTTCGACCAACACGTGTTTGCTTCAGGATAGGTAACGGGTGATCGTCAATACGTCGTGCTATATGTTCGGGGTTCCCTGGGATGGCTGTACTGGAGGTTTGGGAACTTGTGGGTAGAGTGACTACAGTAGGGGGATCTGAGTGAGACTCGTCATCGATGAATGCAACTTTGAGTCTGTCGATACTGACGGAGTCCGGTTTTCCGTTCCTCTCAATCACAAAGTACTTGTCCTTACGAGAAATGACTTTAAACGGACCATCATACGGATATTGCAACGGTCGTTTGACGCTGTCAACACGGACAAATACATGTGTACAAGAAGATAAACCGGGATCCAAATGTGTGCGTCGACCGGATTTCCGAGTGTCGGACGGGCGGAGAGTACGCATATGATCTTGCAGTCGACTGACGTATGTCGATGGTGAGAGGTCTTCATTGGGTGTGGATACACATACCATATCTCCGGGAAGACGTAGCGTTTGTCCGTAGACAAGTTGGGCTAGAGTGAAACCAATATCCTCCTTCACGGTATTGCGAATACCAAGTAATATCAATGGTATCGATTCGGTCCACAGCTGTGATGATGACTTAGCCATAATGGCGGCTTTCAGTTGTCGATGAAGACGTTCAACTAAGCCGTTGGCTGCAAGATTGTAAGCTGTAGTTTTGAAATGATCGCATCCTAATAGATGGTTCACTTCACGAAACAAGGCACAGGTAAACTGACTCCCACGATCTGTAGTGGTGCTCTCAGGGGCACCAAAATGAGATACCCAAGAATCGACACGGTGTCTGGCAACGAACAATCGCGCATGAGGGTCGTTTGAGACCAGCGCGTGAAGCGATCGACTATTGTTTACACATAGGAACATTCATTGGATGGTGGAAGTGGTCCAACGCTGTCTACATGTATATGCTGGAAACGGCGTGCAAGCAAGTTGAAACTTCCGGGTGGCGTAACCGTGTGTTTGTGATCTTTACTCAGTTGACATGTTTTGCACTGTTTTGCCCATTGTCGGATCTCCTTCTGCATACCAGGTCACAAGAAACGCTCACAAATCAATGGAGCGGTTGAGCGGATACTCGGGTGTGAAATAGAGTGGAAATGCGTAAAGACTGAGCGACGATATTTATGAGGCACAAATGGACGAGGTTTACCAGTGGACATGTTACACAGAATTTTAGAATTACAGTTTAAGAGCGGCATATTGACGAACTTCAGGGAAGGATGTGATCTAAGCTCTTGTAATTCTTCGTCCTGCTTTTGGCTTTCAGCTAGTAATTGCAGATCGAACGGAGCGTGTACCAATTAGTTGATATGGGCACGGGACAAAGCATCTGCAACTAAATTGCTGCGACCACTAGCATGACGGATGTCACTAGTGAATTGGCTGACATAATCCAACTGCCTGGTTTCCCTCGGTGAATAACGATCAGGTGTCGCACTGAGTGTAAAAGTGAGCGGCTTATGATCTGTGAGAATCACGAAGTGTCGGCTTTCCAAAATATGTCGGAAGTGCCGAACAGCTAAGTAGATTGCGAGAAGTTCACGGCCAAAAGTGCTATATCGAGTCTGTGCAGGTTATAAGCGATGTGAAAAGAATGGTAAGGGCTGTATTTCACCGTTGACCTCCTGTTGTAGAACTGCACCAACTGCGGTTTGTGAGGCATCAGTAACCAGGAAAAGAGGTGTAGACGGATCGGGATTTATATGCGCCAAATTAGTTGCCTGATTTAACACTTCCTTAACCGTTTCAAATGACGCAATGGCCTCCGCTGTAAGGGTGAAATTGCGCGTTTTCAGTCTGAGTAGGTCGGTGAGCGGTTGGACAACCTCGGCACAGTTAGGGATAAAGCGACGGTAGTAATTGATAAGGCCAAGGAAACGTCTCAACTTCTTAATGCTGTTGGGAGCTGGAAAGTCGCAAATGGCGGAAACTTTAGATGGCAGAGTACGGATGCCGTCTGAGTCAACAATATGTCCTAGAATTTCTAGTGACGAAACACCAAATTGGCATTTACTACTATTGATGACTATACCATATTGCTGAAATCTTTCAAAAACTTGCTTTAAGTGAAGCACATGCTCGTCTTCTGACCGACTGGCGATAAGTACATCGTCGATATAAGCGTAGACAAAGTCTAATCCCCGTAAAACTTGATCCATGAATCGTTGAAATGTTTGAGCTGCATTTCTGAGCCCAAATGGCATACGAACGAATTCATATAGACCGAATGGAGTGGTGATAGCCGTTTTGGAAATATCGTCTGGAGCGACAGGTATCTGGTGATATGCTCTGACGAGGTCTAATTTACTGAAGACAGATTTGCCGTGAAGAGTAAGGGCAAAATCATGCAGATGCGGAATTGGGTATTTGTCCGGGATGGTGACACGATTTAGTGCACGATAATCGCCACATGGTCTCCAATCTCCCTCGGACTTTTTGGGGACCATATGCAGTGGAGATGACCAGGGGCTGCTTGATGGTCGTATGATACCCAGTTGAAGCAAATGCTGAAATTCTGTCTTGGCTATGGCAAGCTTCTCCGGAGCTAACCTCCGTGGACGGGATGCGGTGGGTGGGCCTTTTGTCGAGATATGGTGGAAAACGTCATGTTTTACGGAAGTGGTCTTGGAAGCAGGTTTCAGGATCTCTGGGAATTGGCGAAGCAGTGCTGTGTAACGGTTATCCGGCAAAGCTGGGCGGATTCCAATAGAATTAATGGATGAAGCTTTGCCATTTATGGAGAGAGTTGTCGAATTGTCAAGCAACTGCCGTCTGTGGAGATCAACCGTGAGACCAAATGACGTGAGAAAGTCCATACCAATAATGGGTTTTTTAACGTCGGCCACTGTGAAAACCCAAGGGAACTGACGACGAAGACCTAGATCGAGAGTAAGAAGCTTTTCACCATAGGTCTTAATGCTCGTACCGTTGGCTGCCTGCAGAGTATATGCCACCGGCCGTAGGTTATGCTTGCGTGTAGGAGGAATTACACTAACCTCAGCACCGGTATCAATGAGGAAACTCAAGGACGTGGAGCGGTCATATACGAAGAACAGGCGACAGGTAGAGGAGCCGGTTGCAGTGGTCGCCATTACTGGCCGGCCATGGCGTTTCCCGAATTCGAAGGCTTTGTGGGGAAAGTGCAAGGTCTGGTGCATCGGATAGCGCGGTCACCGAAGCGACGGTGGTAGTAGCACCAGCCAGGTTGGTCACTGTGCTTGGGAGCACGACTGTGGGATCGAGACCTAGAACGTCTATGTTGTTGGGGGCGACCAATGAGTTTCGTGACTTCATTCAGTTGGAGGGATAACTCAGTAAATTGAGCTTTCATTGCACTGAACTCGACCTCCAGGTTAGATTGCGAAGTGGATTGTTGCTGAACGTTAGAGACCACGAACTGTCTACAGGTTTCATGGACGCGGTCAGCCACCTCAGCTAACTTCGCTAAGGAAGAATCCTGCTCGATGACGGAAATGACTTTACGGACTTCGATGGGCAGGCTTTGTTGCCAAAGTTCTTTCAAAACCGCATCGTTGACCGGATGCTTACCTTGCAGGTGCATCATGTGGCGGAGATGTTGTGACGGTGTTTTATCGCCGACGTCAACACCGGAGAGAAGCTTCCGTAGATTCTGCTCATCGCTGGAAGCGGTACGAGAAATGATAGCTGCTTTGAGAGCATCATGCGGATCGGTGGACGGTCGGGTGTATATTAAATCAGAGACTTCTCGGGCAACGAAGTTTAGTAAGCATCCTACCACATAGCTGTATCTGCTGCTCTGCGAGGTAATGAGACGCGATTCGAAAATGGCCTCAAGTTAAGCGAACCATAGCCTCGGATCACGTGCACCGAATTCAGGCAACTTAAGGTAAACAACGTTGTCTATTTTGGGTGTCTGTGTTTTTTCATAAGCCATGCTGACGTGGAAAATAAATATAATAAAGCACGGGAGTACTGCAGATAAAAAATTAAGGAATGATTCGGCTCACCAATTATGTAGCGGACTAGGACCTTATCAACGTGTTCGGATAAATTAAAAAGTAACCAATACAAAATCACAAAATCGCAATAGGAAAGGAATGAGTAGCCGAATGGGGGCTCACGAGTGTGTAGATACAATAGTCCACTACACCTATCCAAACGCAGTAACTGGCTGTGAGAGGAAATATTCCCTTGTCGGAATTTCCCACAAATGGTTCCGAGTGCTGTGTATTCGTAACATTAAAACAAACGTCATGATACAATGTGAACGACAGTTACAAAGTGTGGTTCAAGTTCAGGAAGAATGGTAAATGTGACAACGGATTACAGACACTACACTTTTCTGGCTTTGTCGACAGTTATGCAGTATGCACACCATAGAACCAATTGATTCCATAGTGTGCATACTACATAACTGTCGACTACACCGGCACAGTAACCACTCCATGGTAGTGTTCCAACAAAGTGCCTGGCTCTACACATGCCGTAGAATTTACACACTGCTCAGTTATGAATGTCCCACACATTCCCATAGGTTCAACAATGTATGTTTGACCGGTCAGTCATTGTCAGGTTTGGTCGATTTCTCACCTACTCAGACGTCCTTCAATAAAAGCAAACGTTGCGTGCAGAACCAGGAAGACCTACAGCACAAATCATGAGACATTTTCTAGGTTTGTTTTGTCCTCAGACTTATCCAGCTTCCTGCTGATAAACTTTCTTTCAATCTCAGACCAATCTTTTCAGGATATCGTTATTACTGCACACACTCAGATAGCTCGCTTCTGATCACCGAATTAATTTTTTCAACTCGTACACACAACTAAAGCAACAATTCAGCTTAAATAGGGGTCAAACTGAAATTGTGGGACCGGTGCTCGATAAAAAAATACCGCACTGCATGTGAGGCAGTATCCTTTGAGACCGCTTTCCCATCCTAATTACACCATTGGTATTGGTGATTAAATAATAGAAAGTACCATTTCTGCAAAAATGAGCAATCAGAGAACCTCTCCAATTATGGGTAGTTTGACGATCTTCTGTTTCCAAGACTAATATTTCCAGCTGTGACCTACTGTCTGCATATATGCAGAAATTTAATTTCCAACACATTATTGTCTTTTGAACCCTTCCATATTTTACTCATTGGTAGCCAGTACTTAGTGTTTCTCCCAGCAGAAATACGGTTGTGGTTTACATCTTTGCACACAGGTTATTCCAGTTATAAACATACTCCAGCACACCTCCTGAAAAACGACGAGTAATTCATAAGAGTAACCAGGATTTTTATAGTGTTTTATCAATTACTAAACCTGCTTTGCCAGGCAACTAGATTTTGACTTTTACCTACTCAGTATGCGCGACTAAATGCTTTGGCCAAAACCTAACCAGGAATTAACCAAAGTGACCATGAATTTTGTGCCACAGGAAATTTTATTATGTTGACTTAGATAGCATAGTCCTATAAGCGGTTTTGGCCTAGTGTTACACTTGAAACAACTCCTCTGACCGCCTCCGGCTTCAAATTAAGTCCTATCAAGTTAATTCTCATCACTGATGTGACGTTCAACAATAGGAATGGTCATAGGGATCTGAGATAATACGCTTTGAAAAGCCTGCATCCGGAAAAAAATTGGTTGCCAAACATTGTGTCATTATTCTAATGGGAAGGTTTGCAGTATTGAAACCGTTCCATCATTTAGATTTGGTAACTGTTCTAACCAATGTACCCCACTGTGCACACGTGATATGCTGGTCGCCTGTGCTCCAGGGGTGGCTGGATAATTTTAGCGTTCATCATGCCAAACAGCGTGGAACTCAATGTGTGAAAATTTTACTCAATAAGCTATAAAACCATAAGACCACTAACCCGTGCAGTTCACCATCGTTTTGATCACCAAACTTAAATGACCCATTATTGTCTTATGGATACATATTTTTCACTTTGTTTGAGCACCCTAAGACTGCATTTGAGTGACAAACGTAACGTTCAGACTATTTAGGTTTGTCTCTTTTGCTGGTTTCACTATAGTAAAAGGATTTGCTGGTGTTCCGTATTCCGTTAAACATCCAACTATTTTTTATGTTCTCATCATTACCAGAATGATATCAATTTTCAACACCGATGGTTTGATGCCATAAAACCATGATTTATTTGAAAATATGATTGCAAAGAAAAGGATTAAGGCGAAAGCTGAAAGAACGGTTTTACCACTTCACACAAAAATCTGAAATGCCAATGAGTAATCGACGGACTTGCTTAACTCCTTTAGTGGCAAATATTCGGAGATTGATCATTTTAAAAACGATTTTTCTCTACACAACGTCCTTCAACAGTTTTATACGTTCTCGATGCTGAACTACTGAAACTCTTAGAACAGAAAGTTTGCCTGTTTAAGCACACAACCCTTGTATATTGGTTTAGCATTTCCCAGTGTAGGACGTGACTTCACTTTTTCGGCATCAAAGTAACCTAACTGAAGCAATCAGTTTCATAGTTGAATCGCACCAATCAATTGCTAAGCCTTGTTTGGAATTTTCTGTTTTGCACTGAAATTATGTAACAAGAAAGCGAAGGCCCACTGATTCAGCTGCTCCGAATTACTTGTTTGTGGCAGTATGTTGGTGAGAGGGCCAATGGATGAAGCTCAAACGATTTGTAGCTTCTGTGGTCTTTCGTTGATAAAATATGCTTTAGGTTCGCTGTTAGTGATTAAACGGGAGATCGTTCTAATCTGTCTTGACCACAGTTGTGTTGTGATATTGCGTTTATCCTCTGTGTACTTTTCCCATAGCTAAATGATGCGCACTGAAGTGCACGATTTTGGTGTGCAGAACGGTCAGCCACCTGTTTATGTGCGCACTTCTAGGTGGATGTTGTTGAATATCGAGAAATGATATAAAGTTTGTAATCACCAGTCAGCCATCCCAACATCTGTTCCTGATAAAGGGGTAAGACCGTGCAATTAGGTCCTTGTCTGGCAAAAAGTTATGGATATTTGGTATCAAATAAACTGCATATGCAAAGATTAGGTTCGCCGCTTGATAGAAAAGCGAATTTTTAGTTGAATTATCTGCACTTTGCAGTCATTAACACTGCGTCCACGGCAAACTAGGATATCTTAAAGTAATGGATTGGCCTATCTATAATTCCTTCAAAGTGGAGCTTACTCGTCACAACACGCTTTAATGCCTACTGGCAAAGTAGTTGGTGTGTTTCTTCTTCAGTTTAAATCTTTGTGATCAGCTATTTGGCTTGCAATTCACATATAATTTTCTGTGGCGTCGTGATGTCTTCAGACTTACGAATCTTTGTTCATAGAGCACTTGCGGCATCAATAGTTTTATCTGAATCCCTTTGGAATCTAGCTGTTGGAGGTATAAGCCACGGCTATCATACTTGACCACTCACTCAATGTCCGCCGTTGAACAACTTTGTACCCGAATACTCGAGCGAACGGTTACGATTGCTTGGACTGCAGCGACCGAGCGGTTGGGGACGAGGCATGGGTTTAGGGAACAGTCTAATAAAGTTATGTACCTGAATGCATTTTGTTGTTGCATTTATCTTGTCAAGTGGAAAAATGGTTGTTTGTTTCTACGAGTTGTTGCCATGTTACCAGCGAGAAATCTCTTGGCTTTTGTGGTCCGTATGGATGTCCAATAGCCTGCACGTGTATGCGCTGAATCATGAGGTGTGGATCGAAGGTGATGATTCAACCAAAAGATAACCGGATCTCGATTATAAAAGTAATATTGGACCAGTTTTGCTGAGTCGCTAATATGTTCTTGGCAAAATAAAATTTAGCCACAATTATCAGGGAACTGTGGGCAAGCTGATAACAATCCAACAGATTTAGATCAAATATTCTCACATTGATTCCGTCAATACCTATGGCTTGCGACAGCGGAGTTACAGAATGTTCGTCTTGAGAAAGATGTCACTTATTCAAGAAATGGCGTTCATTTTCAGTCACAATAGGCAGATTAATGAAATTCTTCAAAAAGCCAATGTAAGAAAACTACCCAGCACTAGGCCCCTCTATCACCCACTCTTTTTCTCTTTTCACTCTGGGACTTCAAATATAATCAGATGAACTTTATGGTTGTGCGGCAGTGAAGCATCAGTGTCAAAACCGATGTTGCTGTCTTTGATGATGGTGACTCTAGAGTAGCTTTACATGTCAAGGCAATCCCTATTATAAAGAAAACGACAGGATTTAACGGGATTTTACCTGGTTTTTATGAAGCTTAGAAGCCCGAGTCCTCCTTATAACTCTTCAGGAAATGAACTTCCAAACAGACTAACGTAAAATTTGACACTCCATCCGTTTCCTGAAATTTAACTGCAACTGGTACATATGCTGACGTTTATAAGCTGGGTTGTCACGCCTTAGCGGTAGCCAAAAACTGTAGAATTTGTAAGGTATTACAGCGTGATCACTGTTAATTGGAAAAATCAAGTCTCATGAGTCTTGAAGACTAGTTACCGTATACGGGATAGAGAATGAGCTGTCACTTACAGAGGTCTAGATCTGATTAACAATTTGATATAATTTAATGCAGCCTTAGATTTATGTCTACGGTCTCGAAGGTGAAAGCCATAACCGGCAGAGAAAACGGTAAGTAGGTCAGGTTAACCGAAACTGGTTGGAATGATGATCGTGTGCTCAGTTTTCTAATAAGTTTCTAATAATAAGTCACTCTCAATCCAGCGCTGTGGTTCTGTAATACAGGAACCAAAACGTAGTTGGGCCTAACTTTTCTACATCATAACCTTGGGTTTCGACAGCCAGTGAAGTAAAGCAACTTATTTGTTTCCAACATGGTGGTACTCACGTGAACTAGTCTTCACGTGCCAGTCTTCACAAAAAGGTCTGTGCGGCTGTGGAATCGCTGGGTCTCCGCCTGTTGCACACACACTCAGTGCAGGTCAGGCAGTACTGTCAGTTCGTACATATACCCAGCACCAAAAAATGTGTGTACTTTAGGATGGAATTTAAGGCGCTCTAAGTTTCTGTGTTCGCAAGCAGGAAAGTCGCTGAGGGGCATGAAATTTTAGGTTTGATAATAGTTTTGGTGAAATAAGCTACGATTCGTGCAGTAGTTTTGGGGTCGTCTGCTTGACCACTTCAGTGAATGCTGGTTTCTGTCTGGTGTACTAGGACTGTTTTGACTAAATAACAATAATAATAATGGTTAAGCTGTAACACCGTTTTGGTGCCCGGCTGCAATGACACCCAAACGAATCACGAAGGCTGAGATACTGCTAGATTCACCAGACCTAGACAGGAGCAGTCTAAATGCTGGACTTGGGATCAAACCACAGGCCTTCCGATCAGTAAATTCGTTCCTTAACCAGTGAATTATCTTGAGCCGTATGTGGAACATTTATTGTTTGTAAATCACCCGATGTAATTAGTCCCCAGTGCCAACAAGTTCATTTCTACTCAAGTTCAACTGTAGATTGGAGGTGTACGCACCTTGAGTAACGAGCCTGAGGAATATAGGCTCCTCTGTAAGATTTCATTTAGCTAAATGGCCACAGTTGCAGGACGGTGGAGCTTTGGTGTTTCAAATCGCTTTTAAGTAAGTGGTAAAAAATGAACTAGTTTCTCCACACACTGTACAAACTTGGATCAGAATTCAATTGCCAAAAAGTTGTTAGTTCAATTCAGTTTCTGTCCTCCTGTCGAGTCCTAATCAGAGGGCAGATAATAACACTTGGCAAAGAGGCAGGTATAACAAACTAGAGCTTCTAATCCAGCCTTCAGGCCACTGGGCACCATTTTTATTGCGCAAGAATACAAAGAAGTGGAAAAGCAAGGGCAAAATGCTAACGGAATGCGATTTTCAAAAATCGTTGTGAAGATTGCATGTAGGCTTATTAGATTTCCAAGATGGATTAGAGGGTATCTTGGCTTTCCTGAAGTCTAACTTGAGTAGGGTATACAGGACCAAATTTTTCTTGAGGATTCACGGTTGGTTTGAAATAAAAATTCTGACTGCTCATCAATAGGCAAACTGCTAAACTTAGCAACCAACTAGCTAACGAAGCAAGCCACCATCATCAGGACTTTTGCCAATAAAGCCACAATGCTTTGGAAATTTATGCATTAGTAAGCGGCTTCCAACAGCGCCTACACTTGATTAGTATCCTAGATAACTTGTAGTAACCCCCTTAAAATCAACCCACTTCGTTTGAATTGCAACCAACGTGGTAAATTTGTCCTCAGTTCAAAAACTGCTGTTGTGGGCATTGCTGAAACTAACGGTCGTAGCTTTGACAGTGTGAAGAAATTGCGTGAAGGATGATTTAAAGTTTGGCGGTCTTTAATTAGTACGGACTCTGACAGTTTGTGCACATAATTACTGTAACATTTCCCTCTATTTTACAGCCAAGTGCCGTTGTTCGTTCCCATACTAGTCCACTAGAATGCGCAGACCATTCGTTGTATGTTACATATGTGGACGAGAGTTTGGATCTGCCTCGATTGGCATACATGAACCACAGTGTTTAAAAAAGTGGCACCAGCAAAATGATCTCAGGCCGAAAGAGGAAAGATTACCTCCCCCAGTGAAGCCTGAAGCATTTATGCAACCTTCAACAGGGAAATCAGGTGTGAGCTCTACTGAACTTGGACCCGTTGCAAGCAGTTTCGATGAGGCCGCTGCTATGGCGGCCAGTGCGAATTTGGCTCCGTGTCCAAAGTGTGGACGTACATTTAATCCAGAACGTCTGGCAAAGCATAAAAGTGTCTGTAAGCCAAGCAATCAAAATAGACGCCCAAACAATAACAATTTCAATAACAAGCTTCACTTTGTCGAACAAGCATCAGCTCAGTCGTTTTTATCAAATCTGGAAAGACATTTACCATCTGCCGCGTACGCTCAACAGACAAAAATTTCTTGTTAGAATGATCTTGACTGAAATCCCTCCGGTGAAATACAAGACCAGTTCCTCTGCAAAGACTCGTAACTCCAGTATTACAAATTCTTATTTGTTGAGCGGGCCACTTTTTATATTTCTTGTTAATTTTCTCAATACTTCCTGTTTTGTTACTTGATGTCTCCGTTTATTAATCTTACTTTATATTTTCGTTTGACAATGCTATCTGCGGACTTGGGGATGCAGGTCAATGAAACTAGGGTTATACAATGTGTTTTTAGAGTGCGAACACTTCTCTAAACAAGAAATCTTCGGTACTCACAAACAACTTGCTTGCTTTTTCTGGATATAATTTGCAGGAAAGTGACAAAATCGGGTGTGAACTGCTGATATTGGTAGGAAAATCTGAGTTTCAGATTGTTCACGAAACTGCCATTTCTGAAAGTAGCAAAAATTAACTTGGATGATAATGACATGGTAGAAGGTGTCGAGTTCCACCAAAGACCTTCATAACTGCTGCCTACTTTTCCGGGTGTACTGAAGATCTTTTGATATACTATTCTTACGCCGAGAAGAAGCTACTAATACGAGCTGATTTATATTGGTGTATCAACACAATGATGCTGTGTGATTGTCGCTGAGCTGTGTCACCTAGATCACTAAAATCGTTTCGTAACCGGTTGATAAGTAAACGTTTGAAATCGAATTACGGAGTTCAGCGAAAAAATCAACTGTCTGCACGACGTGCGTCAAAAATACTTTCCTTAATTTCAACCGTTATTAAATTGTATGATACTCAACCAAATTCTATCTGGGACTTACATAGCCGATGAGTGAATGAAATGGTTCGAAAAAAACATAAGATCCTTTTGGCATTTTGATTGCTTCACCTCCTCCGGCGATCACCGAAGTTGTATATAGACATTTGAAGTCAGAACAATCCATACCAGTCCATGTTCAGAAGAATCAACTCCATCGCAGGATAATGTGGCAGTACGGCTATGGACAGTTGTCTGGTAGATCTAGGCTAATCGCAACTGACATTGTTGCTGAGATATTTTCCTTAAGTAGCAGATCCTTCATTTTTGTGTGTGGTCGTGTGGAGATTTTTGCGGCCGGGAAGAATTACGTGTCTCGCTATTTTTTTTACATCGGTAATGTGTTTTTATCGCGAGTGTACTGTAACCTATTTGTGACTTCAATCCGTCTAGCTTGAAGTGCATCTTTGATGCACTTCGTTCTTTTCGAACCACATGCAGATTTGACATGTATGCAGTCATGCAACGCTGAACTGCAGTTAGGCCAAATTCAGTGAGGGGAAAATCTGTGGGGAAAATTGCGCGTCCGACACTGGTTATCGTGTTAGAATCAGTGATTGATTTAATCTCTATAATTTTATCATTCATTATACGCCCCGGATGTAGAAAAGGAAACGCAAGGCGTTCACGATGTAGCTTGTGTGGATGAATAAGAGTTGTCAGTGTTATGATAAATTCGCCTCTTTTTCTGTTTCGAACCAATGATTTGTCAGTTCCATAATGTTCTATGAACCCCGACCAGTTTGACAACACGGCGTGATTGAAAAGTTGTCAGTTCAATGGTCAAATAAGATTTCGTTCGTAAAACCAGGATGGACACTTAATTATAAAATGTAGGGCGAGCATAACAATGGATGTGGCAACAACTTTCTGTTGTAACTGAATCCAATCAACACAGTTGGGTTGACGTAAACTAGTTAACTAGCACTGCTTCTAGGTCACTCTTGAGCACTCGAGTATGGTCAGTCATCGCTAACTGGCTGCTTGAACCGTCAGTCGATGGCTACCTTTTCTGACCCGTAGATTCGGTGTCCTTCCGGAAGCGATTTGGGCACAGTTAGTAGCTCTTGGTAACTTTTGAACGTCCTGGGTATGGTTACAAGAATCCCATCACACTGACAATTTCCACTGAGAAATGCATGACGTGAACGCCCTACTTGACTATACTACTAGAATTTTATTCTGAATTCCTTGGACGTCTAAGGCCAGTGCCAAAGAATAAGGGCAAAGATAACAAATATAGGTGACCGCAGTAAAGTTTCTAAGAATGAAATTCTTCTCCCACATTGCCTCCAAATGACCAGGAGTTTCTTTTAATACTAACTGATCGCTTATGTTAGAGACAATAAATTTTCTGACGAGTTGTGTACACAATCGTAAAGTTGGTAAGTGGTTTAAAGAAGTGGTTGGATTTCGTGAATGTGATCACAGAATTTTATTTTAGTTTCCATAAGAATCATGAGTTTATTTAAGATGTTTGCTGGCTGGAAGCATTTTGAACCACTCAGAATATTGCTGTCCATAAGCATGCAACAACAGTAATCACCGAGCTGTTTGCGAAAATAACCGTTCTGACGGTTTGTCCGGCCCCAAATTCCACTGGAATAAAAATAAGTTATTTGTACGTCATGGTTTACTGCAAAATTGGAACCGCCAGATTAATTTATATTGTGCGGCAGATTTCCATCAAGATATTCAGCCAAAAAGTCTATCTTTTTAAATGAATGTTGACGTGACTTTTTTTATCA
>NW_008751682.1:787391-834511 GCF_000715545.1 Opisthorchis viverrini
ATATATATATATGAATCACCGATCGCGAAATTTCACCATCAGCATTATTACTCCAATTTAGGCATCTCTGAGAGCAAATCTACACGCCGGTCACTTGATCCATTTTGTAGCAGTGCAGGACAAACGAACCCTCCAACGAATTTCGATTTTCATGACTTAATAAATGTGAGTTTCACACAAAACGGCCGTTTAGGATATATCGGCAACCAGTTTCATGTGAATGATAAGAATGAAGGTGCAATTCTGATGCACTTATTGAGGGCGAGATGGCTCAGTGGTTAGAGCGTGAGTTTACCGACCGGAAGGTCCGTTGTTCGAACCCGAACTCTGCCTCTCGACTTCGCCTGTCTAGGTTTTGGCGACCTGCCTGTATCCCAGCCCTCATACCATTTTCTGATGGCATGGCAGTTGGGCACCAAAAGAGTGCTACAGCTGAACGACGCATTTATTTCTGAGGTTTTGTTCAGTTAGCGCCTGGTTATTTTTGGTAGGTTAAATTTCGTTCCATGGATGGCTTCTGACCAGCTTACTTGACTGTAAAGCCCCAGTGCTCTCATATGACCTTTTAAAGATTTTACTCCAAAAAGAGAATGTTCACGTTTCAGTTGGGAGATGCATTTACTTCGTTCGGAACTCGCTTGCTAGAAATATTTTAAATCATATTAATTGGGACGATACTGAGTCATAGAATGCGTAGGCGAACTACCAAGGCGGATTACAAATGCGTTGGAAACCGATTTCACTTAAATAGTTAGGTGCAATGTACTAAAGTGGACCTCACTCATGGGAACGAACCAAGTAGTCCCGGTTGCCTGTGTTCCTTTTTTAAAAGGGATGACTTTCACCAAACTAAGAAGCAAGCGATTCTAATCCGAGTTGTGGTCTTGACAGTGGCGTTCATCATGAGGAAACCTCTAGTTTGTCAATAATTTTAACAAACTACACTGTCCATGAAAATTTCTAATATGGTAAAGTTGGAACTTTTCCTTAGAATAGACGAGTTCTCTGGAAATATAACCTAAATAAGACACCAAAGACCTGACTTTGAGCCAACTATCGTGCAAGATTTATTTGCGTACCTTTTCGGTTCCCCAAGCATGATTTCTTTGATAAATATTGGCACGTGGGTTTCAAATATAGAAAGAGTTGGTGATGCCGTCATACAACGCCTGAATCAAATTTTGGTTAAGGTTGATAATGACGATCCTAACACTTTAGTACACGGAAAACGGAGACGGATCTGCGTTATAAGTAAAACCCGTCATTAAACTTTTAAGACCTCATCCAAGTGCCACCGGGCACCAAAAAGTAACAGCATTACTAATAAGCGTAAACGACAAAGAGTATCCATTTCAAATTGTCAACTTTTACAACCCCTAATGGTGATCTTGATAAGGGTATAATTAGGTCCGCAAATGAGGAAGCCAATAACCTTAGTATTGTCAAAAACGCAGAATTTCGGTAGCACCGACTACTATAAGGGCTGCGTCAAAGTCTAGAACAGGGAATGGAAGTTTGTGATGTACTACTGGTAAGGCTGCTTAAAATCCGTCAACAGCCCACGACCGGTTTCGCCCTTTGTGGGGCTCATCAGGTAGGCGCAGTCCTCAGGTTTCCGTCAGCCTTATGTTCTACTTGAAACCAAATTGCACACGAAATAAACGAATATACACTAATTTGAAAACTAATTTGGTTTTTCGAGAGACTCACCTGGAACCCAGCTGAACCTCTCGTTTGTGATGTTTCCAGGGAATGGAAGTTATTCAAATCATGTCATCGAAACATTCCACAGGGCTTAATAAGCTCAGCGTAGGTCAGCGAAACGTCAACTCACACACCTGAGCTGCACCCATCCTTTTACCCCGAAACCATATTGGGACTAACTGAGGTTTTATAGCCACAAATGTCATAATCCTAGTGAACGTGAAGTACAATACCGTGAGGATAAATAGAACCCACTGACTTTGGCATTTTTCGACATTAACTATGTGAGTTTTATGGATTTGTTGGGTCTCATGCTAGCCTTGTCCGTGTATTATTAGTATTAATCGATTTGCGAATCATCCGGAACAAGACTATTTGTCAGATGACATTTTGCCATGTATTAGCTGCCTACAATCGTTCTTGTCCAGATGGACCACCCGAGAGGAATCAAATTTAAGTTCATCGGTCTCCACTTAAAATGAACCGGATGTATCATGGAATTCCTATGAAAATTGCAGAGCACTTCCATTCTCAAGCAGAATTTCAATCTGGACTTTAGCTGACTGACCTTTGTTTAATTCAGACTGAGTTGCTGTTACACAACCTACGTCATGATACGTTTTATCCACTTCTTGCTTTCACAAAGGATGTCGTCACGCCAGGAAACAATACAGACGGAACACTTCGTAAGCCACCCAAAGTAGTCTGCTCGCCAAGAAACTGGTTAAGGGCCGATCTCGATCTGGAACTGTACAGTTCTTGGTCTTTTCTAGTTTGCGCGGTAATTCGCTTGACTTCTTCCAGCTCCAGCAATACCGCTAGAGTTCTGACTGATAGTTTTTCCAATAAACATAGTAATTAGGTTGGTAAACTAAGTGTTGCATCTAACACACAAAAACGCATTCTGTGGAAGGGATACTAACTGGTTTTTAATGATCTTCTGGCTGAATGGCACATAATTCAAGTTCCTATCTGCGAAATACATCAAACACTGGAAGACCAGAATTTGTTTTGGAGACTGATCGTAAACAAAAAGCAGTTCAGACCGTCTGACGTACAACTCTCCAACCGTTCCACTCCTTCGGAATGTCACGCAACTGGATGCCTGGAAGTTACTAGTACAAGATAACATGAGCAAAGACCACGATATACACCTAAGCCGTTGTGGTAACCTACTGTTGGAAGCACAGTTCAGATCTCAAATCTGGATGGACCACGCGAATCTGCTTCGAGCGTCAGATTGTTACCTTGGAGCTGAACCCAGAGACTTTCAGTTAAAAAACAAAACCAGGCATCTTGCAGACCGACAGCACACCCAAAGGCGTACAAAACTGTTTACAGATCTACATCATTAGGGGGAAGTATTAACTGAGGCTTTCACAGGTTAGAAATAGGTATTATGAGTAGACATTTTTTCGTCTCCTCTCAGGCGATTGTGACCTTGGCAATGTGAGGTCATCACTCATATCTGTGAACCTTGAGTCATCCAGGGTTGTTGTAGCCGAACTGTCTAATAGGCATAGTGTGCTAAATGGACATTTTGATAAAAACATCTGCGACTGGCTCAACTTGTGTCTGATCACTTATTTTTGGTTCCATGTGGATTATCCTGAACAGTTACGAAGAGCACCAATGGGGTCCCTAACTTCAAGATTTGCTGCACAGACTGCGATACAAACATACTGATGTATGGATCGCTACGTAGATTCGACTTATGTGATTACTAAACAGTGAGCCGCAGCGAACGTGCCCAGTAACATGCAACTTCTGAAGGCATACAGAGAGAGTAATTGGAAACCATTATTCTCGGGTATCTTCATCATGATATTATTAGGTGGATAACTGCGAAATGAGGTCCACATAGGGACAACGAATACAGATAACAATTGTGAGAAAAATATCTACAAACGAAACAACATCTGAGAAACTTTTCAAGCGGATCGAGGTGCACTGTAACAATGTGGCGTACAAGAACAGCAGAAACGGGAATACATAGTATTTCATAGAAAAGACTGACTAAGAAATTTCGACTGATGGATGCTCAGGCTACAGAATTCGACCAATTCGAGAATATAAAAGGGTAGATTACTCACTTTTATTTATCAAGGACATCTTTGAAACAACTGGGAGGTCGTAAAGAGAGCATAGTATAATGGTTACCTATAAAACTTTAAAACCTTCAAGGACAAGACTATCAAAATCAAAAGGGAATTTGGAATCCCTGATAAATGGCGTTGGTGTACACAGATTCAACAAGACAAATGGGGCAGCAACTACACTGAACGAATCGGAAAGAAGCACTACACCAGGATACATGGATACTAACATACTGCTAAATCATATGGTCAGTTTTCACTCGTTTTTGGGACTGATCAGAAAGGGCGAAGGTTAAACAGGAACAAGTTTCACGTACCAGCCGGAGCGAAATCCGAGAAAGAACTTGGATTTCCTTGAGCCTTATACTCAACCGATTACGCCATCACCCTTCTGAAATTGACTCTTTCTATGCTTTTGCATCCACAAAGTGTAGGATCATGCTCCTTGACACACAATCACTGAACGAGCCATTAACAATCCATGGAGCGTTTTGCGTACCATGGAAGTGTACTGGTTACTACTGTAGTGTGACTAGGTAAAAAAATTAATTATCAAATTGGCCACCTCCACTTCGGTTACGGCGTTTACTTTGCATAGAGTACGCAGATAGTGGAAACTGTTCTACAGGTCAAGAGCAACCCAATACTCATATTTTCCAGCAGTTAGGTAATCTACCCATTGTTGATATCTTGTCACGGGATAAAACCACATAGTGTCTTTCATTGCTTAAATGCGTGTCCCCACCTCGGTGCGGACCCCCTACCTAACCGTTCGGCTTTCACTGTTATTCTGAAGCCTGAGTAGTCCGTGGACAGCCGGCTAATTACGCCACCTTAAAAAAGATCGTCGAGTACTCCAAAAACTGATTTTCACCTGACCCGGCTGAAATATCCCATAATGGTGGGAGGCGTCGGCCATCGATTTAGGACAGTTGTGGAGAGCCTCTGAATTCTATCTTGCTGCCAAAAATAGTGGGGGTGATTTGGGGCTCTAGGGTCCCGGTGATCGAAGCATATGGCCTGCACCTGAAGTGAGGACTACTAACCAACGACAGAGTACACTGATTGAAATACCTAAAGCCATATCAGATGTTCCCACTATTCCGCACTGAAAGTGTCACTCACTACTGGCCAAGATATAGTTTGAAAATTATTGATTGTCATGGTCCACCACTGCTGACTCACTGTGAGATTTGATTTTTTGGACTCATAATAGGTGACTGTAACAAGGTGCGAGTCTTTGAACACATAAAAGAGCATAGCTACGCTCCCTAACTGCTACCGTTGGGTCTTCAATATGACTACCCAAAGGAGGCACAAACATCATGAATTGGACAGCGACTGGTCTCGGCACTTACCAGATTCTTATAAATCAAACTGACAAAAAGCCGGAGGTATGGCGCGCTATGGCAACCGAAAATTTGTTTTGACAACAACAATTTGGTTAGGCAAGTGAATAAATATGATGAGAGCTTTAAAAGTAGCCAGTCCAAAGGAAGCTGTCCCAGGGAAGGTGAGTTTGAGGCGAATTTCTAGGTTAATTTGCAACGGATGGAATAGAATTAGTGTATTTCTCTGAATTAGCGTCTGTTGTTTTTAGACTGCTAACATAAATTACGGTAACCTGCAAGAAGATGAGGTATGTATCAGCCTGCAACACACCCACTGGTCGCATTCTCACTACGCAGAAAACTGTCAACTCTTAGCACCTCTGTCGTGTACCCGAATATCATGACGACGTTTGATGTGATTGCCCGTTGTATATTTTAGTGTATTTTGTGGAACTTTTTGAGGAAAAGCGCGAAAGTAATAAGTCAACAATGTAATTTCATTTCGAACGTAAGATAAAGGTCTATGAGCACTTTAAATGGGTCGGACGAGTGCGCCTGACCTTTCTTCAATGAGTTTGCGATGAAGTGGTGCTTGAAAACTAAGAACGGGCAAGTTAGTTTTTTGAGTGCGCCTGACCTTTCTTCAATGAGTTTGCGATGAAGTGGTGCTTGAAAACTACAGAACGGCAAGATTAGTTTTTTTTTCATTTTTTATACCAGTTGATGTTGGTTATGCGAACACATCACTTGGTTGCAAATATCATGAGGTCAATCTGAATATGGAATATTGAACAGGACCATTTTCACGACACAGATGGGACTGTCTGTAGAGTTAAGAAGGGAGTGTTTCCGTATTCGACACTCGACTTTATATATCAGACGTATAATTTATCACTTCTGTACTTGTTCATTATTCCTCTATTCGTAAGAAATCTGACCTGTTCGCAAAAACTCTACAGATAACGCTCAGTTGGCTAACACCTTCCAGCCCCTCCCATGCAGGGAGCTATGAGACGTAAGGGTGATCTTGGAACCTGCCGGAATTCGGACGCAATAATTGGTATGTTGAAAGATCACATTCGGTCTGTGGGTTGCATTTTGTGGACATTAAAAAACAGATTATGTGACAAACGCTGCCTTCAAAACGAAGAGTGGGGTGCAAACCTTCTTCAACATCGAGCTATCTTAGAAATCACTGCTGTTTGTCCTTACTTGAACCCTAGTATCATCTTAGTACCTAAATTAATTGCTTACCTTATGTCCCTAGCCAAAACTCATGTTGGCCTAAAGTCATACAGTTGAACAACAGCATGAACCATGCACTCAGATAAGATCGATGAAAGCCGTCTGAATTGAATGATATTGTTCGTAACTGGTGAGTTCAACTGAATGAAAGATAGGCTAGAAAATGAGATAGCAAGGATATGGTCATGCCTGTCAGTTGTGTCGGAACAGTTGATAGCAAAAACCAGAAGTGACTAGGGCTTCTGGCATGCAACAGTTCATGTCTGATTACTACTGTAGTGATAGGTTAGTTTACATCAGCTGCAGATGCAATATCCTCTGGATTTCCTCCTATCAAACGTCCGCAGTATGCATATGAGAACTTCTGTTTTAGCTCGATTTATCTAGTTGGTTTCGATGGTGTGTGCTCTTTGATGGATGATCGTGGCCAATAGCACATTTTATAAAATCGTTTAGATTCTCAAAATTTTTAGTGTAACAACTGGTTTACGTATATCCGTCCTTTCAAAAGGAATCACTATGACTCATCTTGGTGGGTTGAATTCGAAACACTAAAATGGTAATAAAATAATAAATAACCGTTCAGCTGTGCTTGGCTACCATGCCTTCCTAAAGAGGCGTGGAGGATGAGAATCTATCAGGTCGATCAAACCTAGACAGAAGCAGTCGAGATGCCGAAGTTGGATTCGAACAGTGGACATTCTGATCGATGAGCTCGTGCCTTAACCACTGAGCTACATCCAATATTAAAGTGCTTTACTGTAGAATTTACTCTATAGTAAACAACACAACAGATATTTAACCACGCAGGATTTGTATATATGCCGGTTGTCAGGAGTGAGTAGCTGTTAGAGGTACAAAAAAACGGGTGTTATTTAACGGCGCCGAGCAAATCAAGACTCAGTGTGCCAGTAGTCATTATATGTTTGATGCGTCCTGGTAGACGTAATATTCCAATAAACGCCTAGAATATAACCCAGTGTGAAGCTCAATTCAGAGTGTTCTTGCGTACTCACTGTACAGAAACCCTGGGCGCATACAGAGGTTTTACCTGTTCTTTCAAGCGGCGCCTTCCACTCTACCTACAGCAGCGATGAACCATATTTCGGATGGATTCTTATTGTCGAGGATCAAAATTACCTGCCATTGGACCGAAAATCGGTCGGACTCTGCCACTGCCGATTACTAGATTAGTTCAGTGAACTGACCATTTAGTTCAGATCATCTAAAATTTCCTGTTCCAGAGCGACGTAAGCAGTCGTTAGTAGTAAAGTTCATTGAGACTGTACTGATTTGTCACCATAGGACTCCACTTTGCCTTCAGTGTTTGACAGCTTGTTCTGGTTGGTGTAAGTGACTGAACTTCAATCTGCCTGGCGTATCCCCAGTGTGCGTTTGCTCGCTACTGACAAAGGTTGATGGAATGTTTCCACCTAGCACTTTGTCTTATTTCTATGTTGCTTAAATGGACAAAGAAGAGCAATAATTTAGACTAGTACATCCGCTTTTCATCACAAATCAGTGCAATAGAGTGGTAAGGAAGTAGCGCGTAGTTATTCTGAGTTGTGGCCAGTCATACCTTGGATGAACACAAGCATCCTTCACCAGAGTTGAATACTCCGCAGTGGGTCCAAAACAAAAGTGATCGGTTCGACTGTGAAACTATTTTCAAATCAGCGTAAATCGTCCTGAGTAAACGGCCGGAAATCGCCTCGAAAGAGTGATCTGAATTTGTCCAGAATGGCGAGGCCGGGTGTTTTTATTTCATCTAGAGGCTACCTGCACTTAATTGCTGAAATGATACCAATGTTCGTGAAGTGTTCAATAATTTTGGATTCGCCCTGCAAGATTCTCCAGTGTACAATGATACGGGTCGTGATATAGCAAAATCACTGAGTTTTCCAGTCAGCCAAGTAAAAATACCGTCGTGGTTTTGAGTTCAGTTCTCGGTTTACTCTGCTAGTCAAAGCCCCCAAATGTGAACTTAAATAACTCTCCAGAGTACTCTGAGTGCAATCTACTAGATGGGAACTATTGAATTTTGTGATTTTGCGCCGGAAATCCAGGTAGTGCAACCAAATCTCCTATTCTGTAGATGAATTTTAATTTCCCATGGAATAACAGCGTTTCAGAAAGTCTGGTCAGGCAACGACGCTTGCGAGACACCTGAACGGCTGGCGAGCTTCAGTAGTATACAAATCATTGCATTTTTAGGCACTCCATGAAAACAACCTATGATAATTATTGAATAAATCAAGGACGGAATTGACTGAATTTGTATATGAATGAATGAAGACCGGTGCACACCGGTCGAAACAAATACTCATGGGCCAATAAAGACTGGGGCGCAAACGAAAGTTCAACTACATTCGTACACCGATTGAAAGGGCACTCACTTACTCCAACAAACATGAAATTCGGTGCTCATTTGGACTATGATCCTGCTAGACAGCAAGAATATTTGACTGACGATCGTCTCAGCACCGCACACTACATCATTTGCTGCCATCGATAGCCTAAAAAACCTGAGTTACAGGGTGGTTTTATGGGTATCGCTAAGTACATGTCACAAAAGCGCACAAGATAGTAGACTGCGAATCGCATACACAACTTGAAGGGACATCATTTTATATTCGCATCTGCGGCCTACTTCAATGTACAGAAACTGTACCTATTTTAGAGGATATTTGAGATGGATTTGCACGATTGGCTCAAATTCGGTACAAATGTACGTGATATCCAATTCCATTCACGCTGACGTTGTAAACCTTACTAGGTATGGATAATTTCCTAATCAAGATTACTTCATACTCAAGTTAGTCGAGTTCAACCTTCCTGTCTGATCGTTAGATTACTTCGGTGATTCAGCACTATGTACACCTGCCAATCGTACAGTTTTAATACAGTTTTAGGCTCGTACAGTGATTTCAGCACGGTACACTTTTCACGTTCATGTTGCTGCCACCGTAGTCAATTGATCGGTTTCCTGTCTTTATTATATATGTCTCACTGCTTGACTTAGATTGTACATGCTTTCTTGTATTGTTCTGCCTGAGCTAGCCTCGTATTGAACAGTTTGTCAGTAGGCTTCTACTTCATGAAAAACGCGTGAGTAAAACTTCACCGAACTTAGGTGTCCAGTCAATGGGGCTGTACAGCGCTGTCCGCAATGAAGACGTCAGATGTCTCGGCACTACTCAAGAGCAATTTCTGTACATGAGCTTACCATCCAAAAGCAACTCCCCCATGAATTTACAACAGGGCGGCTAAGGGAGATCGGAACACCTAGTTGGTTCGCTGAGTTATCCGCGCTTTGAATGAAAAACACCTCATTAAGAGGTGTTTTATCAATCATATACTGTTGCATTGCCTCATATCTTGGTCGTACCAACAGGCGTCAATTGGGTGGAGTTCGCAAGCACCACCAGGGCTGCAAAATGAGTGGGACAAACACGTCTTGTTCATTACAACTGTAATTCGAATGGACAAAGTACGTTTCAATTTGTCTGCTAGCCGACCAAGAATGATTACAGTCTGAGTATTAATGATTTCCACGGGTGGTCTGTGTTAGACGACTCTGTCACACAATTCGTTGGAAATCTAGTCGGTCAGCAAGTAGTAACATTTATTATGCCTAATTTACAATTTGTCCGCGGGTTACTATCTAATTGTTTGGTCTCATGAAAAATACCATGTTTAATAGAGGAAAATAGCTGCAACAATGAGCAGTTCGGTGCGACTTCTTCGGTTACCCTCATTGCGGGAATGGTTTATTCTTAGGGTAAACTAGACTACCTACAATGAAGACAACTAGAAGATAAAGCGCACTCCATCAACTAACTCTTCTCGCGTTCTGTACACTTTCTGAAGAAGTGACAGGTTTGTATATATTTCCCTCAGATTGGTAACGAACTAGCGCCCCGGTTTTGATACATACTTGTAAGGATCGGTCCAAACACGCACATCTAATTCTGTTCCGCAGTTAATTGACGTGCTGCATGTGGATTTCTTAGTGTCATCACTCCAATTACCTGTTTCGGGGCTAAGTTAACTAACTGACGAAGTTACTTTAACTCTGTGGCCCACCACGCCTATACGATGCAGAAAAAGTTTTCAGCAACTTATGAGCAACGTTAAGTCCAGGAAACTAATGCAATATCTCAACTGTCGCATCAACTGAAGCATAAGAGGTTTTATGAAGAAAATTCAGTTGAAGAACACCATAAGTGAAAGGTTCAGCTGGGTCGCCCGTAAGAGTAAAACAAGCGTGCAAATGAATATTTAGCGAGAGTACTTTAAAGTTATCTTTGACCCATGGTATCATCAAGGCACGTACGTGCATGCCTGACACAAAAGTAGTTAGTGTCAATTATACATCTGGAAGATAAGATAGACAGAGATGTGTAGCGCCTCAGGTTAATGCGTCCCGCCAGATAGGCCACATGTCTGTCCCCTCTGACTGGTTCATCACGTTTTCTGCGTGGTTGATTGATAAAGTTTCGGTCAAAAGCCGTTACAAGTGGCTGCGGAAATCGTGTTTCAGTATTACGGGCAGGTCCAACTTCCCTCGATGTTCAGTAACTGTATGCCCACATGGTAAATTGGATGCCATTCGCTTGATAAAGGGCCTTTCAGAGTTGAAAGGTTGAAATTAACCTTACTTCTAGTTTATCCGAACCGCTAAGCCTTAACCAAATACGCTTTCCCGATATGAGTCAATGCAACACCCCACATCTTCACAGAATCGGTCAAACTATGGATAGGAAATCTTATCAGTGTTTTCAATTATTTCAGCCTTCCTGCACGTTGCCTCGATGTGCGCTGCACGATCGGGTGATACCTCATCATCGGGGAACAAACCGCGAACTATTGTCTGTTACATATGCGGCCGTGAATTCGGAACTCACTCTATCGGAATCCACGAGAAGCAGTGTTTGACAAAATGGAAAATACAGAACGACCAACTACCCAAAGCGATGCGTCGCCCTGAACCAAAAAAACTAGATCGTTCCAACATGAGTCTGGAAAGTTCGAACGAACTGGCCTTGCAAATGTCCAAGGAACAATTGGTTCCTTGTCCAGTGTGTAGCCGACGCTTTCTTCCAGACAGACTAGAAGTACACTTCAGGTCATGTGGGAAGGGTAAACAAATGGACGCACCTTATTCGACCCCATCCGAACCCCCAAAACCAAAAACAGTGATATGCTATATTTGTGGCCGAGAATACGGTACGAAATCTATCAGTATTCACGAACCGCAATGCCTTGAAAAGTGGCACCGACAAAATGAGTTGTTACCAAAGCACATGCGACAAAAAACTCCAGAGAAACCAAAGGAACTGCTAACAACTGGAGCGGGAACTTACGACTTAAAAAGCTACAATGAAACTGCCTGGGAAGCAGCGCGATCTAATCTCGCCCCTTGCAGCAACTGTGGCCGTAGATTTAATCCTGACCGATTACCAGTTCACGAACGTATTTGCAAGAAGCTGAAGTAATCGAGGACATTTGCTCTCTTTCAAGCTTATTATTCCATAACTTTATTTTGTAATTTGGCGCCAATGTTCCCATCCCCAACTAGAGTTTTCTTTATACGCTTCTTATCCGCTACTTTGCCAACTTAATGAATTACATGCAATCATCAAGTCAGTCATACAGTTACACCGTTTTTTGAACTTAGTTTTACTTCTTTTAAAACAGTCGAACGGAAACCGATATAGTAAACCCGGCGGTCAACAAAGCTTTGAAAAATCGTCTACACAAAAGAAAAAACCTGATAATTTGATAACACACTTGGCAGAACTTCACAAGTGAGCAACCAGAGAAAATCGGATCCTAATTTATTCAGCTCAACATATACGCGCAGCATTAAAATGACGGTGTCGACAGCAATGGTAGGTCCAGAAGGTTGGGCGTCCAGTCATATGAGGGGATATGAATTCCAATGTTGGACAGTATAGGGTATAGAAGTTCCGGGGGACGTTTAGTGACTACCCGGTGCATGGAGAAAACGTGTCGGATGGTTGTCAAAGCGGAATTACGCTTCACCTCTATGGACAGCCACCTCAGTGTTGAGAAGTGCTAGTAACAACCCTCTATTAAATTTCGGACATAAACTCAAATAAATCCTGCAAAGCACTAAATAGTTTGACAGTTTCCGGTCTTCGGTCAGTGAAATAATAACTGCAACGGAGTTCATGACAAACTGTCCACTGACAGATGTGTTGGCGTTCCTGTGATCCCACCATGGAGCGAAACTAGTTCAGGAGTCGAGCCTCAGCAGGGTTAGTGGTAATTGAAATTGACAATTAAGTAATCCCTCATGCATGGTGTAACCTTAATGCAGCGAAGCACTTGACAGCCCACTGACAGTGCTGGATTTATGCACCAATTTACCAGCTCGCGCGTGCAATGCGCAGCTACCTACCCCCCCCCCAATCATCGGTGAACGAAACTGTGGCAGCTACAACCAGTGTACGACGAATACGCGGTTCTTACAGCTGACAATGATGATGATGATGAGCGAAGCATCAGTGTTTGAACACTGATGATCTGTCGATGATAATGATAGAAAAATGATTAAACGCTCAGTGGCGAGTATTTTTATTATTGAGTGCGACATAGAAACATAAGAAGACGGACGTGATGTATGAAGTAAATGTTTTCCAATTTTTTTTCCCATAAACAGCCCGATTATACCTCATTCCTTTCAATCACGCCTTCACTTTCCAGAGCGCGCCCAGTCCAGAAGTACCACCCAGTATAACAACTAGCCAAATTCAACTCCCTTTGTGACGCTGGATTCTCCAGGTCGATTAGTCGCTTTCTTTTTAAAACCACTCCGATGTTATCGGCACCCACAAATTGCTTAAAAACACAACTTTCGTTGACAAGCCAAACCAAACTGGGTCAGACATCTATGTGATCGCATGGCGGACTGAACGTGACCTAGATGGTGAACATAATTTATGATCTTATATTGTGTCCCCAGGCTCCCTTTGTGTGGAACGAACCCGAGTACAAACAGCTTTCTAATAGCTTTAAAACAGCGCTTAATCAATGTAATGGTTAAGCAGTCGCAGCACGTACAACGCATGCATAGTTTACGGGGATCAATTCAAACGTCGTCAGATTCTGAGCGAGACCAGTTTTGTTTCGCACTTGTTGAAAACCTTATGGCGAGAAATTATCTACCGTGTCTTGGACTTTAGAAAGAGGACTCTGCACACTATGTGCCCAAGACTTTGAAAATGGAGGTAAATATCACAGGCAGAGTTGATGAGAAGTAAGAATTTCGACGCTTGGCCCGAAGTGCATCAACCTGGCTCGTGAAGGCAACATTTTCTTTCTACCGACCAAGCTTTTAGTCACACAAATTCGTCCTCACAGAATAAGCGGTCTCAGGGTCAATAAATCAACCACCTATGAAACATGTACCATATGTACAATGGTTCCAGGTGCTGCAGTTTCGATCACTCGAAAATGGGACACTTTGGGATATACAGCCAAGCCTTGGAATGGATGGCTAGTTCCAGAACTGAGAAGCTACGCATTGAAGGCGATAGGTTTGATGCACGCGATTAAGCTATTTATGCCAGTGTCATTAGACATCTGTCAGTTGAGTTCCGGGGCCCCAATCCAAGGAGGCGGCAGGTGTCGACCTGACTAAGTTTGCTGGTTAGGGTTTTCATACTTCGCTGCCAGGTTATACACTGTCACTTTCGTTCAGAACAGGGTCGCGCAAAAAGAGCTCTGCGAGGCAGATGGTACTCTGGCATGCGGAGTACATGACCTAACCAGCGTAGCCTATGAAGAATGAGTCATTCATCTATCGCAGGAGAGTTTCTGCTTCCTAAGACCATCCGGCGTATCCTAGCATTATTAAACCGACACCAGATCCGACCAATGCTTCAGATACAACTGTAGTCAGACAATGACATCTTCCGCGTGTCCTATGCGTGTAGAGACCACGTCTCTGACTCATAACGCAGTATGGATCGCACCACCGCATCGCAAAATCCTCCCTTGACGGACAAACTGACGACACGTCGGCGCCATAGGTGTGGGAGTTTGGTAGAAGCTGTCCTGACATTTCCGATTCGAGCCAGTCCACCGGAACTTATACAGCTTGCCAGATAAACCACATCGATTAGCCCGTCTGCAGGCATGAGCTTTGGGTTTGATCCCACCCAATCTTATAGCAGCAGGTGCGAAACGCATGTCAAACCGTACGGCAGAGTTATTCAGGTTATTTAAAATGGTTTGTATTCGGAAAGGATCTGAATCAAGGAGGGCAATATCGTCCGCATACTCAATGTCTGTGAGGGGAAGTCCCGGAAGCATTTCGACTCCCGAGGTGTCGGAGGCAGGCAGAGGGATTTCATACACCGTGTCATTAACAAAGTTGAAGACCAAAGGTGAGAGGGCAGCCTTATGTTACACCACTGGACGTGGCGAACTCGGGCGAAAGTTCGCCGTGTAATCGTACGCGTCCACAGGAGTTCGCATAGTGTCCGCATAAGGGATATAAATCTGGAAGGGACACGTTTGATCGACAGTTACCTCCAAAGTTCTTCACGATCAACAGCGTCTAAAGCAGACTTCAGATAAAGAGAAACAACCAACGTGGGACGTTGGAAGCAGTGGTGTAGTTTAACAATTTGTTTCAATGTACAGATATGGTTGATGTATCTGCGGTCAGGGCGAAACCCACCTTGATTCTCACTAATCCGTCTCTCGATAATCGATCAACCTACTCAAGGTAATACCAGAGGACGCCTTAGGTGCGACGGACACCAGGCCGGTACCACGATAGTTTTCGCATGACGTTCTTGCGCTCTTTGGAAATTGGGATGACGGTCGAGGAGCTCTACTCAGATGATACTCTGTTTTCGTTCCAAATCTCCTGCAGTATGGATGTTAGACTGTTTACCAGGACCAAGCATAGAGGAGTGTTCGTGGGGATGCAGTCCAGTAAGGCACTTTTAGCCCTGCGGCTGATGCAACCCCCACAGCGTAGATACCACGAGCCATTCTGTCAGGATCACGGGATACCCGAACAGTGAAATGTGCAAGATCTGAACTCATCCTAAGCGGATTGAAGTGCACGACCGAAGTGGGGGTAGTGTATGCCTGTTACGGAGACAAAACATTCATCGACAGGTAGGGAAAGCAAGGTTTCAGGAAGCGAACCTGTTGCCCAATTCGATGTAGAGTAGGGACATTAAAGGCTGCAATGTAGACTAGATCTTTTGAGGTTGGTGATTATTTAGGTTTATTTTTTTCTAGGCGAAGATCTAGACACGGAATAGTAGTTGACTTGATGAGGGGTGAGGGAGAAGGTCGGTGAGTAAAGCGCCGCAAGAGCAAATGACACTTACCAGTTGCCCAAGCCGAAGAAGGGATTTTGGTTGAGCAGCACCATAATCTTTGGTTTTAAAAGTGTTTTGACCGTATTGAATAATGCACCGGAGAGAAACGGGAGAAACGCCGTACTGCCTTCACAGTCCTGTCGCAGAGGGCAGTATGACTACCTTCAGATCACTTCGTAATACGATTACACGGAGTACGGGGACTAGCTGTTCTTTGTCGGGTTCTCCCGCTGTCCTTCCTGGCATTGCTTAACCTTTAGGAACTGGGTTTCAGCCAGTATAGCTCACAGGACCATTGCAACACAGAAGCTCGACCACCACTACAACGTGACAGCTGTAGGTCGGGCGCCATCAGAATTCGGCAAACTCATGAAAGGACAGAACAATGCTCGATCGGCCAAATGGGTAAGGGGGGACTGAAGAGATCGGAGTGACGTTTGGATAACACGGGAAGCTCCGGGATGATCCGAATCACGTTCAACTGAATCAACGACCACTGTATTGCATTGCAGAGCTGTCGCACAGTACTCTTCTCTGATGACACTGGTTGGCTCTAGCCCACTTATTAAACTAGTTCAACCGCCAATTAAACCTCTCGCTTCGAGTATGTACACGTTAAAATGCCTATCCCCCCCTAGCCTTTCCAGTTCTCTCATTTACTGATTTAATTAAGCAGCGGCATTTCGAAAGCCTACACCACCGTGTACGTCGAAGCACTGAAGCACCACTGATTGCGAAATTTCATAAACTTTTTATAGCGGTTATGGTAACAGCTTCTCTCCGCAGGTTACTGCACTCGCTTTTCCATTAAAACTTGAAAACAAAATCCAGGAAACAATGCTGTATTTCAGATTACTACAAAACTAGTTACAGCGTTCATGGTCAACCTTCAATGAAAGCGCTACACAAAGAGGGAGGGGATAACACTTATCCTTAATCAAGATAATACGGTTGAAACTGACACTGCCTCGGTAGTTACAGGTAAGGACTCAATAGGCATATGGGGCGCAACTGGGATGGGGTTCACCTCAGCAGGTTTAAGCGGGATAGGACTGGAGGGTACACGGTAACCATAATTGTGGACATCCAAGGAATTGAGCCAATCGATCATACTGAACCAACGGTTAAGGAAGTGGTTTTTGGTAGGGGAACGAAGATACACCAATTTTTTTCAGCCCGGTTAAGTTCACATAGGTAATGTAATTCTTGAATATAAGTGGTACTGCGACAAAGTGTAAACAACACATGATCCGAACAGAAATCTGGAATTTTTTTCAGCTCACAGTTATCATACAACCTGAGGTAAGTACAAGGCCTGTGATATGACAAAGTTAATCAAACAAATGGTGAAAAATGCGAAGAGTGGATCAGAGCAGATACAGAATGTCGGGTTGTAGGCTAACACAAAAACCATGAATTATCTCCACTTCCCAAGCGTACTATAATTAAGCACACCAAAGAAAGCTCGCGATTAAATAAATAACCACCATTGTTAACCTTTGCTTTGAAATAAAAGGATACGATCGTTCTTCGATTTCTTTCTCGTGGATATGTTTGTAAATATAATTCAGTTTGAATTCATCCATTTGTTTCTGGAAATAAAAGAAGCCCCAACCGAAGACTTGGTTTAAATAAGGTGATAAAATCAAGTGGAGTTCGCGTGTAGATGTGAATCGTGCATACAAATGGCTGATAAGAATAAAGTCAATATAGAATGTATGCCCTCTTAGACTGCGGTTGATCGTTCGGTGGCGCTGAAAAATGCGCTCAGCGAGGTAGAAGCTCCGGAAGTGAGATCGAGCTCATTCACGACCACAAGTTGTGACAGGATGGTATGCTTATCTAAACAGGTCTACGGGATTGCATAGCAGAGCCAGAGATGAACCACTTCTATTTACTTCTGTTGTCGCAGTTTCCACATACTCTACAACTGCTACCTTCTGTTCACTTTCCGCTCTTATTCCCTCAGGTTTAAACTGGGTACACAGAGTTCAGATGGATGTGAATGCACCTCAGCACACACTTTAAGTGGCATTACCGACTGTGCGCAGGTGTCCACCAGAGTATTTCGATTCGATAGGCCATTACGGGACTGGATGCCAGTCAGCCATAACTGAAGGTAGTACATTCGTAGTGTCTAAAATATAAGGTGACTTTTCCTTACTGTTCAATACTTCGAAATTGACCACATTGTTTACTGCAGCTGCATTACGCTTATACGTATCTGAATAGCGAAATACGCTTAATTGGGCTTACATTATTTCACTTAAGGTGCTTTTTAATTTGGCTGCTAAATTACTTCTATAGACCGGTAAACTTCTTTAAATTTCCGGGGTTAGCAGCTCATGTCGGATGTATTCATCTAAGACAATCTGTTGGTTATTACAGAATAATGCATCCTACTTTATGCAACCACTCATCCCAAAAATAGGTCCCAGATCATTCGCACACTTATCATCATCAGCTATAAGAACCGCGTATTTGACGTACAGTGGTTGCAACTACCGCAGTTTCATTCACCGATGATTTGGGGAGGTGGGGTAGATAGCTGCGCATTGGACGCGGGAGTTAATAAATTGGGGCGCAAATACAGGGCTGGAAGTGGATATTTAAGTGGGGAGAGTGGGAAGGGAGCTGTGCATTGAAAGCGATAGCTTGGATTCATGGTCGCCATTGAGAGCGTGATTGGGCCATGTCTAACAGTGTATCCAACCATTGATGTGTCCCGTCTTAGGGTCCCCATCCAGGCAGACGACAATGACCAGCGCAACCGAGTGTGCTGGTAATGGCTTTCACACTTCACTGCCAAGTCTTTGTTTGACCTCCTCTGCCTCGTTTCAACCCTTCACGGGGTTCTGCAAAAGGAGTTCTTCGAGGATGTCGGTTGACTGGCATACGGAGCTCACGGCCAAGCCGGCGCAACTTGTGGATTGTGATCAGTCCATCAGTCGAGTTTTCTCTTCCGAATACTATTCGACGTAACTAGTGTTCCCACCAGACTCGGGCAATGCTCCGAAGACATCGATGTCGAAAACTGAAAGTCTTTTGACGTCCTTGGCGCGCAGCGTCAGGTTTCTGATCCGTACAGTGGTATAAAGCGCACCGCAGCCTTGTAAACTCTAGCCTTGACGAATACGCTGATGTTACACCTACTGCACAGATGAGGCAGGCTTACAAAAGCTGGCCTTCCCCATCATCTTTCGCGGTAAAACCGGGACTAACACAGCGGTCCACTTTTGTGAAAAACTGTCTAGCTTCGCATTATCTGTACCCGCAATAACTGAATCAGGTTTTTCTCACCTATACTGCAAACAATCGACTAAGAGTGCTGATTCTTTGCACCCTAGATATGGTAATCATTTGACAGGAAAACCTACGAGAGATTCCTGTTCCACACTTTGCTTAGGCTTAATTGAGCCGCATAACTGAAGCATCCTGGACTTTGCTACACCGACTAGTTTATTGCATACCGGCCTTTAGACGAAACAGTTGGGATTCCAGAATCAGCGCTATCTGAGCGCCTATGAGCAGAAGGCTAAAATCTATACAGTCATTGAACACCAACTCTAATAAGAATTAGACAAAACAGTGCCACGCGGCGTGTGGAGCGAACGATTTGAGTGAAAAACAATTCAATGTTTCGTGTGTAGTTTGCAATCCTTTTTACAACTGAACACGACCCCAGTATAAACAGGTCTACGTTGGTCATTTTGTATTCTAGCCAAGCGACATGCATGAAGCGATACAGCCGAAATAATACCAGATTTAAAGGGGTGAATGCACGGAAAATAGTTCCATCAGAGGTAAACCCAAACCGTCCACGTTATGGAGCACTCAGACATCAATCATTTAACTATGTAGAGCTTCACTAACACAACCGACCACTAATAACAGATGTCATTGCTGAAAATGCTGAATAATGGAGTAAACACAACAGATGTTTGGATAGCTGTTTTGGACCATTTGAGCCTTTTCGGGAGTAATATACGAAAAGTGACTGTATTATGGTGCATACAAACAGATACAATAGAGTAGTTATAATGAATAACCTGCTCGTGGAATGTATTGGTAGCTTTGTTATCAGCCAGAAAGAGACCATACAGTGGCTACTGGAAAGACACATCCGTACCAGCGACTTGGCTACGAAAGAGTGAACACAGCTGAGCTCAGCACTAGACGATTATTCTGCGCCAGTCGAAATAACTTGGGTTAGTTCAGTTCATCAAACCGTCTTATGTTGTTTTCGGGTCCTTCGCCTGTCCCGGGACGTACTACTTACCAAAACCACTAAGTAGTTCATGAAAACCAAGATGTGACGTTTGGCGTGATGCTTGTAGAGTAAATCGGGGGGTTATTACAAATATCTGCTTAACACTGAGCTATGATCGGCCAACTTGCACAAACTAATCGGCTGTCTTGACTGAAAGCAGGAATTGCTGATACTCAATCCAAACCAATAATCAAAAGAAAAACTCATCCGAATACTGGAACAGTATTTCCACCATGACACACCTCGTATTTGGACCAAACAATGGGGTCATGAAAACCATCTTCTCCGAATCTTGCATTGTACCTATCGTAGTTGACTTCGCTGAGCATCAGACCGAGACCTGGAGCCTTGGGGATATCGACCTAGGGGAAGCGAGATAAACGGGGAAATTTTGAATGGGACGTTAGATATACTGTATGCAGACACGAGAATTGAGTTGCGTGGCAGTACAATAGCTGGCCATGAAGTTTACAGAAAACACTGGAATTTACGTGTGGCTAAGTTCTTCAGGCTTGGATGATAGCATTGTATAAGGCCCCTTTTTAAATACCCGTGCTGTGTCAAGCTCAATGATTGGGATCGCTGGTAAATATACTTCAAGACTGACGAGGAAGAAAGAAAGCAACCTGGAGTACCGTATGCGAAAGTTCAACCTCTTGGATAGAAGCACTGAGTGCTAATCAGGTAAACGTGTTCCGGACTAGAAGTAGACGACTGGAAGGAACAAACATCCAACTTGGATAAACTGCTGTTACCAACAATGTCACCGATAAAAACTGCCATTCAGCAGCGCAATTCTAAAGCTGCATGGATGCTAATGAACCGAAAGGAAGCATTAGGCTGTTCAAGTTGGAAAAATAGTCCCCCTCCATTGGGGAAATTACCTCAGAAACCATAAAAAAAATTTCCACCGTAAGGTATTTTTCCTAAGCAGAGCGTCCATTACATAGTGTAAATGGGCATTTAAAACTGTCGGAAATCAACAGATCAAACAGAAGCACACTCGGGGGTGGAATACTTTACTGGTCTGTTTAAACTGACCTAAGGAACAGAATCAAGTAGGAAAACCAACTAGGGCTGTCTTGCCACCATCCACACATTTAGCATCTCACGGAGAACAGAGGCCTCGTAAGTTTGACGAGTACGAATCACAGAGGGTCCTGCTTACCTTTTAGCATGATGGCTGACTGAATGGGTGGGCTGCGTATGATAATGTTTAGTTGATGGAAAGTACTTTTTATTGCACACATGTGCGAATTACCACCTGTGAGACCTGGCGCCTCCGAAAATCAGAGACTCCGAGCATTTGACGACTGATGCTGACGGTTAACATGGGAAGTACGCTGGAAGGTATGCCAAGCAGCTTGTAGATGTCGACGTCTGACAGACAACAGCGACAAGTCCTGGCTGATTTTTCATTACCTTTACCGACTGCTAGGACTTGTCGCTGTTGAATGTCAGACCTCGACATTTAGTCATTTGATGTGGACCGCAGATTCGATGGAGATAGTGGCGAGTCCTTCTTTTGTGATCGGCAATTCAATATTCGATGTGATGGCTACCCTGGGTGCAACACATCGCTGTATTTTCCTCCACAGACTACTGGACGCAAGGCCGACGCATCTCATTTAAGGCTGACATACTGAACATCATTTTCCGGGGCAAATCGGTCACAGCATTGTATAATGGTAATAAAGAGCAGCTAGGTAGATGACTGGCTATTGAAAAAAGTGAGTTTGGAGGGATGACCAGAGTGGGATACTTCGAGGTTTTCGCAACCCCGGAAGGCTGTCAGAATGGCTTGCTCATAAGGGCTAGTGCAAATGGGAAGGTGTGTGAAATTTAACCGGTAGCCTCTTGGTTAATGGTTCACCTGAGTCATCTTTAGTTCAAATACACCATCCGTAAGAACTACCGAGCGCTCGGTGCCCAAACCGGTTGGCAAATCCACCTTCTCACCCCCTCCCAACCCCAAACTCACTCGTTTCGTGCCAAAAACGCAGTCAAACACATCCTCCGTAGTATTTCCACGAACTATTGCAATCATCAGGCCAATCATTTTTCGGATCTGATGAAGCATGAACGATTGTCCAACAACTCGTATAACGCAATATTCACAATCTTCATAAAGAAATGGCGGTAGGCATTCGACTGATATGATGTATCTGTTACAGCTACTATCTGTGGGGAGTCTGAAATAATGGGAACACAAAATACGAGCATTCATGAAATTAGTGACAGTGCGCCAACAGAGAGAAAATAAACATAAAACTGGAAACGGGGATAACAAATGTGCCCAGTATCACCATAAAGACGTTGGTTCGCAGGCCGGAGGAACGCTGTAAGCTTTCCCCCCACAATTCAGTATTCATTTTCATCAGGGGGTAGCACAAACTGGAAGAGTAGACGAACTGTTGCTGTAAAATGCTTAGAAAAACCAGTTACCCTGAAGGAACACACTGCTCGTATCCTTTAGGCCATTGCAACGCGCTGTTCAATGCCTCAGGATCGCTGACAATTGATCTTAACAGAAAATAGCCGACGACACAACAGCCAGAAACTGGGGAAGCAATTGCACTCGAATTCAGTAAAATTGCTGTCCCATTCTCCTGGGAAATTTTCACAAGGCCGGACCGTTGACACAATACGACGTCCGAGTGTGGGTAGCCAGGTGGACTACGAGTGTTTGTCAGTCACAACACTGGTGAAGGCGGACTTTCTTCGGTGCTCACGAAATATGAACCAGGCTTTCACTGCAAACTCACTGCTCATTGAAACCGCTATAAATCTTTCTTGTTTTACTGTTTTCTATCAACATTAGTTATCTATAAGGACAGCATGGCAGAGTAGATTGCAGGAAAAAATCGTGGTTTTGCAGAGGCAGAAGCTCTTAGAAGAATGGTGTGGCCGATAGATGACACTAAATCTCAAAGCTTCAACACTGCTTAAACTAATAGTAATAGGGTGACAGCCAACCACTGGGCTGAATTGCTGCGCAGCGGTCATACGAGCGATGAAAAGGAGACCAGTGATTATTGAATCTAACTTGACATCACGACGATTCCCCCATTCATTTCCTTACACCGCCCATGTACTTTTGCTATCAACGTGTTTTGCCTATGCGTAACCACTACTAACCTCGCAGCAGCCCCGTCCGAAATTCGCATTCAGCGTGTGCGCAGCTGACCAAATTACCCAAGCGTGTTCGTGCCCCGTCTGTTGAATCTGTAATGACTAGTTCTGCAGTGATTTTTCGTGTCATCGCACTATCAACGCAAATAACGAGACGCCTTCGAAGGAACGAGCGCAACCAGCAATAGCGAGCCAAGTTCTTCCATTGGATATTCGGGATCATCAAACCTACGTGAAGCGGGAACCTCAGCAGTACTCAATTCTATTCGTGAGATTGGATTGATAATCCGATGGTTTCTAGAACCAGTAATGTCCTTAGCCGAACGGATTTCATAAGCGAGCATAACGAAGTCTGGGCTTTTAGTGCCCTGAGAAAAAAAAACATCTAGAACGTCACTGAAACAGTCCGTCGATGGGTCACGGCAACAGTCCATTGGAGCGTACACAAATACAGTAAACAAAGGAAGGGATGGACCTACGTTTTCCGAAGGGCTTTCGCAGAGGCCGAGAGATTACTCTAGTCGATTGCAAAAAAGACCTATCCCGACAAAACCAACGCAGCAGGCTTTATGTCATCAGAGGTGCGCATCCGGAATCGAAAAGACGTCGACGGGTCAGCCGGTTCAGTTACAATACTTGAGTGCTGGATTCTTGTTTCTGAGACAACATACATTCATGTACGGGGAATCCAGCGTAGGAACGAGCATAGTTTGTAGCCGTGTCTTTTTCAGAGTTCGAAAATTAAAGGCAGCTAGGTTCACCAATTTTCGGGCTTTGAAAAGTGATTTCGATGTCTTTGAGGGTATTGTTGCAGATGCTGCTGCTAGGGGTGATGCATGTCGTCAATCCTAGGTCATAGCCCACTCACAATTGGATCTCATGGGAGGGGGGTAGGTGCAAGTGGAGGGTGAGCGCTAATATCAGTCTACTCCCACCTATTTGCCCTGCTGTATGAAGCAAGTAAAGCAACCCGACTGGTGGCACCAAGCGACGGCCGATGTGGCATGTGAGGGTGTTGCAAAGTTCACGGTTGTATGTGGACTGAGATACCGTCAACGCATCCGAACCTACACAGCAGAGCGATTAGGGCTTCTAGCCAGAAGGTCTGACTCAAAATCCTGACCGCAAGTTATCATCATAAGAGGCGAGTCGCACATGTTTTTGCCTCACAATCTATGGGTCCAGGAGACTGCTTTTCGGGTCACTATCTATTAACCAGACTGATAGAAAATCGGTGGGTGGTAAAGCGAAAACCCCAGTATGGTTCCACAGGCCATGAAGGTACACAAACCTTCTCACCGCGGTAAGATTCCGCATTCCCGGAAAAAGGGACATACGCCACGCTAATGATTGTCGGTACAAATCGACCACCTTAAGGGAGTGGGTAGGGTCGGAAATTTTTACCGGTAAAAAAACTAGCCACAATCAGTCCACACAAACTGTCGAAAGAGATTCGATAGATAAACTCTCGTGAATACACGATACGAAATCGAACGATGTGATTACCTTCCGTCAACTTATTCAAGTAAATAATGACAAACTAGGGTCAATCATCCATTTAGTCACTACAATGAAAAAAGAATGGGCCCTTAGTTGCTATTCAACTGCACAGTGCACTACTATACAAGAAACAGTGACGGAATGCCTAACCAGTAGTTTGTTACTCAAGTCCAAACATACGAATCAGCTCTCTGCCTCAACCAGTAATGCTTCCGCTGTAATTTTCTGGTTCCCAGTAGCTATCTTCTAAAAGATGTAGACGAGATGTCATCATCATCGACAACATAACATCAGTGTCAACATTGATGCTCCACTGCAGTACAACCATCACTGATTGGAAAGATTTATCGTCAAGAAAAGAATAAAAATGAAATACGATTGTTTAAGAAGGGCTTGGTAACAATCAGTAGTTTTTTATTTGGGCGACGTTTCGTTTTTGATACAAAAGCTTCATCAGGCCAAGTGGGCAGGTCACCAAATTGGACAGCAGACGAGCAACTAGTCAGTAAGTCCTCTTCCGATAATCACACTAGATCGACGTTGCGTCAATTAGCGGCTTTTATCGATTAGTGTGGTTGTCAAATTCTTGCGTTGGCGAATTGGGGGAGTTTCAAACTTATTCTGGTCGGGTGTGGTTCCTTCATCTTCCACTTCAATGTGCTTCAATTGATGATTCACCGCGGTTGCCGCTGATAGATTTCGTTGGTCTTTATGAGGTTGTGAGTGCTGCGACAATTTAGTTGGGGGGAGGTGAAGTCAAGTGGAATTCAGATGATGACTCCTTCTGATGACCGTACACCAGCACGCGTCAGCTGGCCTGATCCAAAACCGTTCTCCACACGCTTGCCAGTTCCACACCTACCCTATTAATACTAGGATGCTTGGCTATTTCCACCACCTCGGCCATCAGTCTCTGTGACGTGGACCGTAGTCCTCACTTCAAAACCTCAACATTTCCCACATCTATTTTGTGTCCCGTGCCCAGTGCATGTTCTATAATTGACGAATCTTCTAGTAACGCTGATTTTTCATTTACGTTTCGCAGCGGTCTGTTTATTTTCCTCTTATGCTCTCCGATTCTGGTGTGAAGTCCCCCAAACCATTATTTACTTAAAAGATTTATTTTAAAGAATAAACGTGGAATAGGACTGGAGTTGGTGCTAGTCTACCACAATCATTCCGAGGTGCATACCCCCTCCCAAACACTCATTCAGGTGAGCTGCATACAAACTGACACCATAAATGCCAATGATATCAATTAGTGGTCATATATTGTAGCACCTCAAACCAGGCGCAGTGGATTACGTGGTCCCCATTCTGGAAGGCGAGTCGCACCTACAGAACCCAGTTTTCGAAATGTCCGCTATACAGGTTTGCCAGGTCAAAAGTTGCCCACTTCTCTGCTTCCACTCTGAATTGGCAATGGAAAACAGTAAAATTTTCGACAAACGATAGTTCAACATGCACAGTACATAACCAACGCAGTTTCTGGTGTTGGATACATTCTCCGATGTAAGTCTTCCTTGCATAACCGAACACTCGTTTCCTGATTACCTCGTCGCCGATTAACCGAAACCAGCCCACACGAGCTTGGTTCTGAGAAAACCTGAAAATGTATCAATTCTGTTGCTCGCCGAGGCCACGTCTCTGCCACACAACAAAACGGCCCTGCCAGTAGACTGGTACACACGTACCTTGAGATTCAGGTATACATCATTTTGACGCCAGAGGTTTCTCAGATTAGCCAACGGGACCCGCACCTTGCGGACTCGTGTATTGACCTCACCCACCACACCGCAATCGGGACTACGGGAACTTATGTAAAACGTTCCACAAATTCGTGTACCTCTTCCTGAATTGTGAGCGAAGCGTTCGGTGGCTGCATGCTTAAAAGCATGAATTTACACTTTGTGGGTGCAAAGCGCACGCAGAGGGACGGGATGGCTTAGTTAATTCTAGAACACTGTCTTCTCCTGTTCGAAGATCAGAACGATGTCGTCTTCACATTCCAGATCAACAAGGTTTTCGTCTCAAGTTATTTGATCACCGAGGTTTTGAAGACCTTCCAGCGTTCGTCTCATTATCTCATCAATCACGAAATTAAGTAAGAATGGAGAGGTGGGCATCCCTGACGGACATCGCATTGTGTACAGAAGCTTTTGGGAAGCTCCCCATATACTGACATGTTCAGAAGTCTGAGAACACAAAGAACGTGTTATGTTTACAAACTTCCGGTACATTCCTTGATGGGCAAGCCTATCAAGGAGAACAGACTGGTCAACCCAGTCGAATGCGCCTTGGAAATCCAGGAATACTAAAATTGTGGGTCATTTGTGCGTATAGCGTTTTCCTAGCACCTGACGCAGTGTGAAGATTTGGAACACAACCTCTACCAGGCCGAATCCTACTGCTCTCGAGTCTATTTCACGAGCCACCATAAAGCGACGACGACAAGTGACTTCAACAGTCTCGTTACGACCGGGGTCAAGCTGGTCCCCCTGCGGTTACCACACTCACTACCAGCCACTTTTTCGGAAATGGGCATTATCACGGATTCTTCCCAGTTGTCTGCGACAGTCGCCATTTCCCATGTGCAGGAAAACAGGTCAAACCAGCGCTGACTGAGAGCTTCACTCACATCTCTGAACAATGCGAGTAGGATGTCATCCGGACCAGAAGCGCGATGGTGCTTGAAAATTGATTCCGAGCTGTCTGAGGATGTCAGCACTGAATGACGCGCATATATTGTTGCCTAAACCGATGCCGTACGCACAAATTCATCGGTCCTAACTGAAGGGCCTACATGAAGGGAGGATTATTAATGAAGTGCGAGGAGCGGGGAAGAAAAAGTATGTCCACTCAATGTCCACGTACTTTGATCATGAGCTGCCTTCGCTCCATGGCTCATTAGTCACTTGGTCTTGAAAGTATTCCGGTTTTTCATTGATACATCTTCAAAACCATTGCCTCAGCTGCCACCTGGCATAATGACGCGACGATATTTGCTTATTTCTGTAGGATGCGTGACGTGACCCCAGAACTTATAGAAATGCCTGAAAGCCTCAAAGAACATATGAATTGGGTGATGAAGACCAGATAACTACTTTCCCAACATCGGCTACATTACTTGATCGAGCTGAAGGTGAGCATGTACAATAGCCTCAAGGATCAGTCAAGGGATCAGGGTTCATAATTTAGATGGCAGTCCAAAGACACATATGCATATCAACCTGTAACATTATGCGGGAAACACAAGCAAAATGAAGAAGTATACTGTTTCATAGACGGAATGCACGTGAATGACAGAGTTGACAACTTCTGGTGTTTTTGTTCTTATTGAAGTGTTACCGATGTACTCTAAACGTTGGGGGCAAACGGAAGGCTATCAGAGGAAGTGAGTTATTTCAAGTGATGGATAAACAGATCAAAGAACTAATAAGCTAACCGTTCATCTGCAGCACCCTTTCGGTGCCTAGCTGCCCTGCCAACGGAAGGAAGAACGAGGGCTGGGATACTGTCAGGTTGCCCAAGTGTAGGTAAGAGCAGTCGAGATGCTGAGGCTAGGTTCGAACCACGAACCTTCCGGTCAGTTAACTGGCATCTTAACCACTGAGCTATCTAGAGCTCGAACAACAGAACGGAAGCTATTCGATGCACTACAGCTTACTATCTGGATGAACAGTGTGAAGAAGCCGCGGCCCCTTCATCGATGGGGGGAATAATATATGAGAGTAGCCCTAAACTGTAATGTGAAATCGGGTTTTGGGCATAATTGTCATATTTGACGTCAACCTATGGAGTAAGTGATTATGCACCAAACGGAAAAACCTGGGCACATAACCAGCACTGGGTGCACGATTGGACGCCAGAAGACGATTAACGCTGGGTATCCAATGACTGACCAAAGTTGCAACCCGCGCGGAGTGGACTAACGCCTGCAGTCACATATACCAGTTATCGAACAGAATGGATACGATCTGGTTAGATTTAAAGCTACCGACCATTAGATAGCTGAGCGCCTTAGAACTTACCGCCCCGAAGTGAAGTTGTAAAAATTATGAGTTCCTTTGAAACGTTTGAGTACCACATTCGCATGCGTCAGTGTAGTTGCGGAAACCCGAAAGGATCGATAAACCAAGTCATCGGTAGTGAAGTCCCGCGGAGCGAGCGCATACGTAGGAAGCAAATAATCGTAAACTCGGTGACTACAAGCAGTGTTTGCCGAGAAGCTTCGTGTTGCACGAATGGCATCTAAAAATGGTGAGAGTGGAGAAGTGTGAACAGGTGGCTGTTCCATTTTACATTACGAATCTGCACTTCACCTAACCATAGCGCAAACCGAATGCTGCAGGCCAAAGTAGTCAAAAAACGAGTGTGAGGCAATTTACTACATACCTAAGTAAAAAAAAGCACCAAGGGTTGGCTTTGGAAGCACAATGCGTCGGCAACTCGGGTAGTTCTCATCATCGGATCTTCATGATTAAATGAATAAGAAAATCAAAACAACAACCACTGGGAGCTAAGATTAGTCCACTGGTCAGGACCATTTGGCTAAACGAACGGCACTGCCAAGCTGAATGGCACTCCTCCTGTCGCAACTTATGGTAATCAGTAAAAGCTGTCAAAACAGTGGAGGCGATTGAATTCAAAGCACTGATATGTCCGAGAAATGGAGCACATTAAAAGCATTCAAGTATGAGTAGACAAAACCGCACTTCAAATTATTGCTTGATGTGCACTAAGCCGACTTGCCAGCTCTCCGTGTTGAACGTCAGAGGATGAAAGGAACTTTAGTCGTCTACTTTAACAAGCGACTCAAAGTGGACTGATAATCACTTAGAACCGGCATCTCAACACCGCCAAATGTGATCTCGGCTCAGAATGCCAGCGAAACAGGCTGCGATGGACAAAAAGGCTCGAAACTGAATAAACAAGAAAACGCCATCTGCCGTGACGGCTGATTGGTGGAAATGCAGACGGGACACGGAAAACAACAAAGAAATTGAAGGGTAAACGAGGCAAACAGAAACTTGGGAGTTGAAAAACTTACCTAAAATACGTATATGTTCGGGGAGGACAGAATTCAATTTCTCGGTGACGTTTTCATTTTCCGGGAGCTAAAAATAATTCATTAAGTAATTCCAACTAGAGTTACCAGCATTGAACAAACTTGGCCGATCGCCGAAACAGCTTTGTCGGTCTTTGAGGCGCGTTGAAACCACACCTGTTAGAAGAAAAGCAGTCATGTAATTACACCACCTGTAGCTGCTGTGGTGAATGAGAGGTTGTGGACTCAACCCTTAACTTTTTCCCTTGATATTGTCATGTGATGTGGATACTGTTTTCACGCCGATTTTATTCTTTCAGCTTTACATATCAGAAGGACCAACGCACAACTCTGTTTTGATAAAAAATACTATGAGAAGAGATGGACTTCCAGGTACAATTATAAGGGACCGAATTAGAATACACAAGGCGACGGTAACCAGAACAAATATGCGCGGTGGATGAATGACTCACGGTTCAAAGTTGACGCTGGTTAGGTCATGTATTCCACATGCAAAATACCATCTGCCTCGCAGAAAAAACCGCACTTCAAATTATTGCTTGATGTGCACTAAGCCGACTTGCCAGCTCTCCGTGTTGAACGTCAGAGGATGAAAGGAACTTTAGTCGTCTACTTTAACAAGCGACTCAAAGTGGACTGATAATCACTTAGAACCGGCATCTCAACACCGCCAAATGTGATCTCGGCTCAGAATGCCAGCGAAACAGGCTGCGATGGACAAAAAGGCTCGAAACTGAATAAACAAGAAAACGCCATCTGCCGTGACGGCTGATTGGTGGAAATGCAGACGGGACACGGAAAACAAAAAAGAAATTGAAGGGTAAGCGAGGCAAACAGAAACTTGGGGTTGAAAAACTTACCTAAAATACGTATATGTTCGGGGAGGACAGAATTCAATTTCTCGGTGACGTTTTCATTTTCCGGGAGCTAAAAATAATTCATTAAGTAATTCCAACTAGAGTTACCAGCATTGAACAAACTTGGCCGATCGCCGAAACAGCTTTGTCGGTCTTTGAGGCGCGTTGAAACCACACCTGTTAGAAGAAAAGCAGTCATGTAATTACACCACCTGTAGCTGCTGTGGTGAATGAGAGGTTGTGGACTCAACCCTTAACTTTTTCCCTTGATATTGTCATGTGATGTGGATACTGTTTTCACGCCGATTTTATTCTTTCAGCTTTACATATCAGAAGGACCAACGCACAACTCTGTTTTGATAAAAAATACTATGAGAAGAGATGGACTTCCAGGTACAATTATAAGGGACCGAATTAGAATACACAAGGCGACGGTAACCAGAACAAATATGCGCGGTGGATGAATGACTCACGGTTCAAAGTTGACGCTGGTTAGGTCATGTATTCCACATGCAAAATACCATCTGCCTCGCAGAACTCTTTTTGCGCGACCCTGTTCTGAACGAAAGTGACAGTGTATAACCTGGCAGCGAAGTATGAAAACCCTAACCAGCAAACTTAGTCAGGTCGACACCTGCCGCCTCTTTGGATAGGGGCCCCGGAACTCAACTGACAGATGTCTAATGACACTGGCAGAAACAGCTTAATCGCGCAGTCAGTGACGCCCAAGCATCAAACCTATGGCCTTCAATGCGCAGCTACCCAGTTCTCGAACTAGCCATATATGCCATTCGCTGCAAGGCTTGGATGTGTATATCCCAAACTGTACCGTTTTCGAGTGATCAAAACTGTAGCACCTGAAACCATTGTGCCTATGGCACACTGTTTACAGCTTATAGTGGTTTTGGTTGAGTTGTTGTCATTCAGGCCAATCTTAGTAGTGACTGTAGTTGCTCCAACGTAGCGATAGTAATATTGATAAAGACAGGCTGAGCTACAATTATTCGTTGATGTGTTATCTCAAATAAAACGAATGTGGATTTCCACAAATTAATGAATTATTCAGAATAACGAGTAAATTAAAAAAAGTCAAATAAGTACCTTCCTGTAAGCTTCCCCTGTGAAGTCTGCAAGGTAACCACACGCAAAAAGAGCTTTGGAAAGTTCGCCTTCGATGGTAGGGTGAGTGGGGGTCCTAAGGGAGGAAAGAGATGCAGACGTGGTAATTCATCAAAGCCAAACGTGCCAGATTAAGTGTAAAGTGACGTTACACAGTCCCATTACTAATCAGTGAATAAGAAAACCTCCATTCCGTTAGCATCAGTGCACAAATCAATAAGTGGAGTGTGGACCAGCAGCAACCACTAGAACTGAGAAAAGTAAACACCGTTGGTCTAGAAAGTGGGTTTACAGCTCTCTATACCATCGCGCATTTGGATGCTGACAATAACGAAGAAATCTCGAGGAGAATTTGGCAATGAAGTCCTTTGAATGTTAAACAGTAAAGGCTTTGCATATATTTTCGGCGAATCGCACTTATGACAGTCTGCAAGGCCTAGGTTGCGTCTGCTAATTTGTCAGAGTGGTGTATCCTGAATCTCAAGGGACGGTTGTATCAGGCTACAATGCGGGCTGTTTCGTTGTATAACCGCGAGACTTGGCCTGTTTCGTTCAGTGGAACTGAGCCGTCTTCAGGTGTCCGACAATCGTTGTCTCAGAACCATAGCTCGTGTTTTTGGTGTCAGAGAATCCGCAACGAGGCAATTAGAAAGCAAGTGTTCATTTGTGCAAAGATTACTACCATTGAAGAATGTATCCAGCACCAGAAGTTGTCGAACCGCCATTTGCCGAAGAGGGTACTGTTTTTGTGCCCAATTCAGAGTGGAGGGAGTAGAGGGGTTGACAATGGTTGACCAGACAGAGGGACACGAAAGATATCACGAAACGTTTGGGTGCTGTAGGTGTAACTCGCTTTCCAAAATAAAGACCACGCTTTCCCCACTGCGCCTGGTTGAGGGTACTTCAAGATATGGCTGCTAAGCGATTTCAATGGCGTTCACGTCAGTTTATATCAAGCTTGCCCGAATGAGCGGCCGAAGGTGTACGCACCAATGCGAGGTGTGTGCATCGAGCGAGATTATTCAGCGGTTAGAGCATGGACTGACTGACCGGAAGGTCAGGTGTTTGAATCCGACCTCTGTCTCTCGATTTCTCTGTTTAGGCTTGGACAACCTGGCAGTGTCCCAGCCCTCGTACTTCCTTCTGGTGGCATGGAAGTGAGGCACCGAAAGGGCGCTACAGCTGCTGTGCTTGCTGGAATGATTACAGTAAGCTAGCACTAATTCCCTTCCCCATCCAACTTTATTCTTCTATTATTATTAAGTATTCAAATAAATCGCTGCTGTACGGCAGCGAAGCATCAGTGATGAACACTGATATCATGTTGTCGGTGATGATGATGCACGCTCTACCTGCCAGACCTTTTAAACCTTGCCGGCATCTCCTAATATGTTGATCTAAGTCCTTAAAGTCGGATGTCAGATATCCTGTTGCTCTCGGTTTCCTCTAACCTAGTCGACCTCTGCCAAATAGTTTGCTTCGTTCAAGCAAGCAGATTGAATTTCTCTCCGTGAAGGTCCAAAGGCAGATTGTTTCTCCGTTGCAGTGCCCCTACCTCCGATCGAACTTTTAGTGCCCACAGATGAGTGCCACAGTTGATGCAGCCAGTTAGGCATACCTTAAGCCACGGGTTCTTCCTAAAAGAAATTGTAAACTAAATATGTTTATATGAGTTCGGTCTGAGTCACTTTTAGCATTTTCGACGGCCTACTGCTCTCGTGTACCGCACTAAAGAACCGTGTTGGGCGCATATCTGCTGCGGTGCGATAGGGGCCTTTTTAGCCGGCACCTAACTTGACATCTCAAATACGTGGAACGCCTAAGGGACAGGCTCGGTAGCAGACATGAAAATAAAACAAGTTGGACCAGAACATCCAGCAGGTACATCTGGACGATGAGTCCCTGTGAAAGCAGTACTAGTCGCATGATTAAACTTCTTTTCATGGACTCTGGTATCGTAGACACAAGCAAGTTCTGGGCCATAAAAATGGAGTCCCACGCTGCATCCAAGCAGTCGAGGGGTGGCACTATCAAGACGAAGAAGCGCGTGAGTGGCTGACCTCTAGCGGTATTGAACATGTAATGGAGATTAACACCGAAGTTCTCGACCTGTAAGTGGAAATTTGATTTTTCTAGAATGATGTAAGGTTGTACGACATGAGACGGCTTTCACTAATAGTCTACCTCAGTTGTTCAGGATTTTAAAAAAGTTTTCACAAACAGCGGTCCAAATTCGGGCACCTACCGAAAGAGACAAAGGGCACATGTGCATGAGTGGAAGCCTGAATAATATTGCAAAATCAAAAATCCCCCTGAAAAATCTTAGTGACAATTACCTTTGCATACCGTAGTACCCCCATCCACAGTACATCATAAGGATCGCATGTACCTTCTTTTTAACGGGGGGGTCTCCATCAACTGCAGCCAGTTTGGTCGACCCAAGTAGGCTCTCGTCTTCCGGAGCAGGACGTTTCAAAACACGGTTTTTGTTCAACATTGAAATGAATAGGTCGCGCAGAGAGTGACAAATAAGGAAGAGGCGGCGGCGCATAAAACGGCGTGGGCGCGTCACAGAGGGGTGTCAGTGGACGAAAAACTGGTCCTTAATAACGCAGGCCAAGTTCCTTCTCACGTTTTTCCTTCCGAAGAAGAGCCTCAGCGTATTCTTTCTGCTGTCTCGTTAACGCCGGTTTCTCATAAATATAGAATTTCCCCACGCGGTAGAGAGTATATGCTGTAGCGCCAGCAGTAAGGCAGATGCTAAAAATTATAGATCCACGGAAAGCGAGGTCAACGACACGTCGAAATTTGCTTGGTTTGTAAATCTTCCCTTCCATGGAGTCAACCCCCGTAAACAGTAAGACCTGCAAGGTCACGGAGCAGGCGCAGAGAACGGCATAAAACCAAACAACCGCCAAGTTTCATTGGTTGGGACATCGGTCACTGGCTCCTGTGACCTTGAAGCGCACGCTAATTCGGCAGGACGAATGATCACCTTTCACGGGGTTTTTGCCAAAACATTCTCAAACACCCAAGGTCACTCAAGGCCGGTATTTTTCTCAGTTTTACTTCGGGTCAACTTGTTTCGTTATTGAACTATCTGCACCTCATACCTCATTGTTCTGGCTTTTTTCCACAATCCCCGACTGCTTAGCGCGTGATAAGCGTATCTCCTCGGTTTTATCTACCAAACTGTTATATTTTTGCCCGCTGCGCTCAAGTTGTAAATTCCTGATCATGCCTCAATCGGTATGTTGCCTACAGTTATTTTCGCAGATTCACGGATTGATACACAGGATCCCGGGTAAGAGTGGAGCTTTTGGCCAGGCGGAAAGTGTGGGGTTCGATCGAACACTTTCGAAAGGTCCAAAAATATCGCATCCGTTATGAGCCCCCTCCTCAGCTGTCCAAAATACGAGCATGTTCGTCCAATATAAACGGCTCGGGTAGAATCAGTGTTGAACTGGGGACAGCAAGTTGTTGGTAGTATAATGAGCCAGGATGACCCGCTTCAGAAAACGTTCCATTGCCTTGCATGGTGTGCTGTTGGGGCTAATAGGCCTGTGACCGCCGGGCGATGATCGGTCACCAGTTTTGTAGAGCGGCGTGACAATATAGCTTATTTCCAAGCAGAGGGAAGGTTACCTTCATCGAGTGACTGAGGGAACACCAGATAGAAATGTTTCGCTGATGTGTGCGGAGTGCCATGCGGGATCCATGGATGGACCTCCTCTAGCTCAACGCGCAGAACGGGTTCGTCTTGCGCAAGAGTTTACGAATGGCCATTCGCGAGGAGCAACCTGCTAAGAGGCGTTTGCTTTTCCAAGACAACGAGACTGGGTGTGACGAGATCTCCGGGACAGAATACCGACTTTTATGTTGTTCTCTTCAGAACTCAGGCACCACTATTTGGCCACTCGTGGTTTTCTTGTTCCTGTCCCTCAAGAAAAACGCAGTTGGCTCATTTATGCAACGATGCCTCATGTACCTGAACTGACCAATTTTGTTTTTACGAGTGAGGTTGTAGCTATCCCTTCACCCATATATTTGACTGTTCAACTCACAGTCACTCACTGGATCACGAGACGTCTTTTTCCTACATTTACAAACCACGTCAAACAGTGCTGACTCATCTGACATTGATGGTCTACACCGTCTAATAAGTGCAGCAACAGGTCATGTGCTGGCACACCCATATAAGCGTAAATGCATCTACATATAGCAAACCCGAACACAGCGAACACACAGACTTGCGCGCGCAGGGAACAGGAAGCCGAGCACTCTCCGCAAGTCCACGGACTATTACGGATCACTTCTGGCAGCTTTACCGCGGAGAAGAAAAGTTCCTGCCATCGGGACCCTGACCAAAGTGCTCTCACAATTAGTACATTCCCCCTTTGACTTGCTCCATATTGCAACACACGGTATCAACCATTGCGAAAACTTTTATTAGTGCACTTGATTTCTGAATCATAGTATGACTACCATAACCTGAGCACCAATAAGGTCTAATATGGTGGCATGTTTTCGTGTGCCAATTGGAGGATCTTTGAGTTACACTGGTTCTGCAATTCACGAAACTTTGGCTCGTCTTCCGTGTCTCTTGTCGTCAACCCTTTGGAAAATAGTGGAGACCTCTTTTCCAGAAGAGACCGAATCCCTTAGGAAGCTCGCGGTTTGCTCGACTGCGTGCTTTTTTCGGAATGAAGATTGCGTCAGTGTCATGGACTTTCTGCGCAGCGGACATGCGTAAGTCTTTCACCGAAACTGGTCACAGTTTGAATTAATCAAGTGAGATGCAACTTCCTGAGAGGTCTGCACGGTAGCAGTAGTAGTAGTGACACAACGCGCATACTGTACTCGGCCTTCAACGTAGAGCTGCACAATGATGACGTGTAAAGCATGCGGAAATGGTGGAGGTTTTTTGTAACCTTTTCATTTTTGGTGTAGACCGCAATAGCGCCGTTTTGTCTTCCCCCTTATACACTCTTTTTAACAACTGTCTTGCCCGCGCCTGCGTCCTCCTTTTAACCGCCTCCCATCAAGCGGTGATTCCGTTCTGGGTTTTACGTCGTTATTGTGTACACTATACATTTTTGCTGTTCACCGTGGTAATTTCGTGATCTACGACTTTCCTTTTTGCGCATTCCTTTCACTATTTAATGTCCCTTGACAAATGTGATTAAATTCGTGCTCCGGCGGACCGAAGTTACCGGACCATATTATCGTTGTCGGAGCTGCGTTTCTGAAGATCTTTCCGTGTTTGGCACGCACCCTCAGTTTTCCTAGCTCCTTTCAGTTCTTGAACTCCCCGGGAATACGCATTCCCTCCCAACTAAACAGACCACATCTCATTTTTCTCCTCAACGCTGTTTCCGTTTTTTAAAAGTTGGGTGATTTACCGTGGTGTAACCCAAGCGAGTATAAACTATGGTTTTGATGTACGTCATTTTCACTCCCATCGAGAAGATTGCCAGTTCGCCTGTACAGACCTGGTGACCCTGAGCGGCCTGCTGTTACTCTCTCGCCAACGTAAGCGTACTAGTTTTATCACCTATATTTCAAGTGTTATATCTGCATATTCGCCAATCTGGGGTATCCGCTGCTGACCCGCTCCAGTGCCTAGTGTCGGGGAGAAAAAGACTCACGGAAGGGAACAAAATAGCTATATTCCAGCAAAGCAGGCGCGAAAGCGTGAGTGCGTGTGAGTGCGAATGTACAGCGGTCTCAAGCATTGGATGGAAGTGCGAATGTACAGCGGTCTCAAGCCATTTATTGGATGGACACTGTCTGAACTCGGTCCAGTGCTGACGCACACGGTTTGGCTGCGACGTGTTGCCTATTGCCAAGTGCCGCTGAAAGTAAATGCATGGTTGACCGCATTGTCTTGGATTTTAGAAAACCCTTAAAACGAACTAACAGTTGTGGCTGTGGTTTGTTGGTAAAGCTTTAGCATTTTTGGTCAAACACTCAACTTGATTGCCTCATTCGGAAGCGGTCAGTACTCCAGAATGACTATCTGCGAGGCATCTCCGTATCTCGCACCACAATCCTGATCCCTTAAGGAGAGGAAATTTAGCATTCTCTATTCTTCTTGGACAACAAGCCCTCATCTGTTTTTGGCTCCATTTTATCAATGGGCGAAATTTACGGTTTAGGACCCCCTGCTTAACACATTATACACAGTACGTACAAAGCCGCATTTTTTTCAAACGGAAAGCGTGGACGGCTCGCTCACTTTATTCGTATTCCGCAGAGCCAAAATTTACCCGCTGTTGGTCACTGAAAAGCCCGTGAACTGTAGAATCGGCCAAACGTTACCAATTCTTTCTTGTCATGTCTTTATTCAAAAAACGTCTCAGGATGAGAGTCTGGATAGTACAACCCCCGTAGGTCAATGCAACATTGCTGTAGTGCATTCCTGCAATATCCAACTCAGTGGGTCCCTCCTGGTTTCTCTAAACGAAAAGTGATAAAAGTATGTAAGATTGTGCAGTAAATGGCGGCGAATTCAGTATTCTTTCTCTGTAAGCTATCCTAACTAGGGAGACCGCCGCGCCCCAACCTGTGCTCACACATGCATTGGTGCCTTCTGTACGCAAAATAAGCTAAAAACCAGTATCATGACCATTTCCTTACACGCTTTCCCATAAGCTGTACTCACCCGTGCAAGCTCAATCTTTGGAGGTCATGCAAAAATTATCTACTGGAGGCAACGAATAAGGTTGAGAAAGGAATATCCGAATACATTTCTACCTCTCTTGTCGAAGGTTTAAATGGTCCATCTTCAACCCTAACCCTCCATCGAATAACATAAAAGCTAGCTAGCTGTCCCCATTGGTGCTTGCACGCCATTACGCGTGCACATACGGCTACACTCACCGTCCTGACGGGATTTATTTTTACACATCTCTGTGAGTACATCTTATACGCAGTAAATTTTTTATTAAGACTGTAATATGCACGCTATGGGAGCACCAGCGGACAGTGATTCTCCGAAGGCAGGTGCTCACGACAATTTCTGTGGATGAAAAACAGAAATAAAGCTCATGAGCCAAGGCCCAGTAAGCAAGGTTGTATATCAATACTTACATATAAATCAATCAAACTGACAGACGCCGTATGCTACACTGGCCTTCTTTTTGAAGAACACCGTCCCCGGTGTACCATGGCCTACGTGAACCGGCCGCTGCTAGTGGTGTGGTGCGTTGAGCTGGCGAGCGTGTGCAGGGGTTGCTGTATCTGGGACTGCGTCTACCGTATGTGAGTGAGCAACGCGCTAGCTCTGAGGCATGTATGCACATATGTAGAGCCAGGATCTTTGTGGTGGGTCTACGCTGTGTGCGGTAACCATCCTGCTGTGGTCGCCAATTATGTAATATGCACGCTATGGAAGCACCAGCGGACAGTGATTCTCCGAAGGCAGGTGCTCACGACAATTTCTGTGGATGAAAAACAGAAATAAAGCTCATGAGCCAAGGCCCAGTAAGCAAGGTTGTACATCAATACTTACATATAAATCAATCAAACTGACAGACGCCGTATACTACAAGGCTTTCGTGCAGCAACGACTTCTGTATCTCAACAAGCTATTAAAAAATTCATCAAAATGTTTACAGAAAGTTCAGTGTCCCTACCCCAGGCTGGTCTGTAGACTGCTGCACAAAACCCAACTTTCATGCCGAGCAACTGCGGCCTGACAGTCAGGCTTTTGACCGAATTCCTTAAAATGACATAACTGTCTCTATGTCCGGGTTAAAGATTCCTGGGGTTAACCACACCCCCATGCATCCATAAGCTTTATGAATAAGTGTTTTCACGTCATATAAACCGTCATTTGGCGGCACCAACCTGGTCGTTTCGCTTGTCGCATAAGACAAGGCTGCTTAGCGAAAAAAACTGTCAGCCGAAGTGATAAATATTCCTTCGTTTATATTCCTCACCCCACCCTGCGAACCCACTTGTAGATTCCGCATACAAACAATTAATTCAGAGACTGTGCAACTGGCAAAATTTGCGCGAGCTTGTCCGCAATTGAAGCACAGCTTTCTTTTCTCATTGCAGTATTTAAGGCAAGAGTTCTTCGGCAATCAGAATAGCAAGCTGCTCTTGAGCCCTTGCTAAATACATGTCGGTGGTTTTCACGCAAGAATCGCGCTTCCCAGGCAGCGAGAGGAATATCTCCTGAAAAGCAAATCAGGAAAACGTACAATAGTCTACCATGCATTGCACTTGGTTCCCTTGGAGGACGGTCTCCATCTTAGATATAAAGAATGTGGGTATAAGTGAAGCCAAAACTATGCCCGTATCATTTCGTGGCAAGCCCAATAGAGCTAGTGAAAAGTAGAACCGTCGTGCGACGATGCAACGTATATGCAGCTGCGGACGAACGGATGCCCTTTTGGTACGTCCATGAAAAACAATTAAATGAGCCCAGCAAAAATAGTGGAGATAGTGTCCGTGCCCAGGCACGGTGTCCGGGAATCTCTGTGAAGTCTTCTCAAAAACAGTTACGTTGACCCTGATTTGGGTATGTTTAACATTTGGTTCGCATATTATTAGGCCCTCCGGTTTTGAACCAACACAAAATATCTGGAACAAAATTTCGCCCTCAGCGGTATTTACGGACAGGGGCGAAACTCTGCTTTCTACCTTTACCTGGTTGTGGGCACGTACACTGTGGTATGCATTTCATAAACCCTCCCAAAATCTTTATTTCTCAGCTTGTCAGGGCATGGCCTCTTGGCCTTTCCGCTTTGCGAGGCCCTTCTTCGGTTCTTGGGCGGCAAGCCAGAGAGCGTCAGACAGGATTTCTAAGCAGCTGGCGTTGCATCAACCACGCCTTTCCACCACCACATGTACCACGGGCCAACAGCTGCAGTTTCTTTTGAATTTTCCGAAGTTATCGTATCTGTGAATGAGTTGTCTCTCCAAGATTATCCTGGGTGGCCGGATGCACATGACAGTCAAACTGCGTAATGGTCCGCTCTTCTCAGAAGTCCGGTGAACTCATTGCACAAAGTGAACTGCCCAGAAAGTCCATCACCTCTAGGAGGGTTCTTCAGGATTGACCTCTCCGCTTTTCGTCCAGTTTTTTGTTGGTGGCGCAATCCGTGTCATTTGTTGCCATATCTAGGAGACCGTGAATCCGCCTATCAAAATCATGCCTCGAGGGAGATTAATAAATTTGGGTTGTGCAAGCGACAGCTTTTTTGCGTGGCAATAGTCAGGGCGCGCAAAGTGTTCAAAATGCAGCAGTAGAGACGTTCTCTTGTTTCGGTGTGCACTTTTAGCCTTAGGAGCATACCATATTTGCTCAACAGTCCTCACATGCTCGTGCTTCTCTGAAGCGTCAGAAACGAAAAACGGATTTAGTTGCTAGGTTTGTATGCGCTGGCAGCCACGTAAGCTGTCTGCAACATACCACGTGTGGCCCGCGTGCAGGGATTATTTTTTTCAAACTGTCATTCAGGATATTGCTGGCCAAGTTCGCTTAGTCCAGAAGGTGGTGTTTGCGAAGCACCTGTGAGAGTGACTCTACTTTGTTTTCGAGGAAATTCCATTCCATCCTTTAATCATTTTCCCACAGAACTACAAACGGCGTGACGGACCGCAATGTGAAAGTAAAGGAATGATCAGCAAATGGGTATTTCGTAGCGAGTTCACATCGACATAGTGGCTCAGTAAACTCACATTGTTATGATACTTGGGGTCTGCCCACCCACCCAGGGATATCGACAGCAAAGGTGATTCTTGGTTAAAAGTTCATGGAAGAAGGGTTAAGATACAGCAGCGTTAAAATAAGCGGCTACAGTCAGTTGAATTTTCAAAATCTTTTTGTCCTTCTGGTTGGACGTCGCACTCACCTGCACGTGGCTGTTGAACATGCAGGACGTGGCATGAAGATACTAAGGGTGGAGCAAAGGCGGCAAGTCCCCGACCGAGCTGTCTTGCTGAATTTCAGCCGTAGTCTTGCGTTGAGCCCATGCTGAATAAGGTTTGCAAAGGTTGAATAAGGTCCTCAATCCCGTTGAGGACGCCCCAGTTCGGAACGATTACTGATGTACCCAAGTGTGGGTGTTTCATTCTCGACGGCTTCGCTTCTTTGCGACAAGTTCCCATTGTTTTATTTCGTTTACACTTTTTGTTATGGCACACGTTCCTTTTTATTGGCAGTTAAGTGCTAGTAGGTGTTTCTGGGCATTTTTGCTATTGTTCATATGCTCTCTTTATGGTAACTTTGATGTATCTGAATGTGTACTCATTCGCAATTGCTTCTAATTCCTTCCTCCATTAGTACAGTGGAACCGGTGCGGACGTTTCCTTTTCAGCCGCTAACTTAACCCGAGTCCAGAAGCAGGGCCTGTCTTCACGAGACGCGTTTCGTGGTCCACGGATTTGAGGTCGGCAACAATTCTCGTGGCGGCCGCTGGACACGCTCAAGGAGGGTGACGTCTTTCGTGCGACCTGAGTAGACAACTTGGTTGGCGTACTCCAAGAGTGGTCTGAAGTAGGCTACATAGAGTATTTGGAAGTCCATGAGAGTAATACGGGAGAAGGTGCGTCGGATCATCCGTAAAATGGCGAATGCCTTATGGGCCGATTTTACATGATGCAGTGAGGACAAGTTTGAGGAAAACCAGATCCCCAAATACTTTTTGGCATCTATCCTCAGGATGTTTTTGGTCCTTTCTCACCATGCATAAGAACGGAACAGAAAACATCATGAGGGTAGATGCCAAAAAGGATTTGAGCATCTGGGTCTCCTCAAACTTGTCCTTCTCACTGCATCATGTAAAATCGGCCCATAAGGCATTCGCCATTTTACGGATGATCCGACGCACCTTCTCCCGTATTACTCTCATGGACTTCCAAATACTCTATGTAGCCTACTTCAGACCACTCTTGGAGTACGCCAACCAAGTTGTCTACTCAGGTCGCACGAAAGACGTCACCCTCCTTGAGCGTGTCCAGCGGCCGCCACGAGAATTGTTGCCGACCTCAAATCCGTGGACCACGAAACGCGTCTCGTGAAGACAGGCCCTGCTTCTGGACTCGGGTTAAGTTAGCGGCTGAAAAGGAAACGCCCCCCTGTTTGAACAAACCTTGGCAAACAGGTTTTTTACCGTTGACCCAGGAAACACCCGGCGGGGGCATAGTAAGATAATTTTCAAGCTTAGAGCACACACATTCATTAAACAAATTTTTTTCTAATTTCGGGTAGTGGGTGCGTGGAATGACCTTCCTCCGGCGGTTGTTCACGCACTTTCTAGAACGCAGTTCAAAGCACTATTAGACATTTATTCATGCGAATCCTCGCGCTGTCAAGCATACTACTCCGCGCTGAGAATATAAAGAGCAGTGCTCCACTCTTTTTCCGGTTGTGCCTTTCAGGTGAACGACAGCCACTGACCGACAAGAACAAAACCGACCCGGGAAACTTGGGCAAAAGCCTGGATCCTGTGTATCCATCCGTGAATCCGTGACTCCGTGAATCCACATCGTGCCTAATTCACTTCACTGTGTCTTTGCCAATAGCTGGGCAGTCTGCCTGATATATGGAATTGTGGCCCATTGACCATACTATCTAACTGACAGTATGCGATAAGTGCGTAGTTTTCGAACGGTGATGGGGCTCACAAGAGACTACCTCTTTCACCTTTCCATGTTGGCCACCTGTCCAGTTGAACTTAATAGTTTGTTCTAACCTACTAATACCATTGGCGGTCACTTAGTAAGGTTTCGTTTCCCGGCCACGCTGCCCTCTACCATGGTGAGTTTCCCTGTGGTCTGTAATTGTGTAGCTTTCCAGGGGTTAAATCTGTTGTAAGACAGCTCAAAAGCTTCCCACGAAGTACTGAGAGATGAACAGTGGCTAGGGTGTCCAATTTATGTCACATGGATAGGGGACTGATAGCCCGATGGCTTACTGGTACAGCGGCGATGATGACGGCTTGTTATGGACATAGTTGCTTGCGAGATAGCACAAACCGCCTGGTGTTTCGTCTTTTCACCTACTGGTTCATATGACTCGTATCTGCGCAAAACTATGTCGCCGAACTCCCAAACCTGAATTTTCCGTGTGATGGGGCTTTTAGTTGTCCGCCCCGGAACTGCGCACAAGGGTTTTCTGCTCCTAATGGATATAAAATCAGGGGACTGCTTATGTGGGAGCGCATTGTAACATAGGAGAGAGATGGATTCAGTGCGATAGTTTGCGCAAGTACGCATTCGTGCGTGGCTAAAGATTTCATTCTAACATGGATCTTCTAGGCACTGCTTGTGTGTAATTTCATTAGGTATGCTTTGTTCTCTAATTACGTCTTCCGTCGTTTGCACCAATCGCTTCATTGCAGTCCGGTTGAATTGAGGCTAACATGACCCAATGTGCGGTGAAAACAGGAGCTATATGATAGTTGAGTCCCAGCGTTTGTGGACGTATGTACTGCGCCAACTGTTGGCGCATCTAGAGATCCCATGGTGGCACCTTATTTCTTTCGTTATCCCAAAAACTCTTGCGCGCTGGCTTTTCGTTTTAGGTCTTTGCGGAAGCAACGTTTATACAGGGTCATTCACAGTATTTGGTACATACACCAGAGTCCGTAAACGTGTCCCATATGGACAGGTCATTTTTGGTCGCCAACTTCTTGAGGTTTATGAACTATTTTAGCTGTCGCACCCTTTTGACACCTAACTGGCATGTCACCAAAAGGATGCACGAGGGCTGGGATACTGCCAGGTTGCCCAAGCCTAGACAGGGAAGTCGAGGGGTCCAGGTCAGGTTCGAACCTCGGACCTTCCGGTCGGTAAATTCGCGCTCTGACCACAGCCATCTCGCCATTTCGCGGACTGAATATGAATTGGTAACAGTCCATGTGGATTTGTATAGATCACAACTCAAGCCGTTCGTTCAGTTGGACCGAACTGTAAGGAAGTTTGTGTGGTGTTCCTACCGATTCAGGACCTCCCGGACTTGGGTGTGCATGTGTTAAAATTGTCCTCATGGCACTGGGGTATTCTGCTGGAACGCCGTTTGAGCAACCAGCACAATCCAGGACTGTAGCGACTCATCCCATCAAATGGCCCGTATTCCTGTAGGCTTTTATTCTTTCCGCCATCCACCGGGGTCGCTTGACTGTAAACTCCGTCATCTGACCGATCTACGGCTGCCAAGTATCGGCGTCGGACACGTGTATGTTGTTGATGCTCTTGTACTCATCTTACCGTCATCGGAGCTCAATGTGATTGATGGGCGAACGGGTGTTGGTTTAGTCTAGTTTAGTCGTAGCGCCTCCCATTTGTTATAGTGAAGCGGTTCGGATGTTACAGCGAAATTTTGCAGCATTCTTCTACTACAATTTAAGGTAGCAACGCTTTTGGGATGCTGGAGGAATCATGTGAGAATGGGACCTGAGAAGTAACGAAGACAGTCATGTCCGTAATAGATGTGGCTTCTATCGTCTGTAACCGGTATCACATATCGTCGTGTCTAAATTGACGCTGGTTTCCGCGGGTGCAGTGAAGGTCTACCAAAGCCTCCATTGCAGAACTCCATTAACACCAGTTATGGCTCCTGACGTGTAGCTACCCACATGGGTTTTTCTAGGTGACGTATGTCCTACAATTGTCAACAGATTACGTGGCTCTATGATGATAATTAGAGATTTTGTGTCCAAGTTTGTTTTTCGCGGGTCTGCAACTAGCCTGACGATTGTGACTTGCCATTCCAGAAGGAGCCTGGGATAGCCCTGTTGAAGACTCGAACATGCGGACCAGCGGGTCTTTAGTTCGAACACACCCGCGGTGTCTCTGTTATGTTCTCTAATAATCAGTCAATCAACCTTGTCAGTTACACACAAAATTGAGAAGACAAAAAGCCTTGAGGAATTTATACTGCAGCAGCTGAACAGCCAATATCGAGATTCGAAGAATCCAGAATGTAATTGAATAAAACAGTCCAATGAAAGGCTGAAATAGAGAGAGAGAAATGTTGAGCAATATGTTCGTTAGGAGTGCCTCCTAACACCTCCCCTTTGAAGTCATTGTTCGTACGACTGGAGCTGTGGTTTCAGTTGTATTCGTATGACAGGCTTTCTGATCCGATCGGTCCATTTTCTGGGTGTACAATTTTTGGAAATTTCTGGTTCATTCATCGGCTCTGGAGATTTTGGCTGTTGAGCTAACTCAAATGTGTCGAGAAGAGTCTCCAGTGGAAGAACAGGGTCAAAAGTAGCTGCCGCTGGAAGATAGCAAGCGCGTAGCTGATTGGCATGACGGACCCAGATAGAGGAGCCTACATTTACCTCAGACAACTCTTCCGGCACGGCGCACAATTATGCCTTGTGTCCACTTTTCCGCGCCACCACGATAGTCTTTCGCTAGCACAGATTGGCCGGGTATAAATATGTTCTTTGCAGCACCGTGATGTCGGTTGAACTGAACTTCCATATTTATGTTTCTACCGGTTGGCGAATGTGGTGTTGGACGGATGACGTCAACGGGTAAGCGGACCTTCCGGTTCATAATTACCTCCGCCGGGGACTTATCATGTGGAGCGAACATTTGGTGTCGCCCTGTAACTCAGCAGAAATGTCTCGATGATTTCCGGGGTGGTTCCCTCCCCTTTGAGTTTTTGGAGTGCGCGTTTGAAAGTGTTCACGAGTCTTTCCACTTGGTCATTTGATTGTGGATGAAATGGTGGTGATCGCACGTGTTGTATGGGATTTTCTTGACAGAAATCGGAAAATTTAGCGGAAGTGAGTTCGCTGCCGTTGTCGGAAACAATGATATTTGGAACTCCGAAGTGACTAAACACATGTAGTTTTGAAATGGTAGCCTCAGCAGTAATATGGTTCATGCTGAACACTTCTGGCCATTTGCTATAAGCATCTACTAGGATGAGATATTGTTGGCCGTTAATTGGTCCCGCAAAATCAACATGAATTCGTGACCATGGAAGTTCTGGGACAGGTCATGAACATAATTCTGTTTTTCGAGAGGATTTCGCAGATAGTTGGCATTTGGAGCACTTGCGTACAAGTTCTAACTGCTTATCCATGCTCGGTCAGTAGACGTAGCTACGTGTTAGCGCCTTCAAGCGGTTGATACCGGGATGTCCAAAATGAAATTGTTTGAGGACCACTCCGTAATTCCGGGGGCATAATTACTCGTTCTGCAAAGAGTAAACAACCATCAACCTCGGGAAGTGAGGATCGACGTTGGTAGAACGGTTGAAGTTGTTTATCGGAACATACCGTAGGCCATTGTGTGCGGTGAAAATGGAGTACATTTTGAAGTAACGGATCACGAGCAGTGGCGTCGCGAACCATGGCGGAAGTAACTGGGAGTGCACGGATTGTAGTAGCAAGCATTGCGTTAACTTCCGGTTCCACCGTTATCGAGGCAACAACAGCATCCTCGGTTTGTT
>NW_008751682.1:837678-841510 GCF_000715545.1 Opisthorchis viverrini
TGAGAAGACAAAAAGCCTTGAGGAAGTTATACTGCAGCAGCTGAACAGCCAATATCGAGATTCGAAAAATCCAGAATGGAATGGAACAAAACAGTCTAATGAAAGGCTGTAATAGAGAGAGAGAAATGTTGAGCAATATGTTCGTTAGGAGTGCCTCCTAACAATCTCGAAAGCTCCTGTCTAGATCCGGGCAACTTGGCATTATTTTGACCTTCCTTCGGGTGGCATGGCAGCTGGGGAACTGGAATCTGCAGCTAAACGATCATATATTGTTAACACCATACAAGGTAGGATCGTCAGATTGAGAGCATGCTACATACGCTGTGCAGACATACAACCTTCACCGCATCCCCAGGTGTTACTTGCGAGTCCCTTCATTAGATGTATTCCATGGTCACTACTGCTCCCCTCGGGCAGTTGATTCCAATATATATTCCAGTCTCGTACCTCGCGCTCGAAGAGTTTGCGAGCCTTTTTGTACTTGATGCTTGAAGCGACCTGGACCGGTGATTTTTTATAGAAGTGTTATAACATCGTGGTATCCCAGAAATGCTGGCTTCTTGCATAATTTCTGAATTACCGCTAGGGCTAGATTCTCACATAAGGCGCACAAATGTTGAGTGATCGAACACTGAATTTGGGCCATTTTGCTTTGTTCACGGAGCCTTGAAATCTCCCAGAGTGAGTTAACCGAGGTAAATACTCAGCGGTCATCCTTATTGACTGGTCAGCGTATGGAATCACTTAACGGCGTCAGTGCTACATATCGTTTATGAGAACACCAGACGTGGCAGCAAAAAATCAAGCATAGAACACCGCTGAAGTAAGTGTCTTAGGTGAGTATGTTGGTCAGCACTCGTCGGACAAGTTTTTGATGTGACTGCTACGCTTCTGCCTACTCTGTCGCTTATTTCACCTTGATGAACCTGCTAGTTTTTTGGGCTAGCAGGCGGTGCACACTTAATGGGACCCATGGTTTTAATCGTTTTACGTTATTTGGCAGTCTAATTGCGCGACATGTCAACTTAAAGGGTATCGTCCCTTCTTTGCCTCCGCTCCTCCGGATTTTAAAATATAAGCTACGTTTATGCTGTTCCACACTACCGTGCGCAACATGGTATATGGTGTTAACTGATCTGTTTGGTATCCGGCTGGCCCGATGCGGCAGGCATCTGATATCAGCCTCCTAATATCTTGCAGTCTAGTATAACACCAACGTTCTCTAGCAGTTAACTGGCCGTATGACCCTTTAGTTGAATGTACTAATGCAGGGCTTCAGTCGGCTTTGCGTTCCCTAGTTGTTCGCACCAGTTTCTGGAACATAAAAAGTTTTCTCAGACAAGGTCAACCGTGGGGGCGTTATTTGTTCGACTGAATCGGCTAATTAGCTTAAGGACGGACCTCAAATTTCCACTTTTATTTATAGAGACCTATTTAAATACTTGCCGTTTTTACCATTATCAAGGTAATTCATGAATGAGACCGTTTAATGCCATTGCTTATTTGCTCTTCTGATCGGCTTCTCACCCACCAGTCCCCCTACGATGCAACTGAGCGTTCATATTCACATCAGTAACACGTCACCTACACGTCAAAATGCAAATATAATTGGTATTCCACATATTGACTAATTGACGCGAAGACACGTTAACGGCTACCCAGCAGCCCGCTCAATACCTCCACATTTCGATTTAAAGCCTGAGGAGTCGGATACGTTTTGCGGGGCTCGGTTAGAAACAGGGTGATGTATGGCACGGAAATTGAGCATCGCTGCCTAGTATTGAAAGAATGCTCCGTAGACTCTGGATGACTGGTAGAATTAGTCCATTTGTTTGAATGTCTACAAGTTTTGCACCACACTTCGATCACGGTCATCTAGAACCATCCCATACACAATTCGGTGCACGGTACTAAGATTTAGTTCAATTACCGTAACAAAATAGACTCGATGTTGAGGATTTTCAGTTCGTTTACGTTTACTAGCTATAAACCTTTTACCATGGGTTCATTGTTTCCAGCTGCTACAGTTCCGATCACCAGACAATGGTAGGGTGTAGGAGATACAGCCAGGCGTGGGAGGCAACCGTGTGATGAGTTAGTTCGGGAAACGAAAGCTACGCATTGAAGGCGTTAGACTTGATGCAGGATGCCCACTGATAGCTGGTTGAGTCACCCCTGTCAGTGTCATTATCCATGAATGAATTGAGTCCCGCCATCCCCATCCAGAGAGGCGGTCGTTGGCGACCCAAATGAGTCTACTGGTTAGTGTTTCCATACATCGTTGTCAGGCCAAACGCTACCCACCTCTCGGTTGTTTGCATTCAACTTAGGGCTGGACGAAAAGAGATCTGCGAGACAAACGGTACTCTGGCATGTGGAGAACATGCTCTGACCATTGAAGCGTAGTAATTTTAAGCAGCACATCAGTAACAAAGTTGAGGACGGGAGGCCAGAGATGGCAGTTTCGTTTCACGTCACTGGATATAGTGAATTCAGATGAGAGCTTGCAGTATATCAGTACGCGTCCACGGGACTTCGTATACAATGCCGTCACAAGGGACAAATTTAGAAGGCACATCCTTGATCACCAAACACCTCAATTTTCTGACGATCGACGGACTCATAAGCAGCTTTCACACCCAGAAAAACGAATAACACGGAACGTTTCAAAGAGCGGCGTTGTTCAAGAACTTGTTCCAAGGTAAGTGGTCGATGCATATTCGCGGAGTGAAATGGATCAGTGGTTAGACCGCAAATTCGCTGACCAGAAGGTCCTGTTTCGAACCCGAACTCTGCATCTCGACTTTTGTCTAGACTTAGGCAACCTGGCAGTATCCAAGCCCTTGTGCTTTCTTCGGGTGACATGGCAGTTGGGCACCGAAAGGATGTTACAGCTGAACGATTATTACAGTATTATTACGGTGCACTGACCATGGCGAAACCTAGCTTGATTCTTACGAGTCTCTCTCGCGATAATCGGCCAACCAATGCAAAGTACTGGAGATGCCACGATGCTTTCCCCGTGAGTTTTCTGTGCCTCTAATGAGGACGGGTCACGGTCGGCGCTCTCCTTTCCGGGCAAACTGTACTGTATTGGTAACCCGTTGCGTGAACAAATGGGTTGGGAAGCCTTTGAGTCAGCGATACCACAATCCATAGGAGCACGAAATTGATAGTGCAGCATCAGATCTTTCTGGAAGTAATAACATGTCAGCACGAAATAATATACAAACGTACGGATACGCACAGTCAGTGTTAATAGGTAGAGTACCGGAATAACAGGGCGAATAGCACTTAGTACGTTCAGGGGGCTGTTTCCGAATCTAGGTGGAAGGATACCATTTGAGTTCGGCCCAAAATTACACATAGCTGATGGCATATGCATAGCATATACATAGCATACATAGCATACACATAGCTGATGCTTCGCCCTACGTTTCCCGGGGCCGCGTCAGAAAGCCAAGAAATGGAAGAGGCCCAGAAAGCCGGTAATGCCCGGAGATTATTTCAGTTGATCCGTGCGACCGGTTCCCGGAAACCACCTTTGAGTGAAACTATCAAACACCAGAATGGAACGACCGTCTCGAACAAAGAAGAATGCCTCTACCGGTGGGCCGAATACTTCGAACAACAGCTGTCGTGGCCACCAGCCGACACTCATCTAGGGCACACAGGTGAAGTAGAACCCTGAACGGTGAACGTGGAACCACCTACGGCCTCGGAGGTTTACGACTGCATATGTTCTCTCAAGCGCCTCCGAGCTCCCGGTCCGGATGACCTTCCACCCGCACTGTTCAAAGACGGGGGTGAAGTCCTCAGTCAGCGCTTATCC
>NW_008751682.1:842238-862652 GCF_000715545.1 Opisthorchis viverrini
GTTCAAATAGCCTGTGAAGAAAACCTTGTCGATCTGGAATATGCAGACGACATCGTTCTCATGTTCGAAGAGGAGGAGAAGGCGCAAGTATTCTTGGATGAACTGACCAAAGTCCTTTGGTATGCATTTTGCACCCACAAAGTGTAAGGTCATGCTAACTTGCTAACTTGCTAAATTGCTAACTTGAGACACTTATGGCGTCAGAATGGTTTATCCCTGAATCTGAAGGGACGTGTGTATGAAGCTGCAGTACGGGCTGTTATGTTGTATGGCTGTGAGACTTGGCCTATTGGGGCAGCGGACCTGAGACGTCTTCAGGTGTTCGACAGTTGTTGTCTCAGAACCATAGCTCGTGTGGGTTGGTGTCGGCGAATCCGTAACGAAGCAGTTAGAAAGCGTGTTTTCGGTTGTGTAACGGGTATTTCCATTGAAGAATGTGTCCAGCACCAGAAGCTGCGTTGGTTGGGACATGTGTTACGTATGCCGAACCATCGTTTGCCGAAGAGAGTACTGTTTTCCATGCCCGATTCGGAGTGGCGTAAACAGAGAGGTGGCCAACCCTTGACTTAGCAGAGGAGTATGAAGGAAATCACGAAACGCTTGGGTGCTGTCGGTGCTACTCGCCTTCCAGAATGGGGACCGTGTGATCCTTACTGTGCCTGGTTGGAGACACTACAAGAGATGGCTGCCAACCGATGTCTGGAGGTGTAGGCACCTCGGAATGATTGTGTTAAGCCAGCACTAAGTCCCTTCCCCGTCCACCTTTATTTTTTTCTTTATAATAAGGCTTTCAAATAAGTCATGGTTGTGCGGCACTGATATCATGCTGTCGATGTTGATGATGATGATAGCTAATATTGATGGGCCATTTCATAAAGCATTCGTAGCTCACTTTCCGTTTATGCATCTCACTTTGTTTGTTGCGCTGATACCACAGCTTTAGAGTCCCTACTCAAAGAAAATTTGCTACAGAGCTAATCTAATATGCAATCAGCCGGAATAAAGATTGTTTTTGCATTATTTTTTGACAGTCTATGGGAAATACCGAACATTGCTTCAACTGCTATCGCTAACTATTATTAATTCGAAATCGCACACCTGCTTACTGTCACATCCACTCGAACGCTACAGGCCTAAAGTTGTAATAAATCCAAGTGACATGAATAGATGCATACATTATGATTCCAGCTCCAATAATCCTGTTTCGGCCAGCATCACATCACTAGCCCTTCCAAATAGTCATACTGAAAGTTCGAGAAAAATTTGCTGGTTTAAGACACGGAGCTACTGACTGCCACTAACAGTCTTTCTCATCTTGACCATGCCTTCGTTCCTGCGGGTAGTCAGTACTACATAGGTAGCAACAACAGTTGAAAATGATCGTGAATCGCTTTGTTCCCCATGCTAATAAAATAAATAATAAATAAATCACTCAGCTGTAGCACCCTTTCGGTGCCTAGCTGCCATGCCACCTGAAGGAAGCACGAGGGCTGGGATACTGCCAGGTTGCCTAAACCCAGACAGGGGAGGTCGAGAGGCAGAGGTCGGGTTCGAACCGCTGACCTTCCGGTCAGTAAATTAGTACTCTAACCACTTGGCCCATCTCACCCCTATCTCACCCATCTCCCCATGCTTATACTATTTTCCATTGTCTTATAGGCGGTTTGTCGACCGATTGTGAACGTGTTCAAAGTGGACGGTGCGCCGTCAGGTATGACGATAAAAATGCCTGCGGTCTTCAGTGCACCACTACGAAGTGACTTGTTAAACTTTGTCCATGACCAGATGCGCAAGAATTCTCGTCAACCGTATGCGGTTAGCGCGAAAGCTGGCCATCAAACCTCTGCTGAATCTTGGGGAACCGGTCGAGCGGTTGCCCGTATCCCGCGTGTGCGTGGTGGCGGAACCCATCGTTCGGGTCAAGGTGCTTTCGGTAATATGTGCCGAGGAGGGCACATGTTTGCACCTACTAAGGTCTGGAGGCGCTGGCATAAACGCATCAATGTTCAACAACGCAGATACGCCATGTGCTCTGCGATTGCGGCTACCGGTGTTCCGGCCCTCGTTATGGCACGCGGCCATAGGATTGATCGTCTACCCGAGGTTCCATTGGTGATATCTGATGAGATTGAGTCGGTTAAGAAGACAAAGGAAGCAGTGAAGGTTCTCAAGTCAGTGAAAGCTTGGTCTGATATTCAAAAGGTGTACAATTCGCAGCGCTTCAGGGCTGGTCGGGGTAAAATGCGCAATCGACGTCGAATTCAAAAACGTGGTCCGATCATCATCTTCCGGAAAGATGATGGAATAACGAGAGCTTTTAGAAACATTCCAGGTAAGGTACCGCTATTTTGATAAGAACCTTTAGGTGTCACCTTGATCAATGTCAACGTCCTGAACCTTCTGAAGCTTGCGCCTGGTGGTCACATGGGTCGTTTAGCCATTTGGTCTGCCAGTGCGTTCCGTCAGCTGGACAAACTTTATGGCACCTGGAAGACCCCTAGCCTGAAAAAATCTGGTTTCCACCTCCCGAAACCGAAAATGACAAACTCTGATCTTGGGCGCTTACTGCACTGCCGTGAAGTTACATCTGTCCTCAAACCCCGTCGCCTGCACCTTCAACGTCCAGGTCCAAAGGTCAAGAAGAATCCTCTGAAGAATATACAGGTACGTGTGCAACGCATGATATCTTTGATTCTCATTGTTTTTGTTATGGTCTCTAATGAGGTACCAGTCAGACTTGTCAACCACACCGGAATCGAGAAGGCAAACAACCTGGAGGAATTCGTACTGCAAATTTAACCGTTCCGTGATATGAATTCAAATAAACAATGTAAAAAAGAGCGGACAGTTCAATAGTGTATCAATGGAAAGCTGTCATGGAGAAGGGAAGACTTCAGTCTACAAGATGAATTGTTAGCAAAGTTGATTTGTTTGTTTAGAGCAGTCCTCCTAACAATTTCTAAAAGATTTTGTTTGAAAATGTGATCTGATGCTTCTCAGTGCTACGTTAAAACTCAATAGCGTACATCAGCCGGAAATGAGTTGATTTGGACTTGTTTTACGGTGAGCCTCCAGGACGAGATGCAAGTTCATGCTTCTTTTTCAACGATAGACCTTAATCGAGTGCATCCTGTTTCGGAAATGACCCAGAATTTCAATACGCATGATCTGTTACATTGAACAACGTAGAACAGAAGCAAATAGTGGGTTTGAGTCAACATACGTAACACCAGCTTTTGGAAGTTTAGCATTTCTAGAAATTAGAGCTAACCTCCTAATCCGGTAATGAGGTTCAGGCTACACTCACCGGGAACGTCTTGGAGTTTCCTCACAATCAAGGTGGATTCCATCTTCCCTTCTCCGTTGCTGTAGGCTGGTGTACCCGTATCCCATGAACCCTCAGTCAAGACGCAGAAGGCGATGTGGTTTACAATTACGAACGAGGCACAAATATATATACAGGTTTCCAAACATTCTTGAGAGACATTCAATTTTCAGCGGTCTCGTGGCTTCTTCCGTAGACTCTAGTTTAACTGATTTTACATGGAACTGGTAATCGGTTCTTTGATGCACTGTTGTCACAGGATATCGATCTCCGTCAGCGTTTTTCAACAGTACGGCTCTTTTTTTGCTTCCATTGCAAAATCTTCCATCATTCTTGGCCGAATGGTGTGGCGGTAATAATGCGATATTTTCATAATCTGTGGATCTTTGGACTAAGAGGGTTGGGATCAGTGTGTTGTTCACACAATCCAAGGCTCAACTACTGCTGAAGATTTTCTCAATTCGGACACATCCTCGTGGACACTGAAAGGTATCGGCCACTCATAACAGGAAAGCTGTATTCTGAGGTTTTGTTACACACTTGCATGATAAACTCGTATCACACTTTCGCAAAACTTTCTCAAACTGTCCGAACGGGTCCACTTAAAGTAGCCGCTTTGGAGGATCATATCAATTTGGTACAAATGCACCACTTCAGCTGCTGACAAAATATAGTACACATGAAACCGATAGATTGTCTGCCCTAATGAACCACGGAAGACTGGTGAAATTCAACTCGATGGTTCTCGGTGTCAGTAGTCCAGATGTTGGCACTTGACTTGTTCTTGAATGACATTCAGCACACTTCGAATCCATTGATTCATTTCTCTGTCTTCCCTCAATAAAGGCACTCCTCAAGTTGAACCCATTTGCAATTGGTGAAAAGAATATGAGGATAGCGCGGCAACGTTACGTCGAAAAGATGAAAGCCAAAAAAAGGGAAGAACTGAAACGAAAGGCCGAAGCGACTGGCGTTCCGCCTGCGAAGAAGGCGAAGAAAGTAAAGTCAGAAAAATCTATTTAAGCGAATCTTTACAATACAAACTTATGGGATAATTGTTTTTTTCCTCGAATACGTCGGTTAGCTGGGCTGTTTTCTCTGCTGTTACCTACACCACTTGACTTCGCTTTACAGCCGCGAGTTTCCACAAGTCGCTGGCTATTACAGGCCACTGTTTTGGGTTATTTGATAGGGAAGTTATCCGGCAAGCAAACAGCTAGATGCATGTTGAACGCAGGGATGACCTTTCTTTGCCGTAACCAACTAAGGGTTTTCGACAAATGAGGTCGTTGCGCGAGTCTGAAGGGTTGTAAGGTTTTTTTTCATTTGAGACATATGGCGGCACATAGGCATAATCCAAAATCTCAAGGGACGCGGGTATCAGGCTACTGTATAAGCCATTTTATTGTAGGGATGTGAGACATGGCCTCTGCGAGCAGCGGAACCGAAACATCTTCGGGTCTTCGACAACCCTGGTATCAGAACATTATCTCGTGTGAACTGGTGCCAATGAATTCGCATCGTGACAGCGAGTGTTTGGTTGTGAAACGGTTACTCCGGAAGCTGAGGTGCTTACGTCGTATGCTGCGCGTGTCATGCCATCGTTTACCGAAAGTTAGGGGGTACTGTTTTCCCGGCCCGATTCAGCCTTTGACCTGGCAGAGAGGTATGAAAGAGACTACGAAAATCTGTCGGTGCCACTAATATTCCATGATGGGGATGCGTGACTCTCCCGTGTATGGTTGAAGACACTGCATGGCTTAACTGCTAACAACATCGGTGTTGACGGTGATGCTTCACTGCTTGACAACGATGTCAGCTAAGCAACCATTCTTAAGACCATACCACTTTACTAGCATAGCAGGCAAATCACCAGCATACAACAATCACTGAACTTCTGACGGATCATTTGCATGCAGTGCTTGCTTAGCAAAACAAGAAGCAAGTTGTGTTATTTCGACCTGTTGGCACTCATTTTGCGTGTGCTGTTTGTTGTGCCCCACAAGGAGCGTGATGATGGCAGAAATGATTCCCTCCCGGCTCAGAACTGATTTGGATTGTTTAACATTTGCACAAACTGTCACAGGTCGTCACAAATGAGGCCAGATGTAGTATCAAGTAAACCTTGATCCTTGTCGTCCAGGACATATCTGTGAATCCTATGCTAGAACAAACTTATTCTCCACGTAGTCAGCAGCATGAAAATTTCTGGAGCAGAGGAAGATCGTTTCAGGCTTATCGCCAAACAAGTGGTTCTACTTGAGAGAGAATAAGCTTCGCTTATTCATGCATTGTGGGTATAGCCGTTACATATCAGTTTTATGTGTAGGGCATTCACATAGCTTGTTTTGTATATACGGTTGGCCCAAGTGGTTAGAGCGCGAATTTACTGACCGGAAGGTCCGTGGTTCGAATCCGACCTTCGCCATTCGACTTCCCCTGTCTAGGCTTGGGCAACCTGGCCGTATCCCAGCCCTCGTGCTTCCTTCGGGTGGCATGGCAGCTAGGCACCGGAAGGGTGTTACAGCTGAACGCTTACTTATATACGGTTGAACTGCGGTTAGGTTTTTGCTTGTTTCAGCTATACGCGTTCCTGTCGCTCTGGAAGAAATGTGAGCAGTTGTTATATGTGGTGCATTTGGTTCTAAAGTAACGGCAATTAAATGTGACAAAACGGATTGAAGTCGCGTAATTCGCGGTAGTGGCGCTTAGTTTGACACAGTTTATCGCGATATACACTACGGATTGTTAACTGTGGATAACGATTGCGATTTTTCAGTTCGCCCTAATTTTTGATGCACAAATGGGTGAATATCGCTCAACAGACGTGACCGTGTGCCTGAGAAAATAGATGACCAAGAAAACACCGTATATTCTTTATATACTGTTTGGCGTATACATTACATGAAGTTCAGTCAGTCTCTTTAACCGTCACCATTATCATGTCCAGTGTACCATCACACGTCCAAAGCCACAATCGTCAGAAGATGGGATACATACGTCAAGTTCGAAACGGTGGTAGCCAGAAGAGTTACGACTAAAAATGGAAACATATATATTACCATGCAAGCCTCGGCTCTAAAGTATTAATAAACGGGAAAGCAGCGCAGCCCTCAGTAGTTTCTTTACGTTACGATTTCCCAGTTAAATTTAATGAGCCTTCCAGTAACTATCTTACAGCGGTTTCTAGAATGTATATATGATAGAAAGTTCGAGATTCCCTATATAAGCACTTGGTGTAGCAAAATGCTGTCCCTGATCCCAGCCTTAGCATCGAAGGGGAATCTCATCAAAGGAGAACACAACAGCTTCATTGCGAAGAAGCGATTGCAAAAGTTACAAGGGTCCTCATGATATCTAATGTACACTTTTGACACTAATCCAGGCTGTCTGATCGGCGTTGGTTGAACACCCGTCGTCATCGGCCGTGCTTCTGTGGCAAGCCTAACCACTTGTCTGTTGCTACTGAATTGAATGACTGCTTGAACTTTCCATGGGAAGTTGGCTTTTTCGACTTGCACACTTGACGGCACCCCTACTGTTATTTTGGTGGAGTTTGTGTGTCCCAGTAGGTTTATGGCATTCTGGGGCTATTTTCACGAAGCCCTACCGTTAGGATCAACGAAGTGAAACTTATGGGACAAGACTGGTGGAAAACTAACTCGGTGTTTTGTTTCAGTGGTTAGTGAGGTAAACTTGAATTTGCGTCCCGGTTGTATATTACTGTATGTAGGCCTATGGACTCACTAATTTGACCGGAATGAGATCAGTACACTGGGAAGAGCGAGAACAAAGAAAGAACGCAGATTTATGGGGTCTAGATACTCAAGTGATGGTGGGATAGGCCAACGTGGCAGCATAAAGGCGGAAGTGACTTGAGTCAACCTGGCTGACGTGAGCGCGCTTTTGTTTGTGGGTTACGTGGTCATCTATGCACTTGTTTGTTGACGCTGCAGCGCACTCAACGACGACTCCAGTATTGCATGATCCTGCCTCATCACTATCAGCAGTTCCGGGGCTGACACATGCTTCACAACCACAAGGTTAATCTAATTATATCTGAAGCTTTAAATTGGAAAGTAGAAAAAAGAATGCATAAGGAAGGGACCTTGTGTTTAACTGTCGCAGGCATTCTGAGGTACATGCACCTCCAAGAGGTCGATCAGACAATATGGAAAGAAACTGACAATCATCAGCCACTGCTCCTTTCAGTTTCTTCAGTCAAGCGCAGGAGAGGAGGTGAGGTCACGGAGACCCTATCCTATCAACGGTCACCTACCACGCAGTTTGCGCAATTCCGAAGAGGCAAAAAGAATAACACTTCAGCAGACGATGTTTCTGCATATGTGGGACGTGGCCAAGCTACCACAGTTGATATTGCTGGATGCTCTTCGCAACTGGAACTCTTGCTTCATAATCACCTGCCCGTTTCCAAGTAGCCTATTTCAGAATTTGCAGACGCCAACCTGAACCAACACTCCTTTTGGGACACCGGTTATAAAAACTTGAAGAGGCCTCACATCTCTATCCAGAGGCCATGTCCCGCAGCATCCCTTTCGACGTAAGGCTTTTCATACTATTAGATGAGTTTCCTTCGTATAGTGCACGTCAGTTATAAGGTCCAGCTCACTTTGCTACAGTCCTTCCGGGAAGTGTTTCTTTTACCGCAGGATAGTTGACCGCCCGAATTCTGTCGTAGGTGTGTGTGGGCACAGGGACCTCCAGGTCCTCCACCGAAGTTCGCATGATCTACCTAGAACAAGTCGTGGATCTGGTTTCTGACAGCCTTCTCACTTTAGCGAGCCACTTCTTCCCATTCGAATCTTCGACCAAAAGGAAATATTTACTTAGTTGTGTAGCTTGATTTTCTACCACCTGATACTGGCAACTAACGGATCAATTGTCACAATCCCTGTGTGCCCACCTACTGAGTCCCTTTAAGAATGCGCGGTCTCGTTTGCCTTAACTTTTCGAGATTCGACTAATCATTTCCCAATGACTAGACCTCTTTCTGAGCCTTATTGCTCACAGCTCCCATGCACTTAAAGATAGGCGTTGTGACTTGTCGTTATGCGTTGGCTGCCTTTATGGCGCTTCACATATCCCAGCGAATAAGTTTTCAGAACCCAGGGTATAGTGTGCAGTTCGGCTTTCGAGCAGCAAGCAGGTGCCTTCTCACAAAACCCAATTTGAAGCCCCTCAGAGAATCACAAGTTAGCTGTAGCCTGTTAAACTCAAGTGTATAATGATACATCAGTGTAGCTGGTCATTGATCACCAAACCAAACCATGGTTAGGGCAACTGGCAACACCGCATTTTATTCCAACAATGCAGTATCGCATCTACATACCAACGGGTCTGAATGATAGGCGAAAGTTTTGAATAAAACGACCTATCCCGCGGAGAATAGAGGTTTAGGCCTGTTTGGTTTGTCTGAGTGTTTCTGACTATGGTGGTTTTGACGGTAAGCCCATACAGAATTCAACATACAAATACAGTGTGTTTCTTACAATGCAGTCGCAAGCAGTGAGCGAATTTCAGCTATCAGTATTTCACGGAAAATATTCAGATATGCAGAACAGCTGTGCTGTATTATTTTAGACAAGTTTCGTATATTCTCCTGTATTATCATACTCATGTTTTGGCATCCTCCGCACTCGTTTCTTAACCTTCTTTTCCTTGGTTTGTTTGTCCTGCGGTATGTGCCATACCTAACATCGATCAAGAAACCGTTTATTCGTGGTCTTTCGCTCTCCGTTATCATAGACAGTGTATCACCACTGAACGCCGGTTCTTCATGGGTCAATGATTCGCGCCGCCGTAAGATACTGAAGAATCGGTGACACCAGAAACCTTGCTACAGTGGGAGTCAAACCAACACTTTGGTTATCTAGAACAGTCTGTTTACCTCATATGGACAGAGCTAGGCTAGACAGGCGCTGGGGAGTTCACCACCATCTTTGAAGGAGCAGGTGGAAGGTCATCAGGGCCAGGAGTACGATGACGCTTGGGTAGAGACACACTTAGACAATTCTGAAGCTGGGGCGGTTCCATGTTTGCAGTTTGCCTTTTTGTTGAGCGTCGGTAGTCCGCACTGGAGGTAGCCTGTGGCCAACTGAATTATTCGAAGTATTGTGCTCAGCAGTCCAAACTCTCTGCTTTGCTGGATATCAGGGCCATTTCACTCCCTGTTACTTTCGCTGACAAGAGGTTTCCGAGGAATACTGGAACGAATCAAGTGGAAGAGTTGATATTTCCAACATTTTTTTACCTCTTCCATTTCTTTGGCGTTTTCGGTCCACCAAGCTTCGCTGTCTGCATGAACTATCAGCTTTGGTTGTTGGTCTGTTCGCTGATCTTGGTAGCTGGATTGCAAGCGTTTCATCACCGATCGAGGTGATATCGTCAGTGCAGGGTTGCACTCAAAAACACAAGATCTCACATTGAATTCTTTCCAATTTCTTATAAGGCTTTCATTCCTGTTAGCTATAATGTCTTTAATTGCCAACGTGTGTCATTGTTGCATGGCTGTCAGTGTTAGTGCTGATTATAACGACTGGGGAATTGCACGTATTTGCAATTTACATTGGCATTAACGAAGGACTTAACTGAGTCTTTCGTTTGTTATTTGAAAAGTTTGCGTGTTATTCCAAGAATTTTGTAATGAATGTTCTGCTGAATTCATTTGCTGCCATCTTATTGAGTAGATCCCGTTGGTTTGATCTGGCACGACCTGATATAATAGCACTTTCCATAGACCAAGCAAGAACCAACTGTCTCTGTGTTATTAAATCTATTGACTGTTCCTATGCGGCATCTATGACCCTGAACTTGGATAGGATGAACAATAATGCCATGATCCCCAGTCATCTTGTGGAGTAAGCCTAGGGGGTATAACCCGGCGACCGCCATTGTGGCTTGCCTGGAGTTCTGCGGAACGCTTTTTTCTCCAACAAGAACAAAATACCTAGTTGAATTGGATACAAACAATCCAATCTCAAATAACACTTAGGGAATTTCACCTGGCTCAACAGTCCTTTGGCACTTCACGACATGACGGCATGTAAGTATGCTTTTGAATTCACGGCAGTGAAGCATCAGTGTTTTAACATTATTGCTATGTTGTCAATGACGATGATGCTTTTAACTCTGCAGACATTTCGTCAAGGAGATATTTTGAGTGAGCCGTTAGGGGCGTGTTCTCTTTGTACTCCGGCTTAAATAGTTTATAACCAGCAGATTAAATCTCTTACCTCACGGACTGTTTAAAGATGCCATGAATCCGGAATTCTTGGCCAGTCTGGAGGCAGCAATGAAGTCCACCGCACTGGATGAGAACTCTTACCAATAACCCCCTCAGGTTGCTGTACCAGCTATCACACGAAACAGTACTTTCAAACTTTTCTCAAAGGAGAACCATTGAAGAATTTGAAGAAAGATGTAGCTCACGTCATCCTAGATGTGGATAAAAAACGCATGACCGTCATCATGGACACACTAGATTATACAGACAAAACAGCGACAATACTAGGTACGGCTATCTGGAATGAGCGAACCAAGAAACCTTACGAAAAAAATCAACAAGAGTCTGAAGGGACCAAAGGAAGGAATAGCGGTGAATGGTAGCCAAAGAAAGCAATACTCCGCACTTCTACGAAATTCCGAAAGTACACAAGTATGATGAACATGATTGATACTCTATTCATTGCTTTATTCATTATTCTGTTGTTTTGATATTCCATATGCTGTACATATACGCCAATTCGAATACATACGTGCTACTTGTTACGCTGATCTGAATTCTGGTTTCTAGTTTGTCTCGTTATACTGGCATACGTGCAGAACTTAATTCTCACATTTTGGCGTCGCGATTGGAACAATTCATCATGCCTGCCGAAATGGAACCGTTAGATGTTAATTCAATTGCGCGAGACGTGGAGGACATTTGGAACGGTTCGACATATGGTGTCTCACAAAATCTGATATGGATGATAAGAAACTCACGGCATATTCTCTGCATTTCGTTGACAAGGAGGCGTATACTTTGACCAAGAACTTAGTATATCCGTAATCTCCAATTGATATTCCCTACAATATATTGAAGAAAAAAGTTCTTCAACATTTCAAGCCGACTAACTTCGTAGCAGCTGAAAGAACTAGGTTCCATATATTGACCCGCTCTCATTCTCAGTTGGTTCGTGATTTCGTATTGCAGCTGCAGACACAGGCAGCCAAATGTGACTACGGTGCCCCATTTGAAGACCAGCTGCGTGATAGGCTCATTGCTTGCATTCAACTGCCCGAATTACAACAGGAACCACTGCTATGTCCGGATCAGGAATTTCAAACTATTCGGAAAATATGTGAGCAGTATGAAGATGTGAAGCATGTAACGAAGGCTGAGGAAGTAGTGTTGCTAAATTATTCTAAAAGAACTAATTCAAGGATGCAGACTAACAACAAATTCAAACTTCAGAAAAATTCTCGTGCCCAAAATCCATCAATACGCCACTTCACAGATCGTAACTCGAATCCGATGGTTCAAAAATTTGGGAAATGTGAATCTTGTGGACGAAGCATTCCAGATATTCATGCCCTCACAGGCAAGCGAAGTGTTTTATCTGCGGTAAAACGGGACACATTCAACTTGTCTGTAAGTCCAAAAAAGTGTGTCACTTAACTTCTGACCCAAATGCTGACGTGAAAGCATTATCTCAAAATATTTCTACTTCTTTCTCTATCTGTTTTGTCCCGAAATTCGTCGCATGTTTTGAAAACTTTGATATCCTCTTCTGGTCAAAAGCATTGATCCCTGTGAGATTGCCCCAAGGTACCCCTATCGATTGTAATTCTTTGGTTTCAACCTCGGGTCAATCGATTATCGGACTCAAAGTTCTGCGCTCACTGTGAAGGAGTAACACCCTGCTGACATCTGTGAATGAGACTGAACTCAAACAACTGCTTCTTAGATGTTCTAAGGCTACAGGTGGCATGCAAATACCCAAGGTGAAGCTCGAAGTTACAGGAGGTCTTATATGTTTTAAGAGATGAATTATTCCATTTGGCTTGCCGGAACCTGCTCGTCAAACATTAAATTCAATGTGTGCGAAAGGAATACTGACTCCTGTCGAATAATCGAATGGGGCAACTCCGATGGTTACCTCACTGAAGGCTGGTGGTATTACTCCGAGGATTTGTGGTGACTACCGGCTAACGCTAAATACGCGGTTACTACAACGTACATGTACTACGGAAGAGCCCGAAGATGTACTGTATCGTTTATCGGGTTCAAGTGTGTTTTCAAAAAATCGATCTAAAAGATGGCTATCTTCAAACACCACTGAACGAAGCTTCTAGTAACCTACCGTGATCAACACACCTTTTGGATTATTCCGATACAGTTTCCTTTACTTTGGTCTGAACGTTTCACCAGCTGTATTTCAACAAGTTATGAATACTATTGTGAAAGATTTGGAGGGCGTTGAGACGTACCAAGATGACGTCATATTGTACTCTGCTGACAAAGCTTCCCAAGATAGGCGTTTTTTGGCTTTACTGAAGCGATTTTCTGAGTTCGATGTAGCTATTCAGCCTGATAAATGCACTTTTAGTGTCCCGTCATTTTCATGCCTTGGCTACATTGTGGATGGCAGCGATTTTAAACCCGATACAAACCGTCTATTTGCTTTATTCAATGAGCCATCACCAACCAATCTACAGGAACTGCCTTCAGTTCTAGGAACACTTCAGTATTACTCCCGTTGCATTCCATTTTCCGCCAAACATCATTCGACCATAATTACTGATGCTTCTCCCACTGGAAGAGGAGCAGTCCTTGAACAGAGTGGTAGGCCAGTGATCTGCATTTCCCGTCGACTTTCAAAAGCCGAACGTGGAAATTCTCAGACTCGAAGAGAAGCACCTTCGGTATATTGGGCTATCAAACTGCTTCATAAGTATCTTTTTGGACCAAACTTTACCACTGCTACCGATCACGAGGTGCTCCATAAGTATCTTTCTGGGCCAAAATTTACCACTGCTACCGATCACGAGGCTTTAACGTTCTTGTATCATCCAACAAGATCTCTGGCGAAGTCCTCTGTCGCTATGGTGCAACGGTGGACTATTGCACTGAGTTCGTATGCCTACACAATTGTTCATCGTGGTGCAAAAATGATTCCTCATGCCGATTTTTTGTCAAACACTCCATCTTGTCACTGATTCAAACAATTCAGATTGTTTGTTGATTCAACCATTACCAGTCAAGCGGGATGCGCTTGTTGCTGATACTAGAGGATATTTTGCTCCCAATATTTTTGCAGTGCAACGTGCCTGGACGCAGCAAGAACGACGCCGATTTCTTGCATTTTACTGTCGCCACGAAAGCTTGTCCATTACTCCAGATGTTTTGCTGTGTTTTGAGGATAGAGTTATCATTCCACCGACGCAGCGAGCGGCTGTTCTTGCAGATTTGCACCCTGGTCATCTGGGTGTTGACCAAGTGAAATCCCTTGCACGCATGCTGGTGGCCAGAACTGGATGCTGATATCAAGCATACTGCTAAGAATTGTGTTAAATGTGTACATAACATTCATAACAAGTCTTCACCGTGGTGTTCGTGGCCAGTTACCTGTGAAGCATTTCAACGAGATCATGCCGACTACTGTGTCCCTTTTCTCGGTAAATAATAAGCTTTAGTCGTTATTGACGCATATTCACGTTGGCCTGAAGTTTTTCTAACTACGTCTCTAAGTGCCGAATTCACAAAGCAAGCATTGAGGAAAGTGTTCAGCCATGAAGGTGTGCCAGCTGTTTTAGTCACTGACAGCGGCACATACTTCACTGCAAAATCAAGACCCCCACTGGATTATAGACATCCACACGCTCATTCAAGGTGTGGTGAGTGTGATGAACATGATTGATACTCTATTCATTGCTGTATTCATTATTCTCTTGTTTTAATATTCCATATGCTGTACATTTACGCCATTTCGAATATATACGTGCTATTTGTTACGCTGAACTGAATTATGGATTCCTAGTTCGTCTGATTATACTGATATACGTGCGGAATTTAATTCTCCAACAAGGAAACCACACTTATGCGGCCAATCGTTTCGCTTCCAGGCACATCACCCAAAACTTTGGAAGGAGAATGTACAGAAATGCTCAGCGTACGGATCAAATTCTAAAATGCTAGGACAGTGCATTGGGACACTTCAAGCGAAATGAAACCCTCAAAGCCTCACATGAGTGACTGACGACTGCGCCAAGCGAACCACTCACCGGTTGACGGGTAGTTTCAAATTATTTTGCAAGCAACGGTTTTCCCGTAGTCTTTGTGATACACTTTAGCTCGTTCAGTGCATTCGAAATGTCAATATCAGTAACACACAAATGTGTCCTCTGGACGATTCATCGCATTTTACTGATACACACCAATTTTAAACGATTGGTTTTATACGGGACATCAATACCTGTCTTGGGTTATAATAGTTACGTTTAGGATTTGCATTTAACATAGTTCCAACCTCATGAAATGCTGCGGAACAGTTTAGCTGGCCGCCTGAACACAGCCCCTAGGTATTGCCAGTGGGGGTGAATGCGACGTAAACCCCTGTATCGATGCATCAGTCAGCTACCGAATCGAGTATGTGCTATCTCTTCCTACTCCAGATCACGAAGAACAAATCTGTGGCAACTGCAACCACCGCACAACTAATGCACAGTTATTGTTGCCGAAGATGCTTATGGTCCTCAATGAGGAACTGATATTTAACAAGCCATGTGCCAGTAACAATGACTGGGGCCCAACAGCTGAAAGGAACAGAACTCGACAGCCTGATGTTAAGGAAAAGCGCTGGCTCCATTAACTCCAACACCAATTGGTAGCCCGTCATATATGCGCTCCAGAGCAAACAGGTCAAGAGTCCCCCATATAAAACGATGATGGATTGGAAATGTGTTTTGCATGCCTTTCATATATGTGGTTTGGGTTTTTCATACACGAAGAGATCGATCCTACCCTGACTCTTCAGGTGACCTTTACTTTAAATTGCTACCTTCTGTATGGAAGGGGGCCAGCGAAGGGCTCTGAATTGGCTCTCATCATTTCGGGATAGATTGACAGATGCTGTCTAAATGAACCGCTTGATAGCACTTATCTTTGTGCCTGTAGAAGTTTAATATCAGGTGGCTGGTACGGCGCCATACCAAGGCGGCAAACCACTAATCTTGTAAGCAAAATGACGTGACATCATCATATAGCCTGATAAAAGTAGTGTATCGTCCCTCAAGCAATGGCAGACAGCAAACCCAGTTACACAAACTACCAAGCTTAACAAATTACCGAAGCTTATGTCCACTAAACCACCTCATTCGGTGACTATACGTATCATACTACAAGGTGCGCTATAGACATACGAATTCCCACCACAGCCTTGCGATTGCCTCTCGGCGCAAAGCATGGAGCACCTCATTTATCACCTCATGCATCGCTACCTGAGTGTACTGAGGTCATCTAGCAGCAGTCCACTTATGACGGCCTGTTTTGTGCCGCTTATTATATATCGGCAAGCCCAGATAGCCCCTGAGTTCTATGTTACCAAACACATAGCTGCTCCTCTCTGGCCTCATTTCAGTGCTTGATGTCATTAACCTTTAGATTTTTCGGTTAATGGACTACATGCCATCCAATACCTTCCCACACTCACCAGGCTCCACAGACATCACCACACCCCTTCCTCTGCCCAACTTTCAACCCTCGAAAGTAGCTGCCGTGATCGCGCTGCACGGTTGTCACTCACTCTGTCGCATTCCCACTTTTCATCCACACGAACCCCCAAATAAACCGAAATTATCTGTAATACCACAGATGCAGATCCGTTTACCAACCTGAATTTCGTTAACCACAGAAATGCACAAGCCTTGCCCTTCCACCTCAGCCATAGCGTTCGTTTTGGGGCTGTTGAAAATACGAGGCTAACTGGTTCTATGGTGTTTTTACAGCAGCGCACAAATTCTGGTAGCATATTTGAAATTTCTTCTTCATACAACTAACCTCGTCGTAATGTGACATGAGTTTGTATTATTACGCCTGAAGCTTCATTATGACGGCCATCTTGGCGTCCCCCTGGGATTTAAGTTTGCTATTTTGTATACAGTGCTTTTTGGCTCTAGATTACAGCACCGCCTTTTCCTTTATAAACAGTTTTTATCCAACAGTGATACTTTATCCGTTTACAATGTACGCCATACTTTCGAGGCTTCATTTGCAGTGCATCCACATCGCGAAATTCTCCAGTTCATTGTCTTCCCTTACAGTATTCATTGCTATGGTCATTAACTCAGCTGTACAAGTTCATTCAGTCAGCAGCGGCTTTCAGCCCCAGTTCAAATCAACCGGATTCCTCAATGATGTATTTTCACCTCCCACCGAGTCGTTCCAGTTTTTTCGTTTTCCGCAATTCACAACTTTTAATCAGGTGATAGGCGTATCCCATTGGCTTAGCCTTCGTACGCATTTTACCGTTCCCAGCAAAGTTAAAATTCTAATGGCTTGATCATGAATCTATTGGTATCTCCCCGCAAGATAAAAAGTAAGCCTATTATTATTAGAATAGTCAGAATGTCATAAAAATGAAATGAATGAATGAAAATGTCGTTCATGAAAATGAATGATGGAAATGAGGGAGGGAGGTGAACTGGTTTGACAACAACTAGTGTTTTGTTCCCACCATACCATTTCGCGACATCAAGCCCATGCTTTCCCGTAAACGGAGACACTACGGGGACCGCGCAATATATAGGGAGACGGAGTTGGGCTTATGCGCTAAGCGGTAGAAAGCCAAGCAGCGCTTGAACGCGGCCGATATGTATTAGCCGGAAAGTTGCCGGCAAGGAAGGTGTCATAAGCAAATTGAGGCCGGTATAAACTTAGCTGTCCAGGGCCATGAATTCTCAGTAATCTTTTTGAGTTTTGGTAAAGATGGGCCTGTCAAATAGTTGAATGCAGTTGGTTCATGAACACTACTGTTCCTGTTTCCTATTTCCCGAGATTTGCAATCTTGTGTCACGTGCCGGGCATGTTTCCCTAGTTTTACCATCCCACATTCTGTGGTAGCCCGCCATTCCTGACATGTGATGGGCTGCTCGTACTTCGGTTGCTTTCAGCTAGAAGTTAACCCGACCAACATTATCATAAACGAGAAGTTTAGCTGGGTTCCAGGGGTCTCTCGCAAAACTAAATTAGTTTGCAAATCAGTGTGCTTCGCTGGACCCAAATAATTTTGGGCGAAAATATGGGTTTTAGATTCGTGACTTTTGAGGACAGTCAGTCTCATCGGTTTGCATGTTTCGGTAATATCCTGCTTACTCAATTTCGTTTTTGTGGAGCTATTTCGAGGTCACTGACCGCCACCGATTCGCATTTCATAATTGGCTCACGGAACAGAGCACAAAATCGAACTTTAACATATTGAAGCATTCTGCGGTGTCCTTCACAAGCGGGATTAGACTCACAGAATACCCATAAAAACCAGAAAAATTGTGGACTAGCTTTTACACTCGTGAAACCCTTCTAATGTAACAAGGATGAATTTCTTCAGCAACCTTGAGCACACCAGTTTGATAGGAAGTTCGCCTACCGTTAAGAGTAATGTAGAAAACGAACTTGGCGAACTACACCGCACTGGTGATAGTATGCACCTTTGTGGATGATCTTCATTATCTGGTATGCACAACTAGTCAATAGAGAATGCAGCTTTGCGAAATAACCACATTTTAATTAATAGCAGAAAATTCTCCCTCAGTTAAACACTTCATCAAGCCCAAATACATGAGAAGAAACTGGGGCTGACTAGTGCCGATCAACAAGACAACAGCACACGCTATTGCTCACATGCCTGCTAAACTCATGTCTATGTGCGACGCTGATTACGAGACCTCAGCTGAGGCATCCCTGACAATCGTTACAAGGCCGTCCAATAACCAAGCATATCAGTGCAATGATGGCATGGCACTGCCAAACACAGTGTGGTGGCACTCCCGCAACTATTTTCTTCAGAATAGCGACCGTAACATCTCGCTCACTCAAGTCCGTAATTGCAATTACGAGCAAATTTTTCACCGGGCCTGGACCGTCTCTGCGACAAGTTCACCTTAACCCGATGAAGCTTTCGTTTAGATTTGACCAACCTGGATTTCTGCTGCAATTTCGGTTTGCTCCTTCCACAAGTTCGATTACGCATACGGTGTTCGTTTGGTCCTATGCATTAGCGCTATCTTCCCGTCGAACCTATCCCTTGCACTAACTTCCATACAACAATGGCACCGGCGAATCTACTTGGTTTCAGGTTGAACCATATTTTCAAAAAAACTTGCCATTTGTTTCCACTTCAAATTATCCCATCTCCATCTCCATTTTTGATTGCCGTGACTGTGGCCATTTACTCAACTTCCCCAGGTCACTCATGGCTTGCAGTGGTTCTCACATTTAGTTCATGTCTGCCGGGGTCATCCTTGAACTAGTTAGACCTCATGTCCCATGTCCTAGTTTTTTCTCGGTCCGTGCAACTGCATGCACTGTTGGTCGTTCGTTCCTCCGTTGTGCTGTTTTGCCTGCCGCGTTCAGGGCGTAACGACCCGACCAGGCCTCAATCAGTATGCTCCCTACAGGTTGGGAAATGAACTCATCATTATCAACAGATATTACCCATTACTTATGACATTGTCCCCTTTTATGCACACTTTCCAGTTCCCGCAAGTCCCTCCAGTTATGCTTTATTCTGACTGCAAACGTTGCTCCCTACTGGGAAATGAACTCATCATTATCAACAGATATTACCCATTACTTATGACATTGTCCCCTTTTATGCACACTTTCCAGTTCGTTCCAGTCCCTCCAGTTATGCTTTATTCTGACTGCAAACGTGTGATCATCTTCATCATCATCATCATCATCAATGACAGCAACATCAGTGTTGGCACTGATGCTTCACTGCCGTACAACCATAAAGTTCGTTTAGTTATATGTATATATATATATGTATTAAAAGCACTAAAGTGAAGAGAAGAGAAAAAGAGTGGGTGAGGGAGGGGACCTAGTGCTGGCCTATGTCAGGCATACTGAGGTGCCTACGCCTCCAACCGCTCAATCAGGCAATCTGGAAAGAAACTGACAGCACGAACGCCACTGACATGGATTGGCCGCCATTTCTTGCAACGTCTCCAGCCAAGCACAGACGGGGTCACGGGGACCCCATCTTGGAAGTCGCACAAAACCAACAACACCCAAACTCTTCGTGATCTCTTTCACGCCTTTTTGCCAAGTCATGTGCTGTCCACCTCGCGGTTTGCGCCATCCCGAAGGAGGCACGGAGAACAACACTCGTCTTGTTAGACGGTGTTTTGGCATGCGTAGCACATGACCGAGCCATCGCAGTCGATGATGCTGGATGTTTTCCCGGATTGAGGTGCCTGCAGCACAACCAAATACCCGTTTTCTAATCGCCTCGTTGCTGATACGCTGACGCCATCCGAAACCAGCCACGCTTCTGAGGCATCGGTGGTCGAAAACCTGAAGACGCCTCACATCATCTACCCGAAGAGGCCATGTCTCGCACCCATACAACAACACAGCCCTTACTGTAGCCTGGTACACACGACCCTTAAGATCCAGTGAGATGCCTTTTTGACGCCACAAGTGACGCAAATTAGCAAACGTGATTCGAGCCTTTGAGATTCTTGCACCGACTTCATCAGACACACTTCCGTCAGAGCTAATACAACTACCGAGGTATGTAAAATTTTCCACAACCTCCAGTGGTTCTCCTTGAATTGTAAGGGATATGTTCGCAGATGGCACGTTCTGAAGCAGGACTTTGCACTTTGAAGGTGCAAGGCGCATGCCAAATGATGGTATGATGGCGGTCAGTTTATTCAACAGGACTTGTGCTTCGCTAAGGTCTTCAAAGATGAGGGCGATGTCATCTGCGTACTCCAGATCGACAAGGCTCTCGCCAGCAACAGTTTGAACACCGGAGTTTTGAAAACCGTCCAGTGTTCGCCTCATTATTTCATCGATGACGAA